>NW_015090776.1:28210-102082 GCF_001431845.1 Calidris pugnax | reverse complement strand
CCCTGCTTTGGAGGAAATAATGCTCCTCAGCAGACCCAGTAGTGCTACAGGGGTGCTGTGCCTTAGGTGAGAGAAGAAAATGGCTCTGAAAAAGTGTACCTTTTTCAATGCCGAGCAAACACACACATTTTTGTCATCTGTCACTGTACTGACAAGGTTACTGACACCTCCTGGGCACACCCACAGTTGTGACTTGCACCAGGATCCTCGTTTGGCTCATGGAGAACAGCTTTACTAGCAAAATCGTAAAGAAAAAGCTAAGGTGGCAGGACCTGTGCTAAACTTTTTCTCATTTCAAAATTGTTCTTTGTGTAGTTTTAAAACAGATTTACTTTAGTAATGGTGCTATCTGTATCTTTTGAATTCACGTTGTTGTTTTGAAGCTCACACCGTAGTGATGTGGGTGAATTAATTTATTCACACCTCTGTTGGTGTTTTATCTGGAAGCAATTTTCTGCAGGCGTGGTTTAACAGGGAATTATATATTGATGTATGTGATTTTTCAATGCAAAGAAGTAAAAATAGCTCACTTGATCTCTCTAGTGCACTCTCTGTCTTGTGTTTATATACATATATGTGTATTTATCTAGTTACTTGGGTTATTTTGCTTTTGTGAGAGGTAGTAAAACAACACAAATGCAGCAGCAAAGGAGATAACTGCAGAGAGGGCATTGAAACCGCACAAGCTTTTTATTCCTTTGGTTCTGCCAGTGATGTATCTAATTAATCTTCCAATAAATGACAGTAAAAAAATTGCTCATTTATCAGCTTCTCAAGAAAAGGCCAAACCAAATTGAAAAGAATTGGGTTTAGATCTATAGAAAACCCTACTGTGCCTGTATGCAATTTCTTTTCAAAAGCCAATGATCAATTCCACTTGCCACGTCTGCACAGTTATCTCCCAAGTGCAGGATCCTGTTGTCGTCATAAGGAGGGTCACGTTTTTTGCTGCCTGTTCTGTTTTCAGCTTCAGCTTCCTTCTTTTGCTTGGCTTTGTGGTGTGGTACAGCACAATGAACTGGCACCTGAGAGTCAGATTAAAGTGCCTACAGGAAAATGGGACGTTTAATATTATTGTCATCTTGAGGAAAAAAGTCTTAACAACGTAGACAGTGTCATGCATTTTAAAAAACCAGTTTTGGCTATGAAGTACTTATTTATTTGAACTCTGCATATCTGGCTTTCTAGTGAATAGGCCCGTTGCCTGGTGGTGAGGTTATATTTTCATGGTGTTTATACATTAGTAAAAATTTTCAGTTGATTTGTGTTTTGGTTTTGTTTATTTTTTTTTTCATTTGCACTGAGTCACCATTGTAAGTGAGATCAGGTATATTGTTAGTTTATTAACAGAAAAGGAATACTATTGTATCATTAATAATTAAATGTAATCACATTTTAACTAGTAGCTTTGCAACCTGACTACAAATATTTTTGTGTCCATGTAGCAGTCGTTTGTTGGCGTTTGTAGTTGTGCTTCTGTGAGTAATGGCAGCAACGAGAATAGTGTTGAAGGTAAGAATCTTGAAGGATCTATAAAAGTTTGAGGTGGAAAAGTGTATAGAAACATTCACCATCTGTATCCCCAGGAATTGTATCACAGTGTAGATCATGAAGAACTTTGTCCAAAGGATTAGCAGTTTAATTCAGTCAGGTGAGGTGGATATCTGAAGACATGGTCCAACAGGCCACAGAGGGGAAATATTCTGAATTTTGTTGAGGAGTCATGGCTTTCCAAGATGATAGATGTTTTCCCTTTCAGAACCACAGAAAGAAAGTTTACTCAGTCTTTTGGCTTAAGCTTTTTGAATTTGGCTCTTTCCTTCTGAATGAATAACAGCTCCTTTCCATCCTCAATTCTGAAAATAGCGGAGAGCAATAGATGAAGGTGGCAGGAAGTGTGACAGTTCTGTCTTCTGCCATCTTTGCCACGATTTGTCTAAAATAGCCCAGTTCTATGAGTAAGAGGAAGTGAAAATTTTTCCCAAGCTGAATCGGACACATTTGAATCTCAGATGCACGCTGGCTGGAGGATTGACTAACCTCTTCTAAGGTGACACATTAAAATGTTGTATATAAAGTTTTCTGCCTCCAGTGTCTGTATGTCAAGTGGTAGCAGAGTGTATAGAGTTCCTGTTGTCAGCATAGTAGTCATCTTTAGTTCTTCTTTAGAAGGGAAATGCTAAACTCTCTCTTCCTTTCAAGGAAACAAACCCAGTAACTTGTAACTGATTTTTCTGAGGGATGCCTTGAGTTTGAATCACTCACTCACAGCAAGACTGTGATGATGGTGCCTGGCAGGTTTGAGGTACGTCTTTGCACAGTAAGATAATAGCCGTTTTGAAGACAGTTCTGTGATGCAAAAAAGGCTGTAGAGGAAGAATAAATGTATACCAGGATCAGCACTTAAGACCATAATTAAAAAGAACAAAACCAGAGGCTTTCACATTTCGTGGAGAAAGAAATGTAGGTAGAATTATAGATGCAGAAATGCCTAGAAGTGAGCCTTGTATTTCGGTTGGCCAAGAAGCGTTCCTTGATTCTGTCTTCAGCATCAACAAAACTGTTCAGGCTTAAGATGGAGAAATCTCCCTGGAGGTGAAAATTTGTCTATGCTTCTCTTGGACCTCTTTCAAGCAGCCAGATATGAGGAAACAGGTAGCATCTCAGCAGTAAGTAGCATAGTGGTAATTCAGAGGAAACCTATTTCTTCACATAAAAAAGACCCTGGGACTATGATGCTGCAACCCTTGCTAGCTTAAGTCTTTGAGTTGTCTGTGACAACTTGTTTTTAAACTGCAGGACCTTAAAGACTGTTATGTCTTTATTTAGAACTCAATTCCTGTGACCAAAGAAACTCTGTATTTTCCCCTGTGAACAGTGGAGGAAGAAGCTCTGTTGTCTACTGGGAGTTCAGTGCACACGAGGAGAATTATCTCTTATTTCTAAGCCTAGAACTCTTAGAATACATGCATTTGGAAGAGGTTGCATTTTGGGCAATACATTTCAAACTTCCTTGAGTCGTGTTTGATCAGCCTTTCTGATACATGTCTTTCTCAGAAATGCTGTGGTTGTTTTATTTCTGCAGATGTTACAGAATTTAAAATTTATCGGAAACAAGTCATGACTCTGTTACAGAAAGCTCAGGTAATCTGGAGCCAATGGCAATTGCATGCAGTGGCTTAGGGGGAAAAACAGTGATTCATTCTCAGTGTAGAACAGAGAACAGTTGGGACCAGACATTTGTTTCATTTCAGTTGTTTTTTTGACAAATGAAATGAGGTGATAAATTCTGAAGCACCATGCTATATGGAGACCTGAAGCTAAACTTTTAAAACTAGTAGGAGTGAGTCGGGCAGGGAAGGACAAAGGTTAACGATGCTCCCTTTTTTTGCCCCCCAGAGCTTCTGCAAAAACAAAGAGAAGACATCAGGGACAGTGTCTTTATATGCATTTTTGCTGGTGTTTCATTTCTCAGGCACCTGCAGTTGAATTTCTCTTCTTTGAAAATATGTGAACAAACAAAACTAAGTATAGAAAGATGGCCGTATGCATTTTATAAATGCAGAGCTCTGCAGTGACGGTAGCTTTTAGACCTGACCTCCCTATTAATAACTTTCCATTACAAACCCCAGGTATTATTTTTGCCATTATTGATACTGTTTGAAGTTATAGTTCAGTGAGTGGTTACTTGACCATTATCTAAGCAGTATGTAGTTACTAAAGTAAAAGTTTAGCTGGGTACTTCATAAGGGAAATACTCACATTTTTAGGATCTCCTTATTGCTTTGATCAGGAGTCTCTGGTTTCCTGCAGTTAATTGCTTTTATTTTTACTGTGTAAGAGCCTTGTTCTCTTGTGGAGAGTAAGTCGTGTAGTAAACACAGGGTTAAATTGTTTGTGTTGTTTAATTTGCTTGTGTTTGAGCATAAATAAATTAAATCAGGCTGGTAAAGGGAGGTGAAGAGCTGTATGCCAGAAGCTTTGGAGAATCCAGTTAAAGCGCTATTTAGAAATGTCCGAGCATATTTATCTCCATTTGTAGAGGTGTTTAATTTTGTTTAAGAATGACAATGTGCCAGTTTACTCTTTCAGGAATTTTTAAATAGCGTTGTGGTGTTTGGCTGTTTCACGTAGCTTGTCTGAAATAATTCCTCTGTAAGCAATTATTTCTCATGCAATGCTGTGAACACCTGGGCAGAGATGTGTCAGCCCGTTGCCACATCAGCCAGCCTCTGGCTGCAGGAGTTCATTACTGTTACAGTCATTGCCATTTCAGATGTGCACCTACAGCCACACACTTCTACTGAGGAGTGTGGAAGCCATGGGGGGATGACATGTTCCTTCTCCTCTTTGCTCTCACTTCTCCATATTCCTTGTCTCTGCAACAAAAATTTAAAGGATAGGAAAAAGTTAAAAAGCATTATTCTGGGAAGCCTTGACCACGTACCTCATTTTTCTGTTCAATTGTTCGAAGAGCGGACGAAGAGCGAGTCCTCATTATGTTATCGCTCTGCAACAAAAATTTAAAGGATAGGAAAATGTTAAAAAGCATTATTGTGGGTCTGTTCACTGGGAAGCCTTGACCACATACCTCATTTTTCTATTCAATTGTTCGAAGAGCGGACGAAGAGTGAGTCCTCATTATGTTATCATATCTGTTTATTAGTCTTTCAACTTCCTTTGCTTAATTAATGCAATTTCCTTGACAATAATTCTTAACCGAAATTTGATTCTGCAAGTGAAGTTAGTCAAAAGCCATGAAAAAACAGAAAACGTCATCTCCGAGTAATTAATCAGCATAATAAATAATTTCTTAAATCTGGAATTATAGGCACAAATTCAGTGTGTGTGCACGGCTCAAGCCCGGAGACGGTGTCTCAGGGTGAGTCACCCAGTTTCTGTGACAACAGAGCTGCAAACCCCTCAGCAGACCTCCAGCCCAACTGCATCTGCACATTCCACCAGCCTGGATGGGGTCCTCCTCACTCCTCTCCTCAATAAGAAATACAGGTTTACTTTCCCTAACATAAATATGCTGTGGTTGACATAGCTTGGAGAGGCTCAGAGGTAAAGGCCTAGACCTCTGAGGAAAAAAAAAGTGAAACTATGGCTAAAGTTCTTAGCAGAGTCAAGTGATTGTCTGAACAGTTCTTTTTTAATCTCAGAAATCCTTTTGTTAACCCGTAGCTTAGAGCACAAGATCAATGCCCTTATCGTACATCCTCATGAGGAACAATTTCATGGCAGGCTGAGTAAGCCACCTGATTGTGCCACCTGGGATGCTCCCTCTTTACACAGTAGGGAATATTGATTATACTTCAGCTGGTCAAGAGCAGTGGAAGAAATTGGAAACGGATCAGGGCTTTGATTCCTAACTGCCTAATGAGATACTTTGTTCTGCCTGCGCACGCGCTCCCGCTCTCCCCGAAGGCAGCCTGTTGCAAGATGCTCTATTCGGTAACACCTGCACCTTCTCATTAACTGTTTTCCCCTCTTCAGGCTCTTTTCTTTACCCACTGTCAATGACATATGGGAAATTTACTCTCAGGCTGTTAGTTTTGATGACTTTGCAATCTACCTGACCCGTCAGAAATGAGAGAAAAGAAATTTCCTCACCTTGTCACCGCTGCATTACTTCCAAATTTTACATAGTCCTGAAAACAGTAAGTGCTATTTCTTTCTTCGTGAGGTAGAAATGACATGGGGCTCTCGCACTGACAGGAGCTGCTTTTAACAGCAGCAGGAAGCTCAGAGGCAAATTGTTTATCTTGTTTATCTTGTAATACAAAGGGAAATTTCGGTTTGTGTTGTAATGAACTTCCTCTAAGAGTACCTAATTTGCTTTTTCATTTTCTAAGCACAGCACGAAGCAGGTTGTGTTCCTTTCTGAGGAGGAAAGATACGGGGTAAGAAAGCAGCATCGTGCTTGGGAGAGTTTGTGTTTCTGAGCAGGAGGTTTTGCAGAGGGGTTCTTGCAAAGGCAGTGACTCTCTAGCCCAGGGAGATCTATTTTTACAACAAGTTTTTTTGCTCTGCCCTGAGATGCACCAGAGCCATCTTCTCCAGCCAACGTGATGAACACAAGCACTTCAGAACTGGGCAAAAACACATCTGGTCAGGGCCAGAGGTCAAGGTGTGACTGCCTGGACGTGGTAACCCTTGAAAACCGCCTCCTCTTGCTCTCTGACAGCAGAAGACCTTCTAGCCTGGAGTGAGCACAGACAGAGCACTAATGGGTGAGGTGAATTAGGAGGATGGGTGGTTGTGGGTTGTTCCAGAGTCCATCTTGCATTCTGCTCTCTGTCATCAATCTCTCTCCATCAGGCAGCTTCTACTGCAGAAGCCAGTTGAGGCCCTAATGGCCAAAGCAAGCAGGAAATGAGCTGCACAATTATAGATCCAGCGCTGGGCTGAGAGCTCACATGGGGCCTGTTGGGAACCCCAACTCCCCTGGGAACAGCAAAATGTCCCTCTTTGTTTTCCTTCCATTTTTCTTTTTTGTAACATCCACAAAATGTCGGGATCAGGAACGTCTTGTAGAAGGACTTTGTCACAAGCAATATTTACAGGCTGCCTGTTTAAACAAGGGAACTGTTTACCTATATGGCTTGAGGGTTTTCAACCTTTGATCCATCATACAGGAATGTTGTCCAAGCTTACGGACTGTCACAGGAATGTGGGGACAAGGGGAGAGGTGGAAAAAACCGAGAAAAGTTTTCGAGTCCCTGATGTGAGGGATCTGACACGTCCTGACCCAGCGATGAGGGCATGAGTAGAGCAGGGTTACACACATCTGGGGTTTATATTCGTTTCCTTTTTGTTGCTTTTGTGATACTGAGTGAATTGTAAGGATTAGCAAGAGGATAAAGACGTCTGTGCTCTGGGAGGCTTCTCGGAAAGATCAGTAATGATGGCTTTTAACTTTTAAATGTGCCTCATGCTACGCTAATGGACCTAAACCAGCATTTTATTCTGAAGGCAAATTTGTTGACATCAGAAAAGAAGACTTGGCTGCTATAGGAGTGTAAAGAACATACAGTAGACCATAATGTAGGAAGCTACTGAGCTTTTATTTTTGTGACCTTGTCCAAATAGGAAGTAATTAGAAGATAATTCAATTCTGAAAGTCTGGAAACCATGACAGTTGACAGAGAGTGACATTTTAAGAGAAATAAGCATTTGTTTTAATACATCATCTCTTTCCAGCTCCTAAGCATTGTTGATGCTATTTACTCTTCCTCCTCCTCCTGTTCCACTTTTAACAGACAATCAGAACCCAAGATTCAGATTTGTCTGCACCTTCATTTATTAAATCTCTTCTCCCTGCTCATTTCCAGTGCTTATGTTCTCCCCTGGCTTTACTTCTGTGCTCTGTGGGTGTTTCAGGCCAGCAGCTGCCCTGTCTGTCTGTCCTGCCAAGGAAGGGAAGCACTTTTGTGCTCCCCCCTGTGCTGTACCTTCTCTTTCTGACCCGTTGCTGGTACCCGCAGCAGTGGGGCGAGGGAGCCCACAGCCCCACTCCATTGCACTGGGCCTCAGCAGGTGATGCACACAGCTACTACCCCTGTGAGCAGTACCACTGCCCCATAAAATGGGGCTAAGCACTGCAAAATGTGCAGTATTGGGTCATAGTTAACCTTTTACATAAAATCCTTTTGGGGGGAGAGTGCTGTGGGCCCGTTGCTGTATGCCTGGGAACTGTATCTTTGTATTAATGTAGCCATATTTTTTAATCTCCTTGGGGAGGTTAAATCTTGGGATGCACCCGTGCAAGGACTCGCTTAGGAAAGTGGGGAATAAAATTCCTTTAGGGTTTTGATACAGTCTTTGGTTTTTGTGACAAAAGAAGACTATCTCCCTTCAGTCACTCATTTGGGAGAGTGCTGGAGAGGGGACAGCAGGGGGCTACAAAGATGATGAGGGGCCTGGAGCATCTCCTTTATGAGAAGAGGCTGAGGGACTGGGGTCTTTTTAGTCTAGAGAAGAGAAGGCTGAGGGGGGATCTGATCAATGCTTATAAATACTTAAAGGGTGGGTGTCAGGAGGATGGGGACGGTCTTTTTTCAGTGGTGCCCAGTGACAGGACAAGAGGAAATGGGCACAAACTTGAACATAAGAAGTTCCACCTGAACATGAGGAGGAACTTCTTTACTTTGAGGGCGGCAGAGCCCTGGCAGAGGCACTTGGGTCTGGTTAGTCTGGAGAAGAAAAGGCTGAGGGGGGGGGTGCTCAAGGCCTCTAAAGACTGGAGGGGGGGGTGTCAGGAGGATGGGGCCAGGCTTTTTCCAGTGGTGCCCAGGGCCAGGAGGAGAGGGACCGGGCCCCAACTGGGACAGGGGAAGTTCCACCTCAAGCTGAGGAGGAGCTTGTTTGGGGTGAGGGCGGCAGAGCCCTGGCAGAGGCTGCCCAGGGAGGTGGTGGAGTCTCCTCCTCTGGAGACATTCAAAACCCACCTGGACACGTTCCTGTGCAACCTGCTCTGGGTGGACCTGCTTTGGCAGGGGGTTGGAGGAGATGATCTCCAGAGGTTCCTTCCAACCCCATGTGACTCTGTGATTCTGTGATTTTGCTCAAGTTCAGGGAGCATTAACAGTTTCACCAGGCACTTGATGCTCCAAATACCCCAGAGATGAACGTGTCACGGTATCTTGATGAAATAGGATTTTATCATCTCCAGTTGGGAGGAGAGGAGGCTGAAGCAGACGGTGAAGCTGTAAGCTCAGGCACAACTAACTCGCTGTGCAAAAAGGAAGAGTGTCACAGTGCTCTCAATTATCTATTGTAGCTTACAGATTGTTGTCTTGTGTACATGTACCAGGAATATCTCAGGACAATCCATTACCTCTCTGTGTTTCTTTCCCCTGAGACTCGCAGTTGCCTTTGATAGATTCAGTTATTAGGCTCGTTAAGGAAATGGAGGGCATCTTGCCTAAGTGTTTGCCACATCAGTGAATCTCCGTTGCTTTCTTTTCAACTCCCAACAAACAGGAAAACAAAACATCATCAAAGGTATCTCTGTGTGCAGCCCCCAAGGACACGGAAATCATTCCCAAAATTATAAGGGTTGTAAACTGCCAACCTCTTGTACAATACATCAATTACTGCCCATGGAGCAGGTTATGGCTTGTACACGTTCTGTCCCATTCACAGGAGTGATTAAGTGCTGCGGTGGGGCACTAAGGGGGATGAAATGCAGGTGAGATTTCCCTGCCCCAAGCAAATAAGGTTCACACACAGGCCTCACTCTGTTTCTGAAGTGCCACACAAATAGGAGTTACTCTGTAAATACGGAGTAAAATAAGTTATCACTGCCCTGCGTGTGTGTAAAAAGCAGGGGAAAGGGCCACTGTGCTTTCCCTTTCCTTTTTCAGTTTAATGCCTGGACAGGCCACTTAGCATCTTCCCTGACCTGAGTGACCACCTTCTGACACCACCTTCCCATGGATCGTGTGCCATACGGGTCCCTGGTCATGTCTTGCTGCCAGGGACCAGCTTCATGCCCCTTTAACAGTGAAAAACAATTAACTGGTACAACCTGGCCCCAGGTTAAGTGACCCAGAAAGATCTTTCATTCAAAACTCCCGTTTAAATCTTCCATGAGATGTGTACACATGTTGTTCTTGCTGTTCTCATTACTCACTTCTCTCTAATAGCTGCTGTCTATATAATGATTCTCTGTGTCCATGCGGGGTTGTTCCAGAAGGCTAGAGAAGCAAATATGATTTAGAGGAATTATTTAGCCAGAACAAGTGGGTCTATGCTGTTGAGACTCAGTTAATTGAGGGATGCACAGGGACCAAATTCCATAAGCAAATGCAGAGATGGCATTAAGATAACCTAGACCTGAAATGAGGGGGAAATATATTAGATAACTCTGCGACTGAAAATGTGGTGTATAGTCACTGTAGGCACTAATATAGCAAGGGTAGTCTGATATGATTGGGTTTGAGCTATTAAAGATCGTTAATAAGTAATTAACCCGTGAAGTGACTGTAACAGACATAATTTTAATCAAGATTGAATTATTAACTCACCAGGCGTGCTGTGGAATTTGTCAGTACCCGGGCAGGACAAAGGCCCTTGGCCACATTAATTAAAGATCCCCCACACTCAGGAAACACCCCTAAAAGGTGCCCACCGTATCAGATTCACCCCTTAATGCTTTTCCCCTTCCTGCCACTCAAAGGCCACCTCCCCCGTTTTGCATTCGATTTGTCTTTTGCTGAAAAGCTGCTAATTTCATGCTACTTTAGCCCTGCAGCAGCCAGCCTGTTGCTAAGCAACCTCCAAAATACTGAAGGGGCCACAGTCTAGCTGCTTTCCTGCAGCCTACCCTTATCCGTATTTATTTACTTACACATCCCATTTATTTATTTAGCTGGATAGATTTCTTCCATAACATGGAAGCAGAGCCGCAAGCCGCCGAGTTCCAGCAGGGTGCCTTTACTTGCATATCTGTTTGTCTTCTCTGCAGCACCATCCTCTACCCTGTTTTTGCTTGTGTTCCTGTTCCTCAGCTGAGCAAACTCCTCATGATATTTGTCGAGCTGGAGTGGCATCAAGGAGTGCACTGAAAGTCTATTTTCAAGGCGTAGCTGGCTGCGGGCTCCTGTACTCGGTGTGAGACAGCAGCTGGGAACGCGTTTGGTCCCAACAGCCCTCGATGGAAGGCAAAAACAGGGTCAGAACAAAGATGGCTTTAAGCCATTTTTCTGCTTCTTGTAGCCCAACTAGATCTGCAAAGAGTGAAAAGTCGGTTATCCTTCACCTGCCCAGCAACGCTGGGAAAAAGCCCTGCTGTAGAGGCGGTTCTACAGGAACAACTGCATTTTTGTGGGGTGGGGTTGGGATCCCGGCCAGGGCACAGATTTCCCTTAAATTGGTTTAGTTAAGAGACGCAGGTTGCTGATGGAGTGTGTGGTGTAGAGATAAACTGGCAGAGCGTGCGTAGTGGCTGCACGTGGACAGCAGGCAAGTAATGAAGCTCTTATCCCACCATTTGTTCTAGATGTGCTCCCAAAAAGGGGGGAAGGTGGAAGTGGTTTGTGAGCACTGTTACAGCCCCTATCGCCCAGAGAACCTCCTTGCCAGGCAAAAAATCTGATATAAATCACTTTTCACAACCCAGGAGAGCACTAAGTGGGTATAGTGTGGATATATATATTTATATACTGGCCATGTTTGTTGTGGTAGTGTTAGTGACATCAGCATCAGCGCTAGACTGCGATGATAACTTTGATGAAAGAACTGCCACGCTCGTCAATAAAGGCTTCAGAAACAATTCAGATGCTCTCACAAGCTCCAGTACTTTGCTCCTTGACTCCAGCGCAATACTGTAGCTTGAGAAAGGGAAGGATGAATCCTGTAGAGATTTATTTGGAACAAACAGGTGCCAAACTGGTTTTTCCCCTTTTTTCCTTTTATTTTTTTTTTCCTTTTTGCTTCAGCAAGCAGACACAATATTCCCGAGCTGAGTTTCCGAACTGTACTTCTTTGACAGCTGTTGCCTTTGGGTCTTCTCCTTGCTGCCTTTGGCTGCTACTGACTGACAGCTTCTTTGTTTATCTCTTAGAGTTTTCATCATAGACTTCTTTTTGGTAGAAAAATCATTTTTCTGCTTTGATGCTCCATCCATTACCTGGCCCTCTGTGGAGAAGAACAAAGAGAAGCACGTGAGCGCTGGCTTTGGTCCGTGCCGTCCTGCAGAACAGAGGTTGTGCGTTAGGCCGAATGTAAATTTTACATCAAAGCGAGATGAGGAAGGTGATGCTTTTAAGTCCAAATTGAATTTTCCCCTTATTTGCTTTAAGCATTCAATTACACATTTAGAAAACTAAAATCCTTTCGAGAGTGGTTTTGGCATGCTCATGCTGTATTCTGAATTTTTCAAAATGAACTCTTGGTCTTTTTTGTCCTTTAATACCCGTCTGCCACTGCCATGTCCACTTTTTATGTACTCCAGAGGAGTGCTGATTGTGAAACATTTGCTGACCTGCAGCTCCTTGTGTTTTTTTTTTTTAATACAGTTGAGATTTCACAAGCCAAGCAGTGCTGTTTGTGTTAGTGTGGACATTTTGGTGCTTCACATGGAGCTCAGAAACCTGCTGGGTGCTTGGGCAAATATTTAAGTTATCGTCTCAGGTGTTCTCTGAGCTGAGTTGTGAACAAAACAGAGGAGGTTTATAACCAGCTGAAATGCCCTGGGACAACTTTTATGGCCCTGAGAAGTTGTTTCAGGTACATTTAAAAAGATTGAGTCAACAGATCATAACTTCATTAACTGAAGGTTCAGCTGGACAGGGGGCTGGGCCATCTTGTCTAGACTATGCGTTAAGACAAGAAAGCTTGGACCAGATGATCCTTGAAGGTCCCTTCCAGTCTGGTACTCTATGATTCTGTGAAGATTGGAAGAAAAGGATCTTTCCTATGGGAAGATGTCAGGTGTTTTAGGGAGCAGAAGATGATGATTAACACCTTGAAGTACACCCGAAAGCAGGCAAGTGGCTGGTGTTGGCGGGGATGTCTGTGCTTCTTGGCGTGGTTCTTCCCACCTGATGGCTTCAAGCTCCAACAGGGTAGGTTTAGATTGAACATTAGGAAAGAATTTTTCACCGAAAGAGTGATAGGGCATTGGAACAGGCTGCCCAGGGAGGTGGTGGAGTCCCCATCCCTGGCTGTGTTTAAGGGCCGTTTAGATGCAGTGCTAAGGGACACGGTGTAGGGGATGACCTTGTAGAGTAGGGTAGATGGTTGGACTCGATGATCCCAAGGGTCTCTTCCAACCTAGACGATTCTATGATGTACTCGGCTTTTGGTCTTGATCTTTCAGAGGTCTGGCAAAATATAGGGTGGGCTGCAGTGCTGAGAAAGAATAAAGTATATCTGAGCTGCTGAGGACATTACAGGAGACACAGCTGCCCTGGGGCTGCCTCCACTCACGTGTTTGTCCTGCTGCCTCTTGCCCTGTCTTGGTGATGTTTGCTGCACCCAGCCAGCTTCAAGCTACCTTGAAGTCCTATAACTCTGAAAGATCCAAGAAGAGCACAAGAATGCAAACAAAACTGATAAAGGGAGCACAGTTTGTAATTCCTGATAGAAAAATTTTAAAAAAATAAGTGAAAATAAAAATACAGTATTGCCCAACAAAATAACCTGAATGTTTTGCAGTGTAGTACTGATAACAGATGGCCGAGTTAGGGAGCTCCATCTTTAGCTCACAGTAAGCTTTTTTCCCTGCTGCTGTTATGCTCCATTAGGAGAGAGAAGAAAAATCTGACTTGGATATTTCTGGGCTTTCTCAATTTCACAGTCCTAAGTAGTGTTAAGGAGACTATCCTTTGGTTTTTATTTTTACCCCGAGACGGTTCAATAGAGGTACCGTCCGTCTCAGCCATGTCAATACCGCGCGACGTCAGCGATACGCTGCGTTACAGGAACTGCCAGTGTGACTCATTCATTTCACTCTCCTTAAAACTGGGGGGAGCCCAGTTAATGTAGCACTAAATCAATTGCCAGTCCCCAGGCAACTCTTGCAGTCCCAGGAGTGTTGCTAAATCCATATTTAGTTCTCCAGGTTACTGTCAATTCTGCGGTGAAACATATCCAAAGGAAAAAATGGTGTGGCATTCCAAGAGACAGCCATCATATGGCTGAGAAAGGTGACCAAATCCTTGACTCTTTTTTAAAGAGTAATTAGTTTTAAAGAGTAATTAGAAACTGAGTTATTCTCCCACAAACGCATCAGAGAGGAACATCTTTCAAACTATTACATAGATCACTTGGATTTCAATTACATGTAATAGCAATATGGAGACAGCAGTATAGCTTTTTTTTCCTCATATTAGTTATTAGTTTATTATAAATTGGTTTCTTTTCCTTTGTTTCCAGATCAGCATTATGTTCATACCATCAGATTAATTGTTGTGGTTCACTATTGTTGTAGGCAAAAGAACAAACCCTTAGGGTTTATTCTTGCAGTCTCCAAATGAGGGAACAAATGCAGATGCTGATTTTCCCCCTATTAATCTGAACGGTAAATAGAGGGTTGAAATTTGGTAGATGATATCCTTTTTGAATACCAGTGGATGGGAGGCTGAAACTGCTGCCTTATCATTCATAACCCGCATCAAACCTGAGAAGCAAAATAATAGTATTTTGTACTTTTTCATGGTTATATATCTGACTTTCCCATTTTTCAGCACGCTTTTCCTGTTTTGCTTAAGTATATATAAAAATATGATTTGGAAATATATTGAGAATTTTATGGTAGAAATCTCTTTTTAAGTTTTTTTTTTTTGCAAATCGTCCTAAATTTTATTGTATCCTCCATTTTTTTTTGTTTGCTGTTGTGGGATTTTTTTTCTTCAAATCAATCCAGGCGCTTCCCTTGCATTCCTGGCAGAAGGAATTTTGCTTAAGCTACTTCCTCTGTGTAAAAAGCTCGTTAAAAATCCAGAACAGATTAGAAGTTATGGCTCAATTTTCTCTCTGAATATAGCCCTATATTTGGATGTTGAGGGGAGTCAAGAGGAGCACTGGGAGGAAGGGAGGGAGATTCCAAGGGAGCATGGCAGAAATACTGACCTCAGCTTGAGCAGTGCGTGGTGCCCAGCCTGAACACATGGAAACAAGGAGAAAATGTTCTCTTGCCCTGTGGACATCTGTGCTAAGCTGGACCAATTCCTGATTATTTGGGGTGGGGAGAGGTGGGGAGGGAGAGTGTTTCATTTCTTTTAGTTGCACAGATGTAATAGTAGCAGTAAGACAAGACCTGTAGCCCAGATTTTAAATAAAGGACAAACTTGGAATGAGACAAATGGGGAGGGTAGAAGAGTACGTGGAAATATCTCAGGTTTCTGATGTCTGAAGAAATAACTCACTATCAGTAACTTATGTCAGAACCTGCCTTCTCTCCCCCTCCATACATACCATTTGAGCTCTTAAAATAAGCTTATTAGCAGTCAAATCAAGACAGATTAATCTTTAAATCATATATGAATACAGAAGCTTTTCTCATTGTGGTATATTGAAGCATTAAGCGTAGATGCAGATTTTCACAGGAGGAAACTAAACTAGATCAGCTCAGTTAAGCACTGAAATAGTTGGTCTCCCAAATCATCTTCTGAGAATTTCCCTTTCACTGTACGGTGTGATAATGAGTAGGGATTTAGTGGCAGAGGATAATGTAAAGCTTAGATTAGTGGATGCTGCTGATGGTCTTACACAGCTGATCAGCTTGCGCGGTCCTGAGCTGCTTTCTTCTCTGGAACCGACCTGTACAAATATCAGGGAAATTTTTCCAGAGGAGCTCTGAGACTTGGCTGCCTTCCATCCTTCCCAGCAAATGGATCTCATGTCAAATGCTTTCTCTATCAGATCCTTGTTACTCATCTTCGGTATAAATATATACCAGCAAGTGCTGGTTTCTGGACTTTTAGGGCTACGTTCAGTCCTTTGACCTCCAAGTTAATGCTTTCATTTTTAACTGCAGCATTGTGAGACGTGCTGCTCTCCTGGAAAGCATCAGTAGTTTGTACTTTTAATGTATAATGCATGAAACAATCTCATTTCAGAGTCTTCAAGCCTGCCTCAGTCTAGACTGTGTCTCACAATCACACTGTCTGACTTCTGTACCTCAACCACCAAGATACTTGGACTAGTCTGTCTGGTTTAGTCCAGTTTAGCTGATGCTGTGTGCCATTTCCTGCTCACCCACATCATTTCAGTCTTAATTACTCTTTATCTCATCTTCTGAGCAATCACACTGCAGATTTTTTTTTGTTTGTTTTTGGGAATATGCCATTACGATTGTGCTATTTACACATAGAAACGTCTCGCCTTTCCATTAGGCCTTCATCAGGGGTTCCATGTGGAAAACATTGTCCCAGACCTTTCTGGGGCTTTGCCATGGTGCTCCAGGGGTATGGGCACAGGAACCTCTGCCTGATCCTTGCAGAGCAGAGTAGATTATGGTGGGTTTGTGCCTGGTCAGCTCCAGTGGTTTTGATGGACAGACCATGTGCTGTGGTCCTGCCTTTTTCTTTCTTTAACTACAAGAACTTCTCCTGGCACCTGGCTCTCCAGCCTTTTGTTCTTTCTCCTGTTTTTCTTGAGCCAGGCTAAAAGTCGGGTGCGAAGTGACCGTCAGTAAAGATACTAAAATCTGGTGTGATGGAGGGCACTTCAGACAGGTTGTCCAGGTCAACATGTCCATGTGCTCTCCTGCAGGGTCTGACCTCCCCGTGCAGCGTGGCTGGTTCCTAAGATGTTTAACAGCACTATGGAGAAAACTTGGCAGACAACATCATCATAACAGCAAAAACAATAATAATACTACTTCCAGCTTTGCATTTTTCATTAATTTTACCATTACTAATATTTCTCTGGGAGGTAGATAAGGACTGACAATCCCTCTTTGGGGAGGGAGAAATAAATATGGAGAAGCCAGGCTAAAAGTCGGGTGCGAAGTGACCGTCAGTAAAGATACTAAAATCTGGTGTGATGGAGGGCACTTCAGACAGGTTGTCCAGGTCAACATGTCCATGTGCTCTCCTGCAGGGTCTGACCTCCCCGTGCAGCGTGGCTGGTTCCTAAGATGTTTAACAGCACTATGGAGAAAACTTGGCAGACAACATCATCATAACAGCAAAAACAATAATAATACTACTTCCAGCTTTGCATTTTTCATTAATTTTACCATTACTAATATTTCTCTGGGAGGTAGATAAGGACTGACAATCCCTCTTTGGGGAGGGAGAAATAAATATGGAGAGATGTGTCTACCTTGAGAAAGAAAGTCAGGTGTGGGTTTAGAATGAGAAACCCCAAGTCCGGGGACCCAGTTTGAGTCTTCTCATGTGAGAGGGATCACTATTTAATGAGATGTGTCTACCTTGAGAAAGAAAGTCAGTTGTGGGTTTAGAATGAGAAGGCTCAGGTCCTGTGACCCAGTTTGAGTCTTCATGTGAGAGAGATCACTATTTAACGTGCTACTTGATGTTAATTAATATCTTTTGTTTGCTGATCACATGCTCTGAATGAAAAGCCAGTAGACCATGGGGGAAGGGAGCAGTCGAGATATATACCTGCTGTATGATTATTGTTTGTATGAAGCCTCAACTAACTCTATTCCTCCTATGAAGCTTTTGCTTGATAATATTTGGCTCTGCTTGCGTTAGCTTGTGGGCTATTTGGGTGAAATCCCTGAATCAAGCTTTACTGAAATCAGGCCAGAAATCTATAGAAATAATTGTAAGTGCAAAGCACACTTACTACAACTTCTGTGCTAATTTTATTGAAGAATATGCTTGGCATCATTTTTTTTTTCCTTTTCAATACCAGTTGAAGTGATAAACGCTACAAATTTAAAATAAATTTCACAGGTAGTGTTGGGTTAGGATCAGTTTATTATGGAACTTCGCTCTCAATGGCATGTGCATGGTCTAAATGCCCTACAAACGCTATTCAGTCGCTGTATTAATAGCCCCAGGGAGTATAGATCAGAGACATTTACAGTGGCAAACTGATTGGTAGGGATTGTCCCTTCGGCAGCTGGAGGGACCTGTTTGTATTGATCTGACTCTGAGGAGAGACTGGCTGTAGCCCTGGGGCAGATGTAGGAAGGTCCCTGGTCCGTGGCCCTGCTCTTGAACTGCTGTCACCTCCCTCAGTTGTGGTCTTGAGCTGTTGATGGGCATCTGCTGTCACTGAACTGGGAGGAGATAAAAACCGGTTCCCCAAAGAGAGGGGGTGAAACACAAAGCAAGTGGCAGGAGTCTGCTGCTTTTCAGGAAATTATGCTCTAGATCAGTTTAGGAATTTCTGCCATTTCCTTCTGAGTGGTTTCTATAGGGAAGTCTGTGGTGTAAACTAATGTGGCCCCACTCAGAGTGGGTGCTGGAGCAGCCATTCAAGTGTCATGTTCCCTTGCCTTTGCAAATAGGAAGAAAAATCCTCTGTTTTGCTAGAAGAAAAAGCTGGGTAAGGAAGAAATAAGCTCAGCTCTATTTTAAACCTCAGTTGATTATATTGGGTTCTACATACAATGTATGTCCTGAATATAATGTTAAATATATTTTTTCAACAGCCAAAAGTTAGGATTTTCAAAATCTCACAATAAGATTCAACATTCCTTTTACTTGGTAGCAACGCTGGCTCGTCTGGGTCTTTCCTTGTTCCTCTGTCCCCTGCCTCCGTCACCCGTCACCCCGCAGCTCTTGTGGGGTCATGGATAAACTGCCTCAGTAGTCGGGGCTGGTCAGAGCCCTGGGCTGCCCTCACCTCTGGAAGAACAAACAAGCAAAAAGTCATCCCTGCTCTAAGGTGGATTCTCAGCAGACAAGGAGTTCACAAAGTGAGATATTTCTGCCAGACAGTTCAAATCAGAAGGAAATTTAGCTGAAGAGAGGAAGTAACTTCCAGTGCCTTTAGAAAGTGAAAGAGGCAGTATGGAAAGAAATATGAAAACCAAAATTAAAAATGTGAATTCAATTAATTAAAAATCAAAAGCGAGTCATGAGTTAATTTAAAAGGCTGCAACATAATCTGGCAGGGACTGAGCTGAATAATAATGAGTATGTACCTGTAGGCTGGCATACCAGCTGTGCTGCTGTTTAATCTTTTTCAGGTGTGTATAGTTTTTAGAAATCCAAATGGGCGGATTTGTTTTAGGCAGCTTCATGCCCTCGTTTAGCTGTAGTCTCAAGTTAATGTAAAACCTGAAATGAAGTGCAGACTTCACCCAAACCCTTTAAAATTGCAGGCATTAACCGTCTCTTTGAGACACAGAACAAATACACAGAGCAGAATTAATTGAGAATATACTTTTAAAAATACAGGGAGTGACCTCCAACAGGTTGGGGGTCTGTCGGCTGGCCTGCTCTTCCACCCTCTGGAGTCTTAGAGATGAGGCTAATAAATAGTTGTACTTCTTTTCACGAGCTGTAAAGATCATCTAGGAACTTTGTGGAAGAAACTCCTAATGCAGCAATTGTTGCATGGGAGCGGGACGAGCTTTTTGTGTGGAATACAGCTGATTTGGGGAGGCTGGGAGAGGGATGTTTGAGTATTTTCTGCTACGTTCGTTTTAATCCATAGCAAAGCACTGAACAGATTTGTTCCTCCTGCTTTTACAGTGACTTGGCTGTTAGTGCTTTCCCGTCAGACTGAAGGAGACCAGGGCAATAGTTCTGCCCTCCTCCATTATTTGTGCGGGCAGTAAATAATTCAAGAGGCAGAGCTGGCAACATAAAAAGAAGACTGGGAAGTCCTCAGCTTTTCCCTACGGTGGGCTACACACTTACATGGAGTGGGAGCACACGCCAGCCTCACCGTTTTTTTGGGAACTTTGGAATTGCCTCTGCCTCAGCAATCCCAGCCACGCTGACCCCTGCCACCGCTGGGACAGGAGCATTGGCTCTCTCCAGCCCCATGGCTTGGCTGGCTTTAATCTGCAAAATTGAGTTTACAATCTTGCCTGCTTTCAAATCGGGAGAACGTGGTGTAGCTGCAAACTGGGAGGATTTACCCATGTAAGTACATATGCTAAAGCACATCGAGCCCAGATTTTTCCACACATTTGGAGGGTTATTTTAGGAGAAACACAGGTGCATACACCCACTTCCTGGGGGGGGGTGGTGGTGGTGGTAAAAAAGGCCGTGTTATTTGACATTTTAAATAACAAAAATAAAACCTGGAGAAGCAATTGCTGAACTATAGATCAGCCAGAACCTGGCACCTGTTTTTATGGAATGGTGTGGGGCACTCCTGTGAGGAATGGCTTAGCGTTCAGTGCTCACTTGGAATCCAAACCCATGTCTAAAGGTATTTACCTTCTGATCTCTGAAACTGGAACGGAGTTATGAAGAAAATCACAGCCTTCTTTAAAGCTGCAGCAGCACAGCAGTAAATGCTTTGCTGCTTACTTCATGGGGATAACCCCCTGTGAGGAGGACAGGCTGCTGTTCCCTGCCTCTCACTCCAGCACAGGCGTTGGGCTTGGCTGAGGGTCCAGCACAGCAGGGCAGTAGGGATGTCTGCAGGGGCTTCAGGTGACACTGCAGGTGACTGAGCGTGTGGATGGAGGATCTGGGCTATCTGCTGTTCTCCTGCCTCTCACTCCAGCACAGGCGTTGGGCTTGGCTGAGGGTCCAGCACAGCAGGGCAGTAGGGATGTCTGCAGGGGCTTCAGGTGACACTGCAGGTGACTGAGCGTGTGGATGGAGGATCTGGGCTATCTGCTGTTCTTCCTGGGTGAGGAGAGAACGTAACTGTGCTTTGGGATTCACAACGTTCAACTCTTAACCAAGTGTTTTTCACTTGCTGGTTGTGTTTGTAACAGTTCTTACAGGTCATTAATGGATAATGGAATTGTGAAAAAAAATGTGATACTACCGTTATTCCTTCCCATTTGGGGAGGAAAAAAACCTGTAAACTTATCTTGAAGGCTGCCAAATGCCATTCCAAGTGCTCTGAAAGGGGTTTCATGTTTCCTTATCTGAAGACTGCTGTGATCTTCCCAGATTCATTAATACGTGAAAAGCAAATAGCAGAAAATGCTTTTATGTGTCAGAAAGGCGGCGGCAGGAAGGGAGCGCTCAGCAAGAAGCTGCACATACCTCACATCCGTAACGCTCTCCCGTCTGTCAGAAGCTCCTCTCCCTGGCAGATAGCAGCAAGGCATTCCTGGGGGTGGAGTGAGAGCAAATTTATCTTGGGAATGAGCAGGATTTTGCTTTGCTAAGCTAGCTGCTTTGCTCAATTCAGGAATTTTCCATTCACCTCTATTATCCACCAGCATATAAATCCCGACAACTGTAATTAGGGCTACTTACCTTAATTAGTTAACAGTTTCCTCGGGCTCACCTGTCCTTCTGCTGGCTTTCTTCTGTCGTACTGTCTGCTTGGTTGAACCGCTTCTCCCAAAATTCCTGCTTTGGAGGTATGCTTTCAGACCTATGTCATGGAGGGGACTGCGTTCCTGTTCCTCGAGGAAGGGCTGCTGCAAGGTAGACGTGGTGCTTTGCAGGGAAGCGCTGTTCGATCTAAAGAAATATGAAGCTGCACTATGTGGTTTTTATTATCTTTTGATAGATTATTCATCACTTCAGTGCTCCAAAACCCTGGCTGAGGGGAAGGCTCTGTATTGAAGTGCTGGGAGGAGAGCACAGTGCGGCCTGAGGAGGTGGTCAAGGGCATCGTGCCACCACCTGTGTCTGGGTGGACGTATTTGCTTCAGTGGGTTTAATTCAAAAGATTTCTTTTAAACTAGCTTGATACTTATAATTTTGTGTGTTGATTCAGAGTGCAGCACAGACTGTTAACAGGGATGTAAAATGCAGGTTCTTAGGGATTTGTGGGCAGTTCAACTCCGTTAGCTTGAAAGAACAGCTGAAAAACATCCTTTTTAAAGTCAAGATATGCATTAGCTGACATCAAAAATCAGTTGTCGGGATTGCTAGTTAGAACATGCCAAAATTACAAGCACTCTGTTAAGAACAGATACAAGAAGAATTATTTGGCCACAACAGTAACGTGTAGATTTAGTGCTGTTAAATCATCGTACCCTTTCTGTTTAAGATGTGCGAAAAAAAAAAAGGGAATATAGGTTCTGGTCCATAATTCCTTATAAATAAAAAAGCCTGTTGGCTAAATCAGGGGAGGGATTTGAGTCGCTGCAGCTGCGGAGTACGTCTGATAATTTGCATTCTCCACCTCCTGCCCTTATTGCAGAATTAAATGGGTGTCTCATTAAGGTGGCAATGTTTGTTGTTGCACCTCCTGCTCTCTCCCCTGCGCCCACACGACTGTTCCGATGTGCTGTCCGTCCCTCTTGGGAGGGAGGGGTTGTGGGAAGGGACTTTCTTTACCTCTTACAACAGGTGCCTTTGTCAGCACACCTTGAGGCAGCCGAGGAGGAGCCACTCTTAGCCCTACCCTTTTAACTTTTGCTGAAAAAAAAACCACTACCCACCCCACAAGGCAATGAAAGCGAAGAGGAAGCGGTCATTTAAAGCGCTTCGGAAAGCCCTGATCAGAATTTAGCACAGCAGAGGTATGGTTTTGGGGTGGGTGACACGGAGAGGGATCTCGTGAGCTGGATATTGCTTCAGGATCGGAATCGGAAGTATCTCTGCCCTGGGAATTAATCGGAAGAAATTTCCAAGCCTTTGAAGAAATTTTTTTTTTTTAAATGCACTATAGGTGCATTTCAAGGGAAAAATACCTTTCTTCCTCCTGCAAGGGTTAAGCATGATCAGAATCTGCTTTAGTCTCAGGGATTTAACCTCAAGTGCTGCATTTTTTGTTTGCCATAAGCCTATTAGAACACTCTCTGTTTCCTAGCAATAACATGTAATTTCCCCCCCCTATTTAAGTGAAAGAGACGGGTTTTTAATCCTGTACGCTACAGCTGTTGATCAAGTTTCCTATTCAAATGCAAATAGCACCTGGTGCTATTTAGATACCGGGGTAATCTTTGATAAAGATACTCCAGGAGCACAGGAAAAAGAGAAAAGCAAGGTGGGTCTGGAAAGCGAGAGTGCAAACATACGCTACCAGCAACCTGAACTGGAAATTTCTAGCAGATTTGCAGCATCCAGCACATACTCTTTTTGGAGACAGCTGAAATGATTTCCCTGTTTCGAGCAGGTATGTTTCACCAGGAAGAACAAAAGGCTTCCAGAGAAGATAAAAATGTAGTGGATGACTCTAAGCAGAAGTGCTGATTTGGTTAGGAGTTTTATCTTGCCTGACTCTCCTGAAAGGAGCTTCTTTTTAGGACATTTTGTTTGTTTCTTCAAATCACTATTTTCTAGATTTTAGTTTTGAGCATATTAATGTTTTTTTTCCAGAATTTTTTCCTTGTGCTGTTTTTTTTCCTGTGTAGGACATTTTGTTTGTTTCTTCAAATCACTTACTATTTTCTAGATTTTAGTTTTGAGCGTATTAATGCTTTTTTTTTTCAGAATTTTTTCCTTGTGCTGTTTTTTTTTCCTATATTGGGATAGATGTTACGGTGAATGAATTGGAAAGTCAGGAGCAATTTAGAAGGCAGCAACGCTGTTTAGGACTCACAGACAAGGGATTCCACATCACTTCTTGATTGAAAGCAAACCAGTCCCAGATTCAGATTAAAAACCTTCTACTGTGGAAACTTGGAATTGCATAAATTGGTTTTATTTCACTTGTGGAGGTGTGAGTTTATTCAAGGAAGAGCCTTCACTGCATGACTGTTTTACCCTGTATCACGAACAGGGCAACTGAAGGACTCTTTTTGGAAGGCTGTGACTTGATGCCATCATCTTCCTGCTGAAATCATAAGGTATCTACATGGCACAAGATGCAATCTGGATCTGCGTCAAAGAGATAGTGAGTGTTTTTCAAGAGTTTAAAGGACAGATTTGAAACCTGTGGAAAATTTCAAGGAATGTCTTTGTGAATTTACAAATAAGGCAAAAGAGGCAATTCATTGGAAAATGAGGCTCTGCTAACAAGAATATCAGCTTTCCGTGGGAGAAAACTGGATATAAAGAAAAACCAATTGCTACAAAGTTTGAGAAGAACAGAAGGGATTCCAATCCTGCTGTCCAGCACTGAGGGATCTTTTCTTGCTTAATGCTCATCTGGTTTGGCTACTGCTTTTCCGTCTTCAGCTTCGTGCTGCAATTAAAGCTGCTTCCCCAGCGTTCACCAAACTTCAGCAAAATGCCTTTTGCAAGTTGAGTGATGGGAATGTGAGCAGGTGTTTCATCTGTGCTTCCCCTGGCAATAAAAGGCACCCTCCAGAGGAAAACCCATACGGGAGCTGATTTGCTGGGTCATATTTTCTCTGGTGACACTCCTTCCTCGTTAGCCTCTTCAGGTGGGTGTGTTGCAGCTGACACAGAACTGAGCCAGGGTTCAGCCTTGGATTGTCACCTGAGGCTAACGGCAGACTGCTGGCAAAATGATGGAAGAAATCTCCATAATGGTGGCTTATGATGCCCATGTTTTTAGCCAGCTGTACGATGAAGACTTTCTGGCCAATCTGGTGGCAGTCAGCAAACCCAAATCTGTGGTAGGTAGTTACTCTTGCTCCTTTGCCAATAATGCTTAGGTTATACTCTTTCCTTCTGCTGAAAGCTATCTATTCTTTATTTTATCTTTTTATTACTTTTTCAGAAATTTGCTTTGGTGCATCAACAAGATTAAAATAACATTTTACTTCAGAAGAGATAAGATTATTAAAATAATATTTTTATGGGCTACTAAGTCTAGAAGAAGGTGATTTGCTCAGTAGTATAATAGTTAAAATAATATTTTTGAAATAATTGAAATAATCATTTCATTGGAAAATGACTGAACTTATCTAACCATGGAATCAGGACTAAATGATTTAAACACACTGATGTGTTTTAGCATGTCGGTTAAAGATTTGGGTCAGATGCTCAATGTACAGCCAGGGTCTGGGATGTAGGTCACTGTCACCACTAAATCTGAGAGAATCTGTCCCTTGCATGGGAATGATGATTCAACACTTTTATATGTTCTTCTGAAATCACCGTAAATATCTGTAAAAAGTTTTTAGTTAAACGTCCGCTTCCTTTTTTCATAAAAAGCATATATCTTTATGTAAACAGCATATAAAGCAGATACAGTTAAAATTTCAGCCTAAATACAAGTCAGGCTAATTATTTAGCAGCCCAGTTAAGCATTTGTGTTTACAAATTTTGGTCTGTGTATAGGTTTGTATCCAGGCAGTTCATTAAGCTGTGGCAAAGGGAGGTGCTCTCAGAAGAGGAAAAATTTGCTTTGTTGCTGTCTCGTGTAAAACCTCTCTATACATATTTCCTGCTTGGGTTTTTCTGCCTGTCCGTGCTCAGGAAATCCTGGGTGCATGAACTCCTCTCCTGCATCTCTTATAAACCTCTGGATCTAAACCAGAGTTCTGCCCAATCTCTTTTATTACCATGCCTTTTTCTATTATCTCTTTTCCATTATCGGGCCTCCTCTAGGCTAGAATTTATAAAGTCTGTTCGAATAGTTAGCTAATAAATCTGGAAGTCCAGTATACACAAAGCTGTGTACTTTGATATGATCTGGTTGGAAACTGGGCTCCAAGTAGGCTTTAACTTAACCAGCATATTAGGAGTTGCATACTCTATCGATGCTGGATATTTTAAAATATGTAGCATACCTGAATCCATCAGGTCCTTCTGATGAGTTTCTTGAAGCAAATGATGATGAGAGTGGGTTTCCTGGCTGCTTCCTGTCCTGAACTGCTTGCATGTTCCAGAGCCAGTACTGCAGCTGTTTAAATTAAAACCCTTGTGGTAAGAAAACATTTCGTGGATGGCTTGCCCTGTAATTTAAATCTTTGAAAAGTGCTGCTTAAATGGGCTTGGTGATGGCCTCTGAAGTTTTGTATAGCTTTGGTGGAAAAGTAACGGACATTGAGTTATGTATCTCTAGATTCCTCCAGGTCAACTGCGAGTGGCTGGAGGAGAGAGGAACTGGTGTTAAGACCACCACCTTACAGCTGCACCTGTTCTATGACACTCTGAAAATGTGACAAAAGAACTTCTTTTTTTAAAAAAAAAATCTCTATGAATTAACTACTTGTCTCCTACTAAACAGAGATACTTATGTGGAACACCCATGGGAGGGAACAGTATCATTGTTACTATTATTTTTAAGATCTGAATGATAGTCTTTAGTGTAAGCACATGTTCTTATCAACTCTTAATCAAAGAGTGTTAACACGTTTCAGTGCATTATGTACTAGTAAATAAGTTAAGAAATGTGTTTTTTGCAGAGTTTACATAGGAAATACTTAACTACTCTTTTAAATGGTTTTAAAGTATATTAACTATGCAAATAATGGTGCAAACAACCTGAGGAGGTTTAAGATGAAGCTTGTTGGGATTATGATAGGATTAGACAGTGCGTGGGAGCCTGCACTGCTAAGGGACAAGACCTGATGACTCAGAAAGTTTCTTTCTGTTCTATGCTGCTATGTTTAATCATGGGACAAGCTGCCAATTGGGATAAGTTGGGGCAAATCCTGTTGACTCTGCCCTGGTCATTTTACCAGATTGCACAAAGGTATGTACTGTACATAAAGTAATATTCTGCAGAAAGAATTTGCAGAGTTTTTGTTTATTCTGAGACGTCATGTTAATAGCGTGGGTATTTTGCAATCTGGGATTCCTCTGTTTGTTTGCAAAGTCTGGGTTTCATTTATTTTTAAAGGAGTTCCTAGTATGCTGCTCTGGTTGAAGAGAAAAGTGTAAAAAAAAAAAAAAGTGTATTGTTGTCATTCCAAAATTCTTGCAACTGGTAACTCGTTATACTTCATTGGGGTTGTGCAATAGGTCAGGGCGCACAGGAGTCTCTCTTTCACAGAGGGGAGAGCCACGTGTCACGGTGTGAAATGGCAAAGGGTTAATACCAAAACCAAACCAGGCCCAGATGATAGCTCTTGTGGGTGGCTTGTGCTCAATGCCAGCCCTGCCTAACCTTCTGACGTGTCCAGTGCCACACAGGTAATGAACTTCATGAGGAAAATGAGAATTACCTGCTGTTCTCCAGGTCCCAGTCAATGGAAAACAAGAGTTTTTCAGTGGAAAGCGTAACGGTAGTTTTGTAGCCTTGCTTTGTTGCACATAAACACCAGGCAATTAAACAGGATGTAGATGATGTGAGGTAGGTTTTTTTAAAATGTGCTCCAAAGCAACACTGTACGATAGCAATCCTCCAACATATATTATAATAAAATTAGTCATAGTGCAGTGTGACCATGACACACGGTTGTTTTGCTGTGTGGTCTTGCTTTCGAGATTTCAAGTTACTCTGGAACTATTTCACACAGAGAGGCAAAGCAGCCTGTAAAAATGGACTGGTGTGTAGTTTGTGCAAGAATTAAGTAGCTTTACTCTAAGAAATTTCAACTCTGAATTTATCTGCAGAAAACTTGGACCTCAAGGGGTTATAAAAGTGGTATACTAAGTGGTTTAATCCTCTTAATCCAAAGTTGAGGAACATTCTTCTGGAAAGCTTCATTGTATTTTCATTTGCCTGCCTGCCTTGCTGTGTTTAGCTCTCTGTTCAGGGGAAGTATCAGCCATTTAATAGAAGTAATTCATGGTTACACACCAGCAGACTCTGTCATGATGATTTCTAGGCTCTCAATTTCCCAAACTGAGGAGGTTCAAAGAGAATGGGTGAACTGTAAAGTGGGTGAAAAAGCTGAGCAGCCTGGCAGGAGCACAGGGCATAGGGGTCAGTAGGTTGAAGTCTAACTGGCAGTTGGCTAAACATTGTTTTTGAGGGATGATTCTGTTTAACATCTTCAGGATGCACCCTGCTTTTCAGATGGCAAAACCTTGGGTTTTCAAGTCATAAATGCTTGAGGGTGCATGGAGGATGTGTGGGAAGGCAGGTGTGCTGTTCAGAGGAACCTCAGCAGGGGTGAGTTGAAAGGAACCAGCTGAGGTTCAGAAAAGGCTAATGCAGAACCCTGGGTTCTTCTTTGGGGGGAGTAACTCCATCATCTCTGCAGGCTGGGGGCCAACAGTCTGGATAGCATCAATGCAAAAAGAGTGCTGGGAGTCATGGTGGATGACAAGAGGAGTGAGGAGTGTGCCCAGCAGTGATGAAGGATGAGCTGTGCATGAGGTGGCGTTACCAAGAGCTGGTGTGTCAAGAGAAACGGTTATTGCCTCCCACCCAGCAGTTGTGAGGCTGCTGAATCCAGTTTTGAGCCCCCACAGAGAAACGGGATGAGAGGGTTGGGGCAGCTTAACCAGTAGAAGAGAGCGCAGGAGGGATCTAATTGCAGTCTCCTGCCACCTGAAAGAAGGTCCTAGAGAGGACAGAGCCAAGCTCTTCTCGGAAACATGCAGTGACAGGACAATAAGAAATGGTCACAATTTACAGCAAAGCAAACTGTGGCTCAGCATAAGGAAAAGAAGGCAGTTCTGCCCAGGGAGGCCCTGGTGTCTCCATCCTTGGGGAGACTTTCATGAGCAGCATGCTCTGACTTTGAAGCTCTCCCTACCTGAGCAGGTTGGTCTGTATGCCCACTGGAGAGCCCTTCCAATCTAACTTTTTCTATGAGTCTCAGATTCTCCTTCATGTAGGTAGAGTCTTGCAGTGAGGAGGTGGCAGCATTTGAGCTTCTGAAGACCATCTTTCCCTGGGTGGCATTACTGCTGGCACACTGCTGCTGTTGCTACTGCCAAAGGAGGAATAAGGGAGTTTGGGAGGTCGCTCCTCCCAACAGATACAATCCGCAGCTGCACCTTTCCCTTCCCAACAGAAGAGCAGGATCCCTCCCTCTTGGAGCAGCAAAAAATTTCTTATATATGTGAATAATAAATAAAGTAACAAATTCTATTTGTTAAACAGGTGATCCAGAAAAACAAAAGCTCTCATAAATAAAGTAACAAATTCTATTTGTTAAAGGTGATCCAGAAAAACAAAAACTCTAATAGTTCTTGTCTTTCCTTTCCCTTGATTGCTCAAGTCCCTTTTCTTTTGTGATTCCAGGACCCAGCCACTCTTTAACTGTTTTGATTATTAACTATTTTGTGTGTTCCACACTTACCTGTCATCTTTCTGGTTTCATTAGCTTTTTCTGCAATTTCTTTTACCAGTACAAATCTTCAGTCTCCCAAAAAATCAAATCAGCTGTGCTTATATGGAATAGTGAAAAATAACATGGAATATCACCTAAATTTTTGTTTATAAAAATTCTGTCTTTTTATTGTGCTCTAAGGAGGTAGCCTCCCAATGTTATTTTCTTCCCCTGAAACTCACCAAGATTTGAAGTTAGTGAAGGAAACAGCTTGTATAAAGCTAATTAAATGGATCATCATATCAGACTGTAGTCTGCTTACTAGCTTATTCTAGATTTCAGAGCGTATATAATGTATATGAATATTATTTTGGCTGAAATTTTTTTCTCATTAAGACTTGGCTGGCACCTTTGGATTAAAGCTAAACACATTAAAATGAAGTCTCTTCCCTCTTTGGATTTCTCATGTTTTAAAGTCTTGAAGTTCCAGCATATTTATTTAGGAATATTTAGGAAAACTGGCACAGGTTCTGCAGTGTGAATCCCCCATACACCCCCTGTCATATACAGAGCCCTGTAGGCCAGAGAGGAGGTCGTTTACCCGTGATGGGTGAGATCCTGGTCCCTCCTGCTACTAAAACCAGACTCGTTAATGGAGCAGATGCTTGTCTGACAAAACTCACAGAGTGCTTCTTCAATGTACACAAATCTAGCCCTAAATGTTGAACTTGTAAATAGTGAAGAAGCGTATGTTTTATATTATGGTAATGTGTAGCTGGCATGTAATTTTATTTTTATTCAGGCTTATGTGACCTTCACCACTCCTTTGTTATTAAATATGAAAATGAATAATTGGTACTAAAATACCTTGGGCTATTTATTTTTATATTGTATCCCATTTGCTTTCTGCTGTTTTAAACCTTCAGTGTGCAGTACATTTTTGCTGTTTTATGTTATTAATGAGGAGTAGAAACTGTCAGAGGTGAAGCAGCAGCCTTTGGTATCGGGGCAGATGAGAGTCACAGCCGGGGAGGACACGGGAGTGAACTCTGTCCTGACGAGCCATCAGCTGCTGCTGGGTTGCACCCAGCCCTGGTCTTTGGTGTTGCATCAGTGCACCTCGGTCTAATGGTTTTCCTCTTTCTGTTGAAGGCTCTTTGGTGGACTCTGCATCTCATCGTGTCACCGTGTAGCCCCTGTTTGGCATCAAGGTTCAACTGCATAGAAACGAGAGAGGTGGTTCATCCTGCCCACTGATTCACTGAGGTTAAGGCTAGGCAGATCTTTTAATTATTTAAGCTTCATCTCTCTCATCCAACTTCATTCCAGTAGCATTTTTTGAAAATTAAAAACTCTATTAAATGCTCTTCTGGAAAAGCATCCAGCTCTCATTTGAGTGTAACAGGAGGTGGGAAAGGTATCATTTTCTATAGTAACCTGTTCATCTCTTGCTGTTAAAAATGTTTCTGGCTTCTCATTTAGATTCATTCTGGTTTCAGCTTCCCCTCTTGGATCTGGCATACATTTTTGTGACAGAGTACAGCCTTCTGTGCCATTACTTATTTTATCCCTCTGAAGGTACTTACATGCTGTGACCAACTCTGCTGTCTGTGCTCTCTTGTACAGGAGAGAGCTTGAGGAGCTTGAGCTCTTAAACCTCCTGCTGCGAGGCATTTACACCCTGCACAAAACAGTTCAGTGGCTCTGCTCCACATCCTCCTCTTTTTTTTTTTTCCCCAACTGAATCTCCCAGGACTTAGACACAGTATTCCAGTATTGGAATCAGTGATGATGGAGGGTTAAAACTTCCTTAGTCATCTTGCTTTTTCCTGTCCTTGTGCATCCTGGGGCTCCCATTTCAGCCACAGCCTGACTCTGACAACAGGAATCCTGCAAAGGTGGTCTGTTATTTCCTGCCCTTCTCTCTACACCAGTTTGTTCACACTCCCACATCACAATGGTGGGATGGTGCCAGTGCAGCTACTTGTGGGGCTGTGTTATGAATGGTAGTGTTACAACTAAAAATTAAAAAAATAATAATTAAATTAGCATATTTTTGAAGGATTCTTTTGGTCAGCTTGCCATCAAGTGAGGTGGGAGGGTTGAAGGATTCTTTTGGTCAGCTTGCCATCAGGCAGTGAGGCTGGAGGACTGCAAAGGTGGTCTGTTATTTCCTGCCCTTTTTTCTACACCAGTTTGTTCACACACCCACAGGACAATGGTGGGACGGTGCCAGCACAGCTACTTGTGGGGCTGTGTTATGAATGGTAGTGTTACAATTAAAAATAATAATTAAATTAGCATATTTTTGAAGGATTCTTTTGGTCAGCTTGCCATCAAGTGAGGTGGGAGGGAAAAGGCTGTGGAGGAAGAGCTAGGGCTTGCCCAGCCAATGGTGGGCTGCTCTCACAGCACCTGCCTCCCATTCCCCCAGCCCCTGTTCTTCCCAGAGAGCGGAAAAGCTTCCAAACTTTTGTAAAAAGTCCATATGGTGCTTTCTTGGGACTGATTCACTGGTTGAGGCACCATCCCTGGAGGTGTTCAAAAGCCGGGTTGATGTAGTGCTGGGAGGGATGGTTTAGTGATGATGCTCCTTGTTTGTTGTGTGGGTGTCTATTTTTGTCAGTTAGGTTGACGGTTGGACAAGATGATTTTTGAGGTCCCTTCCAACCTAGAAGATTCTGTGATTCTGTGATTCTGTGATCCCATCTCTTCATGGGATTCAACCCCAGCTGGAGGTCTTCTGATCCGTGCTGCAGCTAAGCCCCGCATACATTTGGTCAAGAGTCAGTGCAGTGATGTGTTGCCTTTGAGTAAGCTGTTTCCGGGAATTGTAATGTATCTGTGTAATTTTCTGGTCCTCCTTTTTGTTCTTTACTGCTCTTTCTATCCATGCGGCATCTGCAAATGTTATTAATGGGACTGTATTTTTCACTTCCAGTCCACTGATGTAATGTTTGATAGCGCTGGATCCTTTACGAGTCCCAGAAGACATCCTTTAGGATGTCATTAACCCCAAATGAAAAATGTCATTGAATAATGATTCCCTTTGACAGTGGCTTTTTGACCCATTTCCCAAGCTTTTTAATTCATGCTTTATGGCTATTGGATACTCTTCTGGGATTTTGTTGTGTGGGGTTTTTTTCAGGTTGTTTTTGTTGTTTTTTTTAAGTAAATCTATCATGTGGTATCAAATCCAGTGCTAGAGAAGAATATTCCAACTGTGAAGTTACTTTTATCTATCAAACCTGTAGATAAAGAATAAAATGAGACATACATTTTATAACATTATGTCAGTGTGGAACCACTTACATTCCTACGCTAGTTATGGGCTGGATTTGTATCAGCTCTGCAGAGCGTTTGTGTGGGTTTCTGGGTTTCAGCAAAGCAACCAAAACCATTCAGGATTTTCTCCTGGTCTAAGTGAGTCTCTACTGTGTTCGAGGATTTACTAAAAATGAACATCAGTGGACCAGAGATCTCATCTCCCAGTTCTGTCAGTACTTCTGCTCTGCATGGAAACCTGCAGCCTGGTTTCCAGCAGAGCAGAGCTGTTTTCTGGACAATTGTGACTCGTCTGAATTGTAATTATTTTCAAGCTGTAATTATTAATGCATATGAACAATGCTTAGGAATCCTCTTGTTTTCAGTACGCTGCAGAGTCAAGTCCAGCCTAACAAAACTCAATTTAAACTTTTAAAGAGTTTAAACTTTTTTCTCCTACATTTAGTTTTAGTTATTATTTTATCTGTTCCTAATTAATAACATAGATTATTTTCTGTTTATTTTCTCTTCATGTTTGAAAGCATTTCTTACTGCTGCCCTCTTATTGTCATTGGATCAAGAACGAGTTACTGAAGCAATATCTGAAATAGACATTTTATAAATAAGAACAGAATCTTTGAGATTAAGTATTCAAAAGCAGGACATTTCAGTATCCTGGAGCTTCCTCATTTTTTTCTTAAAAAGAATTCCAGGAAAATTGATACAAGTTTTTCTGGGCACTTGAGAAACTCGGTTTCTGTCAGTTCAAGTCCATTTGAAATAATTTTCTAGCCATTATTGGTTCATTAGATTTTTAATTTTAATGACCTTGAATGTGTTGGGCATCATCCTGAACCTTTTTAATTAAAGAAGAGCAGTTGATGAGATACTTTGTAAGACCGTATTTCAATGTTTAAATGCAGAAATGGTTAAATTAGAATAAAATAGCATTTACCTTATTTCTCTCTGCACAGGTGAGGTAAGACTGATAGTCACCTCAACTCTGTTAAATTCAGTAGTCATTGTATTAAGATGAGAAACTGTAGTGAAAATGAAAGACTTGAAGCTCCTGAATTCTAAACCTTCAGCTTTCTTACCTCACTTGTCTTATCTTGTAGATCGCTGTTAATGTAATACGTTACACCTTAGCAGGGCTACATACAAACCCAAAAGCTTTGCATGTAATCATAGCAAATGCAAAGTACACGTATTTATCAGTGTTTTGTCAGTGTCTCCATGATCAGTACGTTCATCAGCCTTGAAAGGAGTGCTAAGACTAGATGAAAAGGCAGTTAATCTCTTTATAGAAGCCTAATTTCTTAATTACTAGAAGATGGAATAAAAAGTTGTGTAGGTGAATGTGTTAGTTAAAAATACTCTGTCTTCATTGTCTACAACAATTTTCACTCTTTTTGAACTCAGTTCTCAGAAGAATTTGGCATAAATACACTGCCCGAGTTGGAAAACGTATTTCAGTTGGGTTTTATCTTGTTTGATTTGTTCTTTCATGCACCATTCAATACGCACACTTTATTGCTTCCTTCTAGCTGTGTCAACATGAACTTGGAAGAAAAAATAACTACATTGACTGGAGTGCTGGTTACGCCGGTCGCTGCTGTTTTAAAGCTGTAGGCTTGTCCTTTGCGCTGAGGAAAATCCAGATGGTTTGATTTCAGAGTAGCATCTTATTTATGCCAAGAGAAAGCTCAGTGTATATAAAAGCATTGTGGTGCTACAGGGTAGAGTCACCAAAGTAATGCTAAGTTAAGAAATCGTGGCGTGTGTTTGTCCTTTACCTTGGAGATGGCAGAAGCTAAGTGTGTAAGGAAGAACAAGCACGCAGAGAATGCCCACACTCAGGCTGAACTTCCATAGCAGGTCAGGACACTGAATTCTGTTGTCCCAAAACTGAGGATCTCTTCCTTTCCATGGCAAGAGGAATGGGACAGGGCTTGGAAAGAAAATGTGGTTTGGTGCTTCTTTGCAGCTGTTGGTACCAGAGGGTGAAAATAGTTGGAGCTAGATATAGCTGCTAATATTAACTGGCTTCCTTTCCTGCAAAAAGTGTTTTTTTTTCCCTTTGTAGGAGCCCTTTCCTTTGTAGGGTGCTCCTTTTAGTGTCAGCAGCAGCTTGGTTTTCCACCTAAAGTTGGCATCTTGGCCATATTCCACCTTCTGCCTTCAGCCGCTCCTGCCTGATGCAAACTTTTGTCAGTGCTTGAGATGCTCTTGGGATTTTCCCTGCTAGATGATAAAGGAGAAGGTTTTGAGTTCATTGGTAATTTATTAGCCTGGCAGGGTCTCAGCTGGACGTAATGGATGGGTGCAAGTCCCTGTACAGGTGAAGCAGCAAACTCAACTGGTGGTGCTAGTGGTGATGGTGGAACCAGAGCTGGGGCAGTGAAACAGCAGAAGGTTTAAAAACCAAAAAGCAGCCTTGTATATACAGGTTTGTGAATTGGTACCTCTCCTCTGTATCTCCTGGGGCTGCTGTGCAGTGCTGCTGCGCGTTCCTGTCCCTGGGGATGCTCTCTCACCCTGCATTAGTGGCTGACTAGCACTTTCAAACTCTCCGGGCCTGCCCTTCCTCCAGGTACCTGCCAGCTCCATGCCAAGGCGTTTTCGCAGGTACCACAGAGGCTGAAAGGTGCAAATATGGCAAAACCTGAAGCCTCATTTAAAGTTGTTGAGAAAACCTCAGCAGACGAAGGATTACAGAGATAACAGAGCAGGGCCAGGGTTATTATTGCAGTAAAATGCTTCAGTGAGCGTTTCTCATTTCTTGGAAGTTGGACACTGTCCCACTTGTGTTTTCAAAATGCTGATTATTTAATGTGTGGCTCTAAAGAACTTATTTTTTATTTTAGGCTTTTAGCAGTAGTGTTTATGGAGCTGGGCAAGCAGAAAAAAGGCAAGACTTTTGAGAAGGTGTGGTAAAAGTTGTGTTAGTCGCTGAAATATAGATAAAAGTATTTCACATAACAGAAGTGGTCGTAGAGTCCTGAATGTAAGTGTATAATGGTTCAGCTTTAATATAGAAAAGGTATTTATTTTCTGCTAGTGGAGTAACACACTAAAAAGTAATTGCTCTTAGTAACATGTGGGTTTGAAATATTTGTAAAAGTAACGAAAAGTGTTTTAGCATCAAGCACCTCACCACACATCAGAGAAGCTTGTGAATTTAAACAGACTTACAAATTTAAAGCGTGACAGCATTACAGTTTTCTTGATACTGCTACAAAGAATTGATCATGAATAATATTGACACATGGAACATGTGCTCAAAGAATACTGTGAGGATCTTTACTGGTCAATATGGCTTACCAGGGTATGTGGTTCAAAGCTGTGAGTTAGGACCCACCCTCCATCTCAGGAAGTATAATTTTTTTTCCATCTTGTGCTGGGCACAGAGTGTGACAGGAGACAAGACGTGGCTTGATAACTCAGCAGAGTCAGGACAGGCAACTGGTTTCACCAGTCTTGTGGCAGGTTTCAGATGTATTCAGCCAGGGGTTTATTAGCCGAAAGCCGTGGAACCTGTGGACTAAATATTTTCAGTGGGACAGGTTTTACAACCTTGATAATACAGTATTTTGAAACTGGTTACTGAGCAGTTGCAAGCCTTGTGCTGGCAATTTTCCCTTACGCATGACAGTGAAATAAGTCTGTGTTAGTGTCAGCATCCTATATACAAGGTTGGAAAGAGAACCCTCACACAGCTTAGCTGCTTTGTGTAGTTGGGAACAGGTTGTTTTCTTTGCTGAGTGATGCAAGAAAATCACTGGGGACGTTTTTCCTGAATTTCTGATTCTGTTCTCTCAGGGTTAGTGGTGAAGGCTTCACTTGTCTTCCTGCTCGCCCCTCTCTTCTGTTGCTCTGATGTGCCAAGAATTACAGCGTAAGCTCTAAAGTTGTTGTGGGCAGATCTAAATCAGAATGAATGATGTACCTCAAAAGGGGAGAGAGCTGAGGGGCTGATTTTGCACAGTCACCGAGGATGTGTATAAAACCCGTAGCACCAAATGCTGTGTATCACAAGGTGTGTGTATGTAAGGCACACACAGTCACTCGGAACTGTTATGCTATGAGGTACAAACCAAAGAATAAATTCTACAGTGGAAGAACTGCTGCTGTTTGTACTAACTGTGTTTTACAGAGCAGGGCCTTGTCCCAGGTGGCTGGTCAGTGTGTCAGTTCCCCCAGTTATCTGATCCTAATCTGTGTCCTCAGGATATATAGGTAGTTTAATTTAGCCTATATAGCCTGTTGTAGCAGAAATCTCACTGTTCAGACATTCTCTAAGTTATGCCAGATAATAAAAATGACCTGTACCCAGATATTTTCCATCTAGAATGTTTCAAATATTGATATCCTTAACTGCAGTATTCCTGTTGACCACAGCCAATTTAAATGCATAATAGGTGCTTGGTGACAGAGTGGCTGTAGCTGTTTCCTCTCACAGCCTGCACCTCAATGCTACAGCCCTTATCTGCACGCCAGAGGAAGCACTTTTTGTCTGGGTGAGCTGCGAATATAGAAAATAATCAGCCATTTCCAAGCACTGCTTTTAAGCCACTCAGGCTGTCTCTTTTTTGCTAAAACAAATAGAGTTGAAGTGGGTAATAAGCCCTTCATATCTCAAAGTGAAAATGAATGTTTGAATGCTGAGAACCGATTTGTTGATCTGGAGGTGTGTTTTGAAGACTCTCTGACACAAGGCAGAACATGCTTTCCTTGAGCCCTTTTTTAAAAAAATGCAGATTCCCCTGTAGTCAATATATGTGCTTCTCAAACACTATGGGAAGTGCAAAAGTACACACCAGTGTTTAGAGCTACAGTTCAGGGAATCTGAATTTCGTTCTCTTTTGCTGGGTTGCCACTGGATTGCTGCACAATGAGGCTATTGACTGTCAGTCTGAGCTTACTCTTTTTAACTTGGTTAACTGTATTGCTAACTGAGCCTAACTAAGCAGATCTCTCAAACAGCAGGGCTGTGGAAGAATAATGTGTTCTGCCAGGTTCAGCAGGTTTAGATGAATGGAAATACGTTGGAGAGATTAAAATCTGACAAAAGGATCTGGTGTTAGAAATCATCCAGCATCACTGACCGGGGCCACTGTCATTTTGAATCACAGCAAATTGTGCAGGTACTCTAAATTTTGCAACCTGCCTTTCCCATCTTTTTCTAAAGTCCTGTGGGTGTCTTGTTGGCAATTGAGATATTTTGATAATGAACGGATGTGGAAGAATTAAATAAAAATAAAAGCTCATGGCAAAGCTGGTTTTCTTTGCCTCCAGCCAGCTTTCAAATTAGATTTGTGTTATCCTGAAGACGGTCTTCAGGAGGTCTTACAGCTACAAAGCTGGCAAGGAGGTGACTTGCAGAAGGAAGAAAACCCTCCCCCTGCAAGGAAGGGATCCTTAAGCGTGCTGGTGTGGAGCAAGGTGCTTTCCTGGTATAAAAAGAGCATTTCTGTCAGTTCTTTTTTTGAAACATGAGGTAGAGAGAGATGCTGTTCTGCAGCAGGCGTTCAGATGGGCATCCGTCAAAGCAGACAATGTCTCCAACACAATGTACGTTACCAAGGAATTTCAGGGAACATCTCCTTCCTGCCAAGGTAGATGGTAAAACAGCATCTGACCAATATTGAGTGCTTTTACTGTGCTGCATGCACCACACAAGCTCGAGTGGAATAACAGCCCCGTGGACCCACCTTTATCCCCTGCACTGAGAGGTGGGCAGTGAGCCCAAGCACCGCAGGCTCCGTGCTGCAGGCTTGCCCAAAGCCAAGGCTGCCATGAGGATAATGATGGAATCAGATTATGACTGAGAGGCTGCTTCAGAAAAACTTTTTTGATCGTGTTACCCCAACCCCAGGGGTTAGACAATGTTTAATGAGATTGGTGGTGTGTTTGAGGGTGGGGGATGGCTGGGTCTTGAATGCAATGCTGAATCACTGATGAGAGCTGTTCCACTTGATTTCAAACCTGCAGTGAAACAGCTTGTTATCAGCGAGCCCTTCACTGCATGGTGATAAAGGAAGAAATGGGAATTCTTTTTTTTTCTTTAGGTAGCAGCTGATTTTAATCCCTACATTTCTTTCTGCAAACGAATGCTGCAGATTTTCTTCTCGACAGACTACCCAGCACAAACAGTTTTGTGAGAAATTTTTATTTGCCCTTTTTCCTCTCAGATTTCATGCTTGTGGCATCTCACTGGAGAGAGACAGTTGTTCAAATTGTATTCCATAATATCTAAATATGAAATCCCACTCACCTCCTTTAAAGTCTAATCCAAGAGACAAGTCTGTTGTGTCAACATTTTCCTGTGGGGTTTGTTCTTTCTTTTTTGTCATTGCATCCTCTCAAAAGAAAATGGGTTGCTTATCTACTCCTGAATCTTATTCCCAGTGACAGACATTGCAAGAGACTTCTTTGTGCCTTTTGGCATCTGCATTTTAAGAAAAGGATGATACAGTTATCCATAGCAGTGGTTGCACAGACTAGCAGAGCACTGAGTTAGTTTCTTTATATGTTTTTGTTTTATTAAAGCCTCAATTTTCCCTAATAAAGGGAATAGTTTGTAATAAACTTCTATAAATAGAAGTTTAAATAGAGCTATATTATCCTTCCTTGAACCTGATTTAGTTCTTTTAAGTACAAAGTATTAACTAGAACAAATTGACACAACAACTTTGAGAGTGAACTAAGACAATGCTTGTGATCTGAAATTTGTTGTTGCTTATCTGCTGCCTGAAGTTCCGTTCAAAACTTACGGCCTTCACATGACAAGCTTTGCAGAACCAAGTGTCATTGTGAAATTAACTTGCTTTTAATATTGTTTTAAATCATAATGTGAAGAAAATCAAATAAGCACAAGTATAACTCAGATCTCCTCAAGAGGGGCACACGTAGCAGTGGTTTGTGAGAGCCTCTTGCAGCTGGTACTCCTGGCTGTGTACAAGGGCTGAGCCAGGTCTGAAGGACCTCAGGCTGGTCCCATCACCTCTGAGCTGGGCTCCAGGCATCACCTGTGCTTGGAAATGGTCCTGCTTTGCAGCACTGGGAAGAGTCTGGTCCTACCGTGGGGATGTGTGTGATGGGTGGGTAAAAGGGAAGCTGAGCTGCAGCCAGTGCCTGTGGTTGCTATCAGTGGTCTCCCAAATCAGTTATCAGCACACAGTGTAACCCTCTCTGTGGATGCAAGTCCCCTGCCTCAGTCTTGAAATACCAAGCAAATCCATCGCCAGTGAAACAGAAAGTCACCTGCTTCAAAAATGGCAAATTTTTGTTAATTGGCTTTTTTCTTTCTTTTTTTTTTTTCCTTTGTTGTTTCCCTTCCACACTGAGCTGAGAACTATAGAGGAAAAATTAAGAGTGCAGAGATCACAGACTATTGGTTACTTTCTTAGTGTGATGAGACAATATATTTTTGGAGTGTTTATGCAGTGCTAGATAGAGAAAAGAAGTGGGAATCTGGGAAAGTGAGAGTGTTCAGTCTAGCATTGTGGCAGTGCTGGAAATTAGAAATAAGGTAATAGGATTTTTCTGTCTGGATCAGCCTCTGGCTGTCTTCAATGTGTTCAGGAAATCATTTTACATCTCTGCTTCCATTTCCTTGGCTGTCAAATGAACATAATGATAACTACCTCCTCTGAGTGCTCGTGCTTCATTAGAGCAATAAAACATTTTGGAGGAAGGAGTCATAGATGTGTGATTTATTAGTCCAGCAAGGTCAGGCTGAACTGTCTGTAAAACAGCTGAAGAAATGGCAGAATGAGGGAGAGGTCTCCTGGAGCAGCGTGGATGCCGATGCTCGGCACGCTGCCAGTGCACAGAGAAGGTGAAGCAGATCTTTCCAGCACTGTCTGAACAGGGGAGCAGCTAAAAACAAGGCGGTTTTGTTTCTCACCTGCCACATATCACATTCCTGTAGTGAGTCCTTCAAGCATTCAGCGCACAGTCTGTTGGTTTTTTTTCAGAAAGGGGTTTTGCTTGTTCATTTCTTCTGTGTGGATGTTTTATTAAGATGCTCCGCGTGGCGGTTTCCCAACGTGCGACCAGTTGTGACACGATTTTATGCTTGAACACAATAAAATAAAATGAGTCAAGGAGATAAGATACCAAGATACACAGATGAGCAATGTTTATAAACCATAAGAGTCTCCTAAATTTGATAACCATCAGTTCTAGCCAATATACCCCATGGTGCTAAAGAAAGAAGAAATCAATATTGCAGAAGCTTTTACAGAAAATTTATGAGCACACTTTGTTCAAGAGCAATCCATGAAGACTGAAGCACAGCTAGCACTTACTTATGAAAGGGCTTCCAGAGAAGTCCCTTGTTGAATTCACAAACTGTTTCAGGGAATTAAATTGGGGAATATGGAAATGGGCTTTTAAATATATATTTTTTTTTTTGTTTATTAGTGTATACCCAGAAGAAAGTGCTGTAATAAATTATCAAACTCCTTTGAGTAATGTGGCTGAATAGACAATAACAGTGAAGCATAGTCCCTGCCAAAGTGATTAAGCATTCCTGCTGTGGCTGAATAGACAATAACAGTGAAGCATTGTCCCTGCCAAAGTGATTAAGCATCAAGTTTATACTTTATGGGATAAGTGGATTAGTATGGACTGGTTTTCTAATAGGAATTCCCTCCTCCCTCCCCAACCTTTAAGATAGACTTTCACTGAATTTACATACTTTGCAACTAAAAGTTGTAGCATAAATAGATACTAACGTGCATAAGTCACGATATTTTTTCAGCAAGCACAGAAGGTGTTTTCTGTGTCATGAGGTACTCCCTTACACCCTGATGCTCACACCTTCCGTGATTTGATCCCTGTTTCAGGTATTAATTACTGTTAACGTTGGTAAAAAAGTGCTGTCACACTGTTTGCTTGCTGGAGCACAGCCCAGGCATGTCCCTCACCCCAGGCCACGGCCACAGCGTTCGTGGGTAGCTCTTGTAGTAGTGGAAGTGGGACCTTATCCCTTGTGCAGCCACAGAGGACCTGTGTGTGGTCCTACTCACAGCTGTAAATTAGACTTTCACTGAATTTACATACTTTGCAACTAAAAGTTGTAGCATAAATAGATACTAACGTGCATAAGTCACGATATTTTTTCAGCAAGCACAGAAGGTGTTTTCTGTGTCATGAGGTACTCCCTTACACCCTGATGCTCACACCTTCCGTGATTTGATCCCTGTTTCAGGTATTAATTACTGTTAACGTTGGTAAAAAAGTGCTGTCACACTGTTTGCTTGCTGGAGCACAGCCCAGGCATGTCCCTCACCCCAGGCCACGGCCACAGCGTTCGTGGGTAGCTCTTGTAGTAGTGGAAGTGGGACCTTATCCCTTGTGCAGCCACAGAGGACCTGTGTGTGGTCCTACTCACAGCTGTAAATTAAAATTGAAGAATGCAAAGGAGAAGATAAAGGTCAGAATAGTTGGTGAAAAGAGTTACCAGGCATTAAGAGATGTTTAATTGTCAGTGAGTGGAAACAGGGACTGTGAAGACGACGGAGAGCAGAGTTTAATGAAGCAGCTGAATCTCATTCTCCCCTGCTCTCATAAGGTTTTTTTGATGTGAGGTGTTCACATTAGTTCCTGGTGTTGTTGAGGTAGGTGATTAAGTGCCAAATAGACTCTGTGCAAGCTAAATTCTGCTTCATCTCGATAGAGAATGCAAGGTGAAACCAGAGTAATAAGGCTCCTCTCAGGCAGCTTAAAAAATTAACATTTAAAAAATGAGCAAGGAGGAGTGCTGCTGGGTGTGAGGCTGTGCTACCAAGAAGGCAGCAGTCATCTCTTCATGCACAGGCACAGCTGTGGCACAGTGCTCAGCAGAGGCATTCGGGTCACAACAGTGCTTAATACCCCACTTCTCTCTCCTTACCAGGCATTAAGAGATGTTTAATTGTCAACGAGTGGAAACAGGGACTGTGAAGATTCTCTCTCGATAAGAGTTACTTACATCATTACCTTTATGCTGCATTTTGCCTGTATCTTCTGGATTATAGAGAGAACTACAATTTTCGTTCACAAGTAATTTAAGCAAATCTTGTGGTTAAAGGGAAAATGGTGATGCTGCTCCAGGCAGCTGCAAAGGGGAAGCCATTGGTGGGTCGCCGCAGTGGTCAGTGGAGGCAGCCCCCGACACCCAGCTCTGGGCACCTCTCACATAAACATGGGGGGCTCCCCTGTGCATGGGGAACTGCTGGGGGGGGAAGGATTGTGATTTTGCAATTTTTACCTTCATTTTCCACTCTTTTCTCCCTATTTACACACACACACAAAATCTATCTTACATCTCCTATTCCTTCAGACAATGGGATTCTTACTGAAGTGTTTGGGCAGCTGTGTGAATGGGAGGCTTCTCTCTCTCGCTCTGTGTAGTAAGACTTAATCCTGATGTGAACTTTAAAGGCTTTCATGAAAAAACATCAAGAATTAGGAAAATCTTTGATTGAACAGACCATCTTCTAAGTTACACTTATGTTGCACCTTTTTGCTATACTGTGCTGTAACATTTCCCTCATATTTATCTTTATTTTGTGCTGGTTGTGTTGTGGTTCAAGATTTCATCAGTAATTAGTGCTGCTTTATTAGTGCTCCCTGTGGACTTCACATGGGTTTCACTTTTTCTACCTGTACCTCACAGAGGCTTCTGCAGTGACACTGAGAACTTGCTTGGTCCCTTCCTGTATTGCAGAGGAAGGAGGTATCAGGCTGAAAACTAATAAAGGGATAAAGAGCACCAAAACTATGTGTAAACTCCTCTCTCTGATCAGTGGCAGTAACGTTTTGCCCTAAGGCAAGGTGACAGTGGCATGTCCTCACACCAGGAGTCAGTGAGACACGATCAATATAGGCAAGAGGGACAGATTGTATATATAACAGATCCAGGAGTCATGATGGTACATCATGTTAGGGTTCTCTCCGGCTGCCAGGAGATGATCCAACACTTCCCAGGGCTGGCTGCTTCTTGTTGTGTGGTGGGGACAGGGTAATGCTCTCAAAGGTCTCCAGAGAAAGATGGGATCGCTCATCTAGCACAGTGTATCCAATTAAAAGGTGAAACTAAAGCAGAGGATCTCTGTACCTTGTTTAAAAAAACCCACAAGTGTTCTTTGTATACCTTGCTTTAAGTTGAAGCTGTGGTTTCCCAGAAATCAAGCAGTCTGGGACTTGACCTTTCTGCATGGTTGTTTACTGAATTTGCTTGTGATTTCGATGCAGTCGCCTCACTGTTTCCCTGCTGCGGCTGGAAGCGAGCACTGCAGCCTCTCTGCCTCGGGGGACTCTGATGCCAAACTTCATCAGGGCATCGGTCACAATCTGTAATTTAGATATTAATACTCTTCCAGCAGTAAAAAACATTACTGTGATCTCCCCCAGGGAATTGTCGAGTCCTTTTGCAGGCACGCTCCTTTCTTCTAATCTCACTTTTAACAGTTTTCTGGCTAAGGTATTGTTTTGTTGAATTAAACCTATCAAAGCTTATTTTCCTCTTCCCTGTTCTCTCACTCCTGTTGTTCATGCCTTTTTTTTACTTGTTGTTAGTCTTGCTAAAATGTCTCTACTTCACTCTTGTTTTCCTTTAAATATTTGAATAATGAACAGTAGTAGAAAGATTTCTGTGGCTGTGAAGTGTATTGGTGAGCGTTTGACATGGCTTGCTGAGTAGGGAAGGGGGGGGCTGACGGGGAGTGACTTGAATCAGCAGCAGCAGCAGCTTTCCAGTGCTTCCTTGGCTTCCTGTTTGCAAGGAGAGCTTTGGGGCAGCCTTTCCGGTGTTTCTTTCATCTTTAAACACATGTTTTCCAAACTTGTTCCACAGGTGCCAACAAAGAAGCTGAAGAAATATGAGAGAGAGTACCAAACCATGCGAGAGAGTCAGCTGCAGCAGGAAGATCCTATGGACAGAACATCAAGAATTAGGAAAATCTTTGATTGAACAGACCATCTTCTAAGTTACACTTATGTTGCACCTTTTTGCTATACTGTGCTGTAACATTTCCCTCATATTTATCTTTATTTTGTGCTGGTTGTGTTGTGGTTCAAGATTTCATCAGTAATTAGTGCTGCTTTATTAGTGCTCCCTGTGGACTTCACATGGGTTTCACTTTTTCTACCTGTACCTCACAGAGGCTTCTGCAGTGACACTGAGAACTTGCTTGGTCCCTTCCTGTATTGCAGAGGAAGGAGGTATCAGGCTGAAAACTAATAAAGGGATAAAGAGCACCAAAACTATGTGTAAACTCCTCTCTCTGATCAGTGGCAGTAACGTTTTGCCCTAAGGCAAGGTGACAGTGGCATGTCCTCACACCAGGAGTCAGTGAGACACGATCAATATAGGCAAGAGGGACAGATTGTATATATAACAGATCCAGGAGTCATGATGGTACATCATGTTAGGGTTCTCTCCGGCTGCCAGGAGATGATCCAACACTTCCCAGGGCTGGCTGCTTCTTGTTGTGTGGTGGGGACAGGGTAATGCTCTCAAAGGTCTCCAGAGAAAGATGGGATCGCTCATCTAGCACAGTGTATCCAATTAAAAGGTGAAACTAAAGCAGAGGATCTCTGTACCTTGTTTAAAAAAACCCACAAGTGTTCTTTGTATACCTTGCTTTAAGTTGAAGCTGTGGTTTCCCAGAAATCAAGCAGTCTGGGACTTGACCTTTCTGCATGGTTGTTTACTGAATTTGCTTGTGATTTCGATGCAGTCGCCTCACTGTTTCCCTGCTGCGGCTGGAAGCGAGCACTGCAGCCTCTCTGCCTCGGGGGACTCTGATGCCAAACTTCATCAGGGCATCGGTCACAATCTGTAATTTAGATATTAATACTCTTCCAGCAGTAAAAAACATTACTGTGATCTCCCCCAGGGAATTGTCGAGTCCTTTTGCAGGCACGCTCCTTTCTTCTAATCTCACTTTTAACAGTTTTCTGGCTAAGGTATTGTTTTGTTGAATTAAACCTATCAAAGCTTATTTTCCTCTTCCCTGTTCTCTCACTCCTGTTGTTCATGCCTTTTTTTTTCTTGTTGTTGGTCTTACTAAAATGTCTCTACTTCACTCTTGTTTTCCTTTAAATATTTGAATAATGAACAGTAGTAGGCACAGAAAGATTTCTGTGGCTGTGAAGTGTATTGGTGAGCGTTTGACATGGCTTGCTGAGTAGGGAAGGGGGGGGCTGACGGGGAGTGACTTGAATCAGCAGCAGCAGCAGCTTTCCAGTGCTTCCTTGGCTTCCTGTTTGCAAGGAGAGCTTTGGGGCAGCCTTTCCGGTGTTTCTTTCATCTTTAAACACATGTTTTCCAAACTTGTTCCACAGGTGCCAACAAAGAAGCTGAAGAAATATGAGAGAGAGTACCAAACCATGCGAGAGAGTCAGCTGCAGCAGGAAGATCCTATGGACAGATACAAGGTACGGGAGATGCTCTGTGGGAGCCTGTTTGGTTGGCTGAATCCCGTGGGGAGTGGATCTTAGGGAGTTTAAGTGGCAGGTGAAGCTCATCCCCTCACTTGAACAAGCACTTTGAACACTCAGACATAGTGTTTTTCCAGGAATATTTCAATCACGGTTTATAACTCTCCAGACATCCGCGAGTAGCCACATATAATATTTTTCTTCTTTCAGTTTATATGTTTGTAGGTAACTCTCCTGCTGTTGCACTTTTACGGGAGATCTTCATGAGACGCAGAAACAAAGGGTGATTCTCAGCTACAGACACAAAAGGAGAAAATACACATTGTTCTAGCACAAGCTGTGTGCAGTGGCATCCACAGAGACTTTTGGAAGATGAACTCTTCCTTGACTGATACGATCCTTGCTATTCATCTCTGTTTATACCAAGTGTTAGTAATTTTTTGTTAATATAATGTCTAGTATAGTGGGACCCAGAGCTCTCCTGGGGTCCCAAGGTACTACTGCAATAGAGTTAATAGTAACAAATATCCTGCTTTCAAGTGGCAGAGAAAAGTTCAGTTATTAATATGATGGCTTGCTAGTTCACCACAAAAGAATAGTTCTTTAATTTTAGATCAGCATTGCTTATCTTTCCAATGTATTTGCTTTTATTGTCACAGCTACATTCTGTTGCCATCGATTTTTGTGTGATGGAGGCTCTGCCTCTAGGCATATACTTCAATTAGTGCTCAGGATCCATTTATTGCTTACCCTGCTTTAAAAAAATTCAGTTTTCTTTAGGTGAAGCTGCCAGAGATGAAGCACTTTACTGCCCATTGCCCAGGTTAGCTGGGAACTGTCATTGCTTATATATGCCTGTACTGTTTTCCTGCTGTTCTTTATTGTGCCTTAATATGTGAAGTGACATTGCAGTTGGTACGGAGGCTACAAGGAGGCTGGAGTAGTAAATGATCACACAGGGGGCAACAGGTTTACGTCGTCTGTGAACGTAAGGAAAGTGCACCATGTTCAGAAAACCACAGTGTGAAAATCTGTAGTGAAAGACTATGCCATAACTCATAAATGTGACCAGATAAAGTTACAGGTACAGAGAAAGTAAAACTGACCTTTTTTTAAGTATTTACCTATGAAAAAAATTATGGTTTGAGTGTACTTCTTTTGATGTCAAAGGGTGTAGATTTTATTCTTTGTAAGAAATCGGATTGCTGTAGCAGCCAAGAGCCAAGTGAGTATGACCTATTTAGAAAAAAACACAACTTTTGCTGGCTAGGTATTTTTCCAGTGGTTCAGTACTGTGGAATTTAAATAATACTTAGAAAACAAATAAGTCTTCGTTAAACCTCTGTGGAAGCATATTAACAAGTTAATCTTGGGCTCTGGACAGTGAAAAACATTATCCCCAAGCTGCAAACGAGGATCTAGAAGGTGACTCTTTGGCCACTGTGTATGTGAGTCGCTGTCACAGTCAAGAGCACAGCCTGGGGTTTTGGCTTGCACTTTTGAAACTCACTGTGTGATTTATTTTTTTTTTTATTAAGCTGGATTGGATCTGATCCTCTTAGCGATGCTGTGATTAGAGAGCACCCCTGTAACTGGTTAGTTGCACATTAAGTTCAAAGTTCGGACGCGTTCTTTAGCTGATGAGTGTCATGGAAAAATGCTTGTAAGTGCTCTCTGTTCCTTGTCTTGTTCTTTGATTTTATTTATATGTCAAGCTGAGGTTGGTAGGAATCAACATTTCAAGAGCAGCAAGAAACACAAGCTGTGTGGATCCTCGCAGGCAGAAAGTGGAGAGCCAGCTTTGCTTGTCCCTTAAGTGATCGCTCTGCAGCCCAAGTGTTTAGAAATGCATTTCAGTTTGGCAGCAGCAGGGCTAGACTTTGCCCAGCCAGCCTTTGTTTGGGGAAGGACTGAGTCTATGCTGCTGAAAAGCCAGAATTGCTGCTGTTGGGTCCCTCTGGCCTCCTGCGCTCCCTGGGTGGCTGTGCCCTGGAGGCCAACATCGTGGTAACTTCCACAGTTTCTCTTCCCAGAGCAAAATGAGTTTTTTGGTTTACTGCCCAGGAAGGGGATGTTTCATGAATGGGATCGTTGGAGTGGAGATCCCTGCAGCATATTCCTCTTACAGGTCAAGAAGGAAACAGGCTTTCAGTCTGCTGGTAATTTTTAGTTATAGTTGATAGAGTTCTTGTTGTTTGAAGCGTGTTACAATTTTTATTGCCAGTAGGGATTTGTCAGGACCATAGAGACGTTGACACTTCTGAGTTGCAGTGATGAAGGATGTCTTGAGTCTCAGGTCCCAGAGATGTTCCCGAGCACAGGGACGGTGGGGCTGAACAGCCCCCTGTGACATGCCAGGGAAGTGATGCCTCCTGCCTGAGGGCAGGTGGGCACCACCAGGCAGGGCCATGGGCTCCCCCAGTCCCACTGACCCCAAACTCTCCACAGGCTGCCCTTAACCAGTTGCATTTTCTTGACAGGTTAAATTCATGTGCTACAATAAGCTGTTGCATTTTCTTGACAGGTTAAATTCATGTCCTTCAATAAGCTGTGTTACGTGCCACAGACCTTCCTGCCCAGCTCCTATTTTACACCGTGATTTGACAAAAGAGCAGTATTAAATGTGCCATTATTTTTGGTGTTTTTTGTTTCCTTCTGTGTTTACAAGTATTATTTAGGAAAAGTGTAATTTTTTTATGGACACCCTTTCACTTTATTTTCTATTGCTTATAACAAATACTCTCGTGCGTTTTTGTCGGATAGATTTTTAAAAGGTGCAAAAAATATATTTTAATTGCTGTTAGTCACGGAATTTCATGACTTTTGGTTAAAATAAATTACTAATTGCCTATAGAAGCCAGGAATAAAAGTGAGTTACTCATTCAGAAAAAAATAGCGATATAATTTAGATTGATAATTTTCCATGGGGTTTTTCTATGTTTGAGAACATCTCATGTAACGGTGTTTTTGTTGACTTGATGAGAAACTGACAGAGTTGGGCTTGGGATTTTTTGATTTAAAATAAAGAGGATATAACCATAAAAGAAGGGCTGGAGTTTTGCAAGCAGACCCCGAACAAAATTCTGTTCTGAGAGTAGAAATGCCTTTTCTCTGTAGACTTTGCTGTGCAACGGAGAAGATGCTGTCTGTCTGAATAAATGTGTAATTTGGACATAATAGTCTTTTGGCTGTTTGAAGAGGAAGCAAAAATTAATACACTAGTAATTTTTTTCAGAGTCATGGTAACTGTCATAAGGCAAAACGTAAGATAACTCTTGACGTGGATCGTTGTTTGTTTGTGGTTTTTAGAAAAAGTGTGCTGGGGCACTTCTGGGAGTGCTTCCTCAGAGTCAACAAACAGAAAACACAGAATACCTGCAGGAGCCTCTGTGTTGCTTCCCAGGAGAGTTTTTCCTGGATAGTTTGCTGTAAAAGCCTTTTAGGTTTCTAAATGGAGGTTCACAGGGTTTTCCTTCAGAGCTCCTCCACAATCCAAGAGCCCTTTCCAATGGGCTTACAAAGACTTCGGTTTGCTCACATTTAAAAAAAGTGCATTTTAATCAGTCTTTCCATTCCACCATTGAGGATCTGTTCATGCCTAAGCGTCTGTGGCTTGGGTGTTTGCTCATCAGAAAATGTGACACCGAATTGCCTAACAAGGTTTGGGACTCGTTACACCCCACTTGAGCAGCAGCACAGAGAGGATGCATCATCACCACTAATCTTGTCAGGAATTGCTCCTTGGGGCTGGCCGGAAGGGAGCAGAGGGTGGAGTTCAGCCTTTCAGTCTTCCTGAGCTGAGGCTTGTCTACTGCTTTCAAATTTGCCTTCTTCTTTCCGTCCAGCGTGTGATGGAAGCTGGAGTATATCCTCTTTAAAACTCAGAACCAAAAACCCACTGAAGAATCAGCAACTTTTTTTTTTTTTTTTTTTGGCTGTCTTTGTTGGTATTAAAAATTATTTTATATCCTGTTTTCACTGTCTTTACACCAATGGTTGAAAGCAGTATTTGGTCTGTGACTTTACAGGAGGTAAGTTTATTTGTGTTTGTATGTATCAGCGGTGTTTGTCCCTCTTGGAAATGCAGTATCCTCCTTTTAAAAGCTAACCAGGGTTCACCGGCTGCCTTTTGTAACAGGAAGGAGGAATTTTGGAAGGAGGAATTTTGGAAGGAGGAGTCTCTTCTTTTCCTGAGTGTAGAAACTGAGCGATGCTGAAGTGAAGGAGATTTTTTTTTGTAGTCAGTAAATTGTTAGTGGTGTGTAGAGAAGAGGCAGGAAGCTGTCTTGCTGTCTGTTTACACCAGGGACAACTAGCAGGTCTGACAAGTTGGCTTATGCCAGGTTACAAAATGCTGTCTGTGATGCGAGTCCTGCTGTAACGAACCAGCTCCATCTGTTGAACTTTATGCCATTGCGAATGGTATTTTATAAAACCCTGTAAATATTTCAGAGCCACTGGAAATAGTTTGCTACATATGAAAAGAGCTATTTGCTATTTTTGTCTTTACTGTGTAATGTTAGGTTTTATTTAGACTTAAGCAGATTAAGAGTTTCCTCCTGAGGAAGGAGGCAGTTTTTCACTGCTAGTTCTGGGGGGAGGAGCTGGAAAAGACAAACCATCTAATCGCGCATACTGCCCTGTGTGGAGGAAGAGTAAAGGTGGCCCTTTAAGAGACTTTCAGCTGGAAATTAAAAGTATGGTGAACAAGATAAAAGCATCTCTTAGCTATTGACTGGATGCCCAAGGTAAGAGATCTTTAACTTACTAAAAAAGTGTCATGTAAATTCTAGTTTAAGAGGAGGATAGCGCATTTCCAACCACATAGCTTGCTTACCCACTTGTCTGCGAATGCAAAGCAGGAACTTCCAACTTCACAGTGTGTGGCTTGCTTTGCAGACACTGAAGCTTTTGGCAAAAGCATAGCAAAAATGCTAAAGCAAACTTCTTTCTGGGTTATTATGTGCAAGTCTTAAGAATTTGCTGATTTCTCCCTCTATGCAACATCCCTCTGAAAAGGTATTGGTGGTGCTGCAGCACCTGGCAGCGATACCCTCCTGATCTGGTCCCAGTTTTCAGGTGAACTCGAGTCGCTTTCTGACAACTGTGTCCATAAAAATCAACATTTCCAAGATGGTCTGAAAAAATACAGAAATAAAGACACATTAGAGCCTTTAAAAATGATAATGATTATTATTAAAGACTTCAATTTGGTTTTACACTTTAAAGTTAATATTATCCTTACAGAATACACTGCAATTAAAATTAAAAAAATGCCCAACGTTACGCATCTTTTAGCAGTGGTTATTTTAACTGTGTTAAAACAAAAGTATCTTACTTACAGTTTCTGTAACAAAACAAGTTATTTAAAGTACAATCTTTTGGAAAGGAAACAAACTTACTTTCCTGTACAGGGCAGTGCATACTTTTGTTGCACAATGGGGTCACATTAAGGAGAGAGTATTTGCAGAGGTTCTGCTTCCTGCCAGAGGAAGCTCCCGCACAGAAGAGACCTTTTTTAGCATCCTCTTAGAGCTGTAGTTGTCCTTTTTTGTTTAAGACAAGCACACAAAATCTTCTTGCGACAGAAGCGAAAACTGCAGTTTCATGGTGGTGAGTTTGCTAAGAAAAACATATCTGAGCGTAGCTGGTGAGCAGGAGGAAGTGAAGGCAGGTGAATAATGTGCTTATGCACATTATTATGAATAATGTGCTTAAGTGAAGGCAGGTGAATAATGTGCTTATGCAAAGAAACCCCATTTTGTAGGAAGGCATTCACTGAACAACTCTTAGAAAATTTTTTGCTGTCTTAAGTGCTGGTATTTATTCGCTTTTACTGTTTTTCTTGGAGAACATAACTTATCTTTCAAGTGAGCACAGGTCCTTTTTGAAATGTCAGCATGTAGGTTATTGTTCCTCCACCAATGAGTTTCCGTGTGAACTTGGTATTTTTCCTTGAGTTTCCATAGTGCACAGATTCCCTTTTCAGTCTCCTTTGGTATGAAAGATACACATCATTGTGTGAAGGCCAGCACATTTTTTACTCTCTTATAATCTGTTAGAGGAGGGCACCTCAATCTGTTCCACCTGGCTGTCATCTTCTGAAGATGAAGGTGTGTATTTGACGTGGACATCTGTTGAATATGATTCTGTTTCTCAGCTTTAGAAGAATATAATCACTGAAACTGATTTTTCAAAAACATGAATTGCTACTGTTTGTTCTCCTCCAGTGTATTTACCTTCTCTAGTTAGGGCTCTTCATAGTCGTTTCTGCCTGTGTGGAGAGGGTAGGGAGTACAGGGCAGCGAGGACCAGGGCCTGCAGTCTTGAAGCTCAGCATTTTGTGTTGTCGTGCGTTGCCCACCGAGCAGGTTCTGGGTCTGTGCTCAGGGACTGAGCATCCTTCTTCATCTGGGACTTTTTCTCAGCAGGTATCCTGTAAAACGTGCCCTGTTGTCACTGGTGCAAGTTACAGAGAAAGTGTGTAAATGGCGATACACGTTATACAAGCTGTAGGGAGTTCCCTGTTAAACCCTCTTCTTTACTGGTCCCACAGAAGGCAGGCAGTTGGCACTATGTCAGCTACAAAATGGACTATTTTTATGGATTCCTGTGGACAAAATTTTGTAAAATGGAGCAGGACAGCTTTCTGCTCTGGACTGGAAACATCATTATGAGTATCTCTTAATTGGTCTTTTTTCACTGCTACTGGGTGGTATTTTATCTGCCTAATTTCTTTTGATGATGAGCAAGCAGAAACCAAGTGCTTTTGTGAAGAGGACTGTGTTTACTTTTGACAGAGAAGCCCTACAATTAGCGTGTCACTTACCTGACACAAACAGAACCATTGGGATGTAAGTGGAATCGCTGCATTTGCACCGCTGGCTTTAATTCACTGTTGTTTCCCAGAGCAGCAGTCCTGTCTTAATGTGCACTCTTGCCTTCTTGGTGTTTTACACACACAATATACTCACTTATTGCTCTTAAATATCGATAAGGATTAACTTCCTTTTCTGGTTGTTCCTTTCTTTGTGCAGAGGGAAAACCGCAGGCTCCAAGAAGCAAGCATGAGGCTGGAGCAGGAGAACGATGACCTTGCCCACGAGCTTGTAACAAGCAAAATTGCCTTAAGGAATGACCTGGACCAGGTAATGCTAACGGAGATGGGTCCCAGCCCAGCCTCGGCAACACCCATTAAAAGTACATTAAAAGTATAATTATTTGTGCCTTTATTTTCCTGACAACTTCGCTTCTAGTCACAGTCGGAAAGCCGAATTTCCACGTGCATGCAACTGTAGCCATTCACAGTGGTGTCTTAACAACACTGACATTGTGCATTGCTTCAGAAAATGTAAGCCATAACCTTTAGGCAGATACCAAAGAATGAATATTTACTTGAAAAAGGTATCACGTACTCCTCAAAAGACTAATTTCAAGGGAAGTTGCCTTGCAGAATGTCTGCCACCTTTTGTGGACGTGTTTTTCACAGCAGTTTTAGTACAACCAACAAAATTCAGAGATAACGAAGTGGCACGGCACCAAAAATTAGAAAGGCTCCTGGGTGTCCTTTGATAACTTTTTGTTTCCTGTGCAGTCTGGAATGCGGAGGGCAGCAGCATTCAGAGCCCTTTATCTCAGAGAACTCACCAAAAATTAGAAAGGCTCCTGGGTGTCCTTTGATAACTTTTTGTTTCCTGTGCAGTCTGGAATGCGGAGGGCAGCAGCATTCAGAGCCCTTTATCTCATACTCAGCCCTCCTCTTTCTGGAGTGTTTTAACAGCTATTCTTAAGGTACTGAATACATGAGGGCCATATTCCACCACACCTTGTGATTAGTCCCTTGCTCAGTGGGGGCTGGAGTGCCTTTTATGCCCATAGTTATTTGGCTTGCTATATCTAACTGCAGAATTGTAAACATCATTCACCACAGTTGTGCAATTGGTCTTTCTGTTTAGGGAGATCCTTGACAGTTAGACTCTGCTGATTTGGGTCCATGTGATTCTAAAAACTGGAGCTGTCTTGGTGAGCAAACACAGGCAGAGATGCACTTTGCATGGTGGAGTGGGCAGTCTCGTCTGAAGGCCAAAAGAAATGTGCTGAGGCACTCTGTCTTCCCCAGGAATAGCTGTACATAAAGCAGCTGCTGCCCACCCTTGTTTTTTTCTTGAGTATCATGATAAAGCTGCCGAGCACATACCTCTGCCAGTCCTGTGCCTTGCTCTGCTGCATTGTAGCTGTCTTTCTGTAGATGGGAGTGGCTCCATGAAGTCCTCCCGCACCCTGCCTCAGTACCCTGGCACTGAAAGAGAAGCTTTGTGCTACTGCACTCCTCATCTGCAAGGAGGGGTGACACCGTACACCACTGCAGCTGCTTGGAGAACCTGGCATCAACACATAAAAGGAGGAAAGATTTGTAATTCCCTCAAAGCGTATCTTAAACAGGACTTTCATCAAAAACTTCCCTGTCATCCCCACGTTCTTTTGTTCCAAGATGTCAATCTTATTTTCCATTCTTTCACTGCTTGTTTTCCTTTCTCCCATACAGCCGCGTACACACTAAGCAATCGGGAGCCCTCAATTCATCTCTTCAGTCGTGGCCCTGGTGGAGCTGCTTCTGCTACCCACAATCCCACTAACACCCTCATTAATAGTTAACAGTGTGGCAGATAGATAAGCTAATCTAATTTTTCTACCAGTAACTGCAAGTCAGAGACAAGTTCTCTACTGTTGTTCATTGTTTACGATGCCATTTTCCCTCTGGTATTTTCAGCAAACGAAGTATTACTTGACCACGACCCTTGCTGTTCTGGACTAACACCCTCATTAATAGTTAACAGTGTGGCAGATAGATAAGCTAATCTAATTTTTCTACCAGTAACTGCAAGTCAGAGACAAGTTCTGTATTGTTATTCATTGTTTACGATGCCATTTTCCCATCTGGTATTTTCAGCAAACTAAGTATTACTTGACCACAACCCTTGCTGTTCTGACACCTGGTTACTGAACAAAAGGAGTGGTGTGATGCAGTGTGTATGTCCCAGTTGGGGAGGTCAACACAATATAGCCAGACACTGGGAAATACATTTCTCTCCTGGTGATTGGTGAGGATAGTCCTCACAAAAACAAAGCGTTCCCAGTACGTTCCACCATAAGCTTGGCCCTTCAATGAGAGGAGAAAGTTCATATTCTCCAGTACACACACAGTATCAGGTTTCTCTGGGTAATACTGGTTTGCACTGCTAAACAAACTGTTTTATCTGGTGGTCCCATTTGTCTCTTTTATACTTGCCTTCCCCCAGACAATTCGTAAGGCAGTACAGTGCAGGCACCTAATGTTTTCTACAATAATCTAGTTTCCCCTCTTACAGATACAAAAATGGAATAAGTTACCTGAAGTTGCACAGGAGCTAAATCATGCTGCCCTCGTTTAGATTAACATTGTCCCCAACAAAAATATTCTATACATCAGTGTTTGATTAGGTTTGTATTAGGTTATGGTATCTATGCTTACTTGCCATCTGGGCATAGGTAAACTTATGGCAAAAGGGTCCTTTTGCACAGTTGTTGAAACACAGTGAAATGACTTAGAAAACAACTATTTAAATAGGCAATTTCATATAAAAATAGGTTAGGTAACATTGTCCCCAACAAAAATATTCTATACATCAGTGTTTGATTAGGTTTGTATTAGGTTATGGTATCTATGCTTACTTGCCATCTGGGCATAGGTAAACTTATGGCAAAAGGGTCCTTTTGCACAGTTGTTGAAACACAGTGAAATGACTTAGAAAACAACTATTTAAATAGGCAATTTCATATAAAAATAGGTTAGGTGAGCCATCAGAGGGCAGGAAAAGGCAATGCTAGAACCTGAACCTGCAGTAGTTCTGAGATGTATGTGCCAATACATGGCACAGATAACATCTGATTTACAGCAGCGTTTCTAATTCTAGGCTGAAGACAAAGCGGATGTTTTGAACAAGGAACTTCTCCTGACCAAACAGAAGCTCGTGGAGACTGAAGAAGAGAAACGGAAGCAGGAAGAGGAAACTGCTCAGGTAAGGCGTTCTCCAACTTCTCCCATTTAGCAAGGAAATGCAAGCAAAAGGACATGCAGAAAAGCATGAATGTGTTGCAATTGTGGAAAGGATTTTGTTGTCAAAATGCAATCACAATTAAAAATTTAAGTGCCAGGGTAATTTTTTTTTTAAAAAAAAGTATGGGTTTTAGTGTCTTCCTTTACTTGAGCTCTGAATGTTAAGTTTCCCATACCTCATCCTCTTCCCAGTATTGTCATAATCATTTTCACTGGTGGTGAGCAATCACAACTAAGAGACACGATCAGAACTCTTTTAATTATCTAAACAAGAAGCTGGAAGAGTTGTTGCCCTCTAAGAGGCCATTCCGGATTCAGCTGCTGGTTCATTGAAATAAAGCTGTGAATGTTCCTGTCTGAAGCCAGAACCAACAGCAGAACAGAGTTGAGGGTTGGGAGAATTTTGCTGACTAGACCTGGCCTCATACTTCTTTGCAAAATGTTTAGTCTTAGTTTTCTAATCCTACATATCTAACATGCTGAATATTGACACACACAAAAGTATGTTTCGAAAGTGATACCCTGATTTTTATTTTTGCCATTCGACAGCCGTGGCTACAACAATCAAATGGTAATTCTTTGTGTCTCTCTAAAATGGAGGTTGCCAAGTTCTGTGTTTTCTATAAACAGGGCAGTGGAGGCCTTTTTCCTACTGAAAGGGCTCTCAAAAATTAGTGGTTCTGAACGGTGAAGGAATGAGTTAGCTGTATTTTAATGCGGCACCACAGACCAAAAGAGATATTTTTCTCCTGTTACAGAGATGAGAGATTCTTCTCCCCGGTCCATCTCCAAACAAACAAATAACCTGTCTGCCCACACCTGGTGGGACCATGTGCAGAAAAACCCCCACTTAATAGTAATGCTCCTTTCGTGTTCTGTGGACCACACTGTACCACCATTTAGTGCAGAGGAAGAGAATTATCCTACAGGAGAATTCTCTAAGCAGGGCTACACTGTATCACACTATAGACTTTTTGATTATAACTGAATATAATAAGTATTTGTATACTGAGTAAATCAGGCATCTGTCTGAAGAACTGCAATTTCCTAAGAAGAAGCTGTAGAACTGTTGAAAACACAGCAAGACTTTGAGAGAACAATCTGATGACGCATTTTGGGAATTTCTTTCACTGTACTGTCAACTTCTCTCCTTGAATTCCTAGCTGAAGGAAGTCTTCAGGAAGCAGCTAGAGAAGGCAGAATCTGAGATCAAGAAAACCACAGCCATTATTGCAGAGTATAAACAGGTACTGCTCTAGAGATGCTTTCTCATAGTTCTTCTTTCAACCTGTTCCGAGAGCTGAATTTTCAGAGTTGCAGGTCTCATCCTTTATAAGATACACTGTTTTGGGCTTTCAGAGAGCAAGGTCTCATCCTTTATATAAGATACACTGTTTTGGGCTTTCAGAGAGCAAGCATTGTAATTTGTCATAAATCTTTTTGTGGTTTTCCAAATAGTCTCTAAACTAAGGGAACCAGGAGTAACCTGTCTTTCATCTAATTTTTAGTACTGTAGGGTGAATGCTTCTTTGCTGTATGACCTAATGCAGCATAAACATTATAAACCAATGAATCTATAAAATATTCTGGTCTCTATGTTCAGGTTCTGTATTGAATACTACCATTTTTTTTCAGTCTCATCAGCAGCAGTTGATTTGTTAAGGGAGGGGAATGCATATACCTGAGTGAGGCAGAATTTAAGAAATGTTGGCTCTAACAAAACTAATTGTTAAAAAGGACAGTTTATATTTTAGTATAGTGAAATTTAGCTAAGAGACTGCTTTCTTTGCTCCAGATTTGTTCTCAGCTGAGTACCAGGCTGGAAAAACAACAAGCGGCCAGTAAAGATGAACTGGAAGTTGTGAAGGTGAGAATAACACCTCTCCTCTACACGTGGGATGTTTCTAACCCAAATGCTAAATGTCAGGGATACAGAACAAAAAGTGAATTGAAATTTAATGTAACAACAGTGGTGTCCACCCAGCTGCACTGATAGCCCCACATGCCTTTGTCATCAGATGTAAACAATGAAAGGGTTTATTTCCCTTATCTTGTGTCAGACAGGGTGGAACTCTCAAACTGAAGTGCATGTAGTACTTGGCTTTTCTTTTTCCTGTTGAAATGTATACTGTTGGAAAAAAAATGTAGAAAGACAGTATTCACTTAAATGTTTCAAACTGAAGTGCATGTAGTACTTGGCTTTTTCCTGTTGAAATGTATACTGTTGGCAAAAAAATGTAGAGAGACAGTATTCATTTAAATGTTTTCATTAAATGGGGAAAAAAAAAAAAGAAAAAGTCTCTCTAGAAGAGAAAACGTGTTGCTTCTCCAGTGTGCAAAGCAGAGGGGTTGGAATTGGCCAAAATGAACAACATCTGTATTTGGGTTTCTGCAATTTAAGCAGAGTTGGCAGAGCTTGGGCCATCCCTAGAATCTCCATAGCAGTTCCTGTCCCTGCCCTAAACCCCCTTAACCAGGAACATCTGCACAAGAGGTAAACATTTCCTGATCAGGTAATAATTCCATCCCTCTGCTTTGTCACTACTGAGTAAGCAGAATTGTTTTCCCTCTGCTGTAGCTCCTAGTTGTTTCTTTAGTACTCAAGCTCAACCTGATTTGTTGCTTTTTAGTGACTTTTTAATGTTATTGATAAAATAAAATTCTAGGAGTGATGTCCCTATAACCTGCTGAAATAGCTCAATATCCCGTTTTCGTTTGTGTGAGCCAGGCCAGCTCTGCTACATCTTCATCCATGAGTAACTGGTTCACCTCTCCAGGCAGCAGGAGAACCTTATGGTTGTGTCAGACATCACTGGCAAAAAGGGACAACCCCTACAATGCTAAACAAGCACCAACAGGACAGCACTGGCCCCTGTTCCACTTACTTCTGGAAATATGGAAAAGCTGCCTGACATTCTTTAAAATACCAACATCTGTATTAAGTTGGTCAAGTGCTTATATGGAAGATGAAAAGTCCCTAGAGTATAATTTACTCTTCTGAATTGTGCTTGCATAAATACTGCAAAATACTACAAAGCTTTGGTAGCAAGAGGCAAAAAGGGACAACCCCTACAATGCTAAATAAGCACCAACAGGACAGCACTGGCCCCTGCAGGGGGCACAGGCTGCTCGCTTACTTCTGGAAATATGGAAAAGCTGCCTGACATTCTTTAAAATACCAACATCTGTATTAAGTTGGTCAAGTGCTTATATGGAAGATGAAAAGTCCCTAGAGTATAATTTACTCTTCTGAATTGTGCTTGCATAAATACTGCAAAATACTACAAAGCTTTGGTAGCAAGAAGGCTTGAGTAATTCTAATCTAGGAGTAATGTCTCTCTGTGCTTACATGGGATTGCTAAGTAGATTTTAGAAATTTTTATACTGGTTAATATACTCCAGAAATTGTTTGTGAACTTCTCAAATTCTTTTCATGTCAAATATGAAAACTACAGTACTAGATAATGGGAGCACTACTGACAGAAAGGCAGTCTAACAGAAAAATGGCTCTTCTAGGAGGCAGAGCAACTCCTGTTACTTGGATTAAAATGAGCTTTCTGGATATTTCAGGGTAAAGTGATGGCCTGCAAACACTGCAGTGAGATTTTCAGTAAGGAGGGGGCACTGAAGCTGCCTGCTGTAAGCATGGAGAATAAAGGCATAGAAACAGATGATGAGAAGGATGCACTGAAGAAGCAGCTGAGAGAGATGGAGCTGGAACTTGCACAGACCAAACTGCAGCTTGTGGAAGCCAAGTGCAAAATTCAGGTAAGTGTTATCCCAATGCAGCAGTGCAGTCTCCTTAATGTCATTGTGCTCAGTCCAAAATAATTCTGAATCATGGAAAAAATTGATCCAAAACCAAGCATATACCTGTACAACTGTATAGCTGTGAACTTCCAGAATGATTTTCTGTCTTTAAAAAAAGAAGGAAAAAAAAAAAGAAAAGAGGTTTTAATTTATATATTTAAGTATCTTCTGCTGTTTCCACAATTTCAACCTCTCGTCTCCCCAGTGCCTGGGAGGTTGCAAGGAAAGCGCTGGATTGCAAAGACTGAGTTTGAGGATGCTTTTTTTGTTAATTAATTGGGTTTTGATCAATTCTGACTATTCTGCTTTCTTAGGAGCTGGAGCACCAGAGAGGAGCCCTTATGAATGAAATCCAAGCTGCCAAAAACTCTTGGTTTAGCAAAACCCTGAACTCTATCAAAACGGCCACAGGCACACAGCCACCGCAGCAGCCTCAGCCGCCCCTGCCACCCAAAGAGGGCAGCACATAGTTCCAGCCAGACCCGATACAAGAGCACAAAGAACAACACAACTGAAACCCTGGAGGATTCTTCCAGTGGTCTCTCCTCTTGGGGAAAGGACAAAAGGCAGGAGTGCAGGCTTGAAGTGAAATTCCTCGGTGTTTTTCATTCATTCTGATGTGACCCTTTCCAAAGGGGGAAAAAAAAAAAAAAAAAGATAATTCCTGTTTTCTGTTGAATTCTTACTTCCCAAACTGCCTTGCTGAAAGCCACGTTCTGATACCTTCATACTTTTACACTTTATTTTATATGACTAGATGTTAAATAAATACTTCAAAACTAGGTCTTTAATACATGACTAATTATTCAAAATTATTTTTATCTTGCATAGAAGGTTTTTTTCTTCTTCTGGAGGAAGAGAGAGAATGGAAAATGTAAAGTACTGAACCCTAATCTCTCCATAGAAAGCACAGTCTACTAAGTACGTGTGTGTGTGTGTAGGATAACTTACGCCCTGGGACCATCTCAGAAGTTTATCGCAGCGACTGCGTCCTGCAGAGAAGCACTTTTTGTAAAGCTTAGGCCATAGCAAAGATAGTCTTGTGCTGTCTTGGCACAATCGTTTATGAGCTTCCCTGATATTTTCTTAGTTTTGATTGTTTTTTTTCTTCAGAAATGCAAGTAGTGCAGTTCTTTGTAGCACTGTTGTTTAAAGGCTATTTACAGCTGAACTGGAATTTAACATCAAGCTATGGAGTTCCCTTTTTTACTTCATGTTTGTACTAAGAATTCCAAGAAATCATTTCTTCCACTGGGATAAAGGGAAAACCTCAACTTTTATTTGATGTTATTGCTGAGAAGCAGAGTGAAGACCTTGCATAGAGTTGACCTTTTGTGAGTCCTGTGCAATAAAGGGTGGGTTTTATGAATAAAATTAATGAAAACCTTTCCCTGGGTCTATATTCAAATTCTGAATTCGACACAGAAATGAGGTATCAAATAAAAAACCCCAAAGGCTTGTGCAGCACTGATGAATAACATCACAGAAGAAGATCTGTTTGCTAGAAGTATTTGGTTAGGAAATGCCACGTTGGTATTACTTATTTTTATAAAAACAAACATTTTCAAGTGGAATACAAAACTTGACTTTCCCCTGGGGTAGACTTCTCTGATGATTCCCAAACTTGTCTGGTTGTTTTATATCTCTTAAGGTAAGAAAATTCAAAAGCATTTGTTTTGATTGAACTTGAAGTGTTTATAGAAATACTTATTTCATGCAAATTTAAACTATTGCTTGAACTGATGGAATATTTTTTTAATTATACCTGTCATGTCTAAAGATGGTCTTGCAGGTAAATATCATTGCTGGACTAAAGGTTGTGTATTAATTGTTCCATTTACGAAATTGTTCCAGGGACATTAGTTATGTTTTGATTATTATTTTTTTTTAATTCTAAGGAATGCCATACCTTGTCAGTTTTGTACAATAAAACTTAATGATACCCATCCTTGTGCTTTGTTGTCAAGCATAATTGTGAATTATGTTAAACAGGGTAGTATAAATTGAATGTTACCTGTGCCAAAGGAACGATTCTGAAAGGCAGTCAGCTGTTTGAAGCAGAGATCAAAATATAATCACTATCCTGACACAACTATCCTGCAACAGAATTCTCTCTTCTAACTTTAAAGAGTCTAAAAATGTTAATATTTTAAAATGTACCTGCAAGAATGGTGATTATCTGGAAATATTAATACAATGAGAAAAAAGGGGAGAAAAAGCAGAAGTAACTTCTTTTGCAAAAATTAACAAAGATCTTTTCCCCTGGTCACTTCCTTGCTAATAATATTTGCATAAATATTTCCATTCTCTTGACTGTCTGAACTTAGCATTAGTCATTCACTTACCAGAACTGCTTCACACTTCAAATAAACTGCATAATACATTTGAACTGACATTTAAGTGTAAATTTGATTGTCACATTTGAGAGCACTGTGACAATGAGTGATATGGATGGTTTGACAAGTGTCCAAATTTCTCATTTATCTTAAATCATACTTAGAAGTGGATTTAAAACCTTGATTGGAAAAATGCAGTAATAATAATTAAAAATATAGTTAAGACCGATTCCCTGAGCAGCTGAGTTAACGTGACAGCTCACTGCTGCTCAAAGAACTCACCCCTCCAGCACCCCGTCGTACAGTCGTGTCCCCAGCCTCGTTAAAGCACTTACTGGAGATGATTAAAAATGAAAAAAAAAGATGTGGGTGGATTTCCCCCCCCCATTGGTCTTTTGCCAAGTTAAGAGTTAAATCATCTCAAAGGGCCCAATGAGTGCCAGCGGATCAGGGGAGTGGGACTTCCGCAGTTCACCAAAAAAGAACTGTTAAAGAAACTCACCACGTTTCACGGAACTGGCTTTGACACAACATCCTCTTTCTCAGTGTAGCAGCTCTCTGACTTTGGAAATTCAATTTCTGTGACAAAAACATGTTTGCTACCTGCTACCATGATGATTTCAAAACCTTGTAGGATGGAAGCTGATTTACATCAGTAAAAAAAAGGTTTCAGAAGGCAATGGCTGCATTACCACTCTTGGCAATAACATAAAGGTAGTAAACAATTCTCACCTTCTATCTGTAGATCCGAGGTAGTGTTTGTAGCACTGGCATTTGGAAGAGTCATATTTATGTGGAAACTGTGTCTTTTCAAAATTACTGAAAGAATAAGAAAATAGCATTACCTTGATGAATAAGTATAGTTATATTCAGAAATAAGAAAAGGAGCAAGACTGCAGGATTAAACCAGGCAAGCTGAAGTTCTACTGGCTGGCTGGGCATGCTATTGGGAAACTTAGCTTCCTGTGAGAATAAAAACATCATCTGGGTTTTAATTGGCCCTTCCAGCAGTGTGTGACAGAGCTACACGTATCCCAGACTGATCTGTCAGGGATAGCTCCCTCTTTGTTTAGCTTTTCAGCAGGAAACATCATCAAAGTCTCACTGAAACTGTTGTTTTCATGTGGCACTGGAACAGCTAACGTAGCTCCTAACTCTGGAGTGATTCCTATTTTTTTCTTGAGTCAGTATTAAACCGTGTGTCCACATCAAACTTATATTAAAAGTAATTTGAATTTTATAAATATATACGTGGAACTAAATATTATTTTTTAATTTTATTGAGAATGCACAGTTCTGAAATAAAGCCTTTACTTTGATTAGGGACAAACCTCCAAAGAATATTTTTAGTACAACTGTTTTATCTTGTTGGATTCTAATCTGTTCCTGAGATGCCGAATATGGAAAAAAAAAATAAAAATACTTTTTTCACTTTAAAAAGAAGTTGTTTTTACTTTGACTGTAACACTTTACAGGATAAATGAAGCAAGGCTGATTTAGTTACATAGTACCTCTGTGAACTAGTCTTGTATTACCTTTGTGAATCAAACTTAATATTCTAAAGTAATAGGACTTATTTCACTTAGTTTAACAAATTCTAAATGCACCCAGAGAGAATTAAAAACAATAAAATAGAAAATATCATGCGTGGTGTTAATCTAAGAAACTGCAAAATCCCAGAGGTCCATATGCGTTAATGTTTGGCTAAACCAGTCTCAGGAAAGGCAGTCAGCCATGTAATCAGTACTGCCAGCTGACAAACACATCCCTGTCTTGCCCATTAATTAGGATATAATTTGTTACAGCTAAAAGTTAAATTGCTTACAGAGGTAAGCCATTTTTTTCCCACATTTTAAAGGATTTCTCTTGGTTGGCCCTTGAAATTTCTTCTACGATAAATGCTTTCATTTGTGCTCTTGTGTTAAAAACAACTCAAAATAAAACCAGCCATTTACAAGGGGAGAGGAAGATAAAAAGAAAGTCAAGAAGAGCAAGAATTCAGCCCCTTGACAAAGCACGAAGTATCCCATTGACTTGAGAATCATGATGTCACTCACTGACTGAATACAGCAATTTAGGAGTAAAAATCTGAATTTACTGGCACTGAAGTATCAAAACTTGGAAGCTACGTAAGTCATGCTTTCTCCACAGGATAAAGGTAGGGCTGTTCCCTTCCTTCTATTAAGTAGTTGCAGTGAAATTCATGAAACTACTTGTATGTGTGGGAGAACTATACCTCTTATTTCGATTTACTGTTAGACTCAGGGATAATTGGCATACTTCTGCATAATCTAAGAAGCCTAAATACCTTTGGCATTGAAAACAGAAACTCTCTCATCTTACAATGCTGGTTTTCTTCCAACTGCTAGAGAGAAAACCTCAGTACATGTTACTGTTGGAGTGTGAAGATCAGGGAGAGGTTTTTCTCTTGGGACCCAGAGGGACTGTCCTGGCTGGCCCCTGTGGGCCGTTGTGCAAACAGCTGGCTGCACAAGACATGTAACTTACAGCACCAGGCAGCACGTTGTTCTCTCAAACACAAAGGCTTGAACTAAATTATTTTTCCATCTATTACCCTAATATCGTACTCAGAGGTGTCCCTTCTGCCAAGGAATAAGACTAAGGGGAGACACAATGAAGCACTCGAGTCTGGACCTTTCAAGTTAGGTTAGGTATAACATGACAGCAGCCTTCACAACTGGGCTCATCCATAGAGGGATTTTGGGAAATTCAAAGAATTTGCAGCTGGGTAAATAATACTCAGCATTGATCAAGATCCTATCTTTCCCAAGTCAGAAGTCTACGTAATTTATTTCAGGATTGTGACTTAACATATACAGGTTAATCCTCCAGGAATACAGGGCTCTCCATTTCCCCTGGATTCCAACTGCTTTGCTACTGAATGTATTTCATGCTATTTTTACCTGAAAAAGAAAAAAAGATATGGGTAGAGAATTAGGACATTACTTCCTCTTATTTTCTTATTTGGTGGGACTTGCTTTTATTTAACCTGTAAAGGAATATATATGTATCTTTGGAAAACTATATCGGATATATAGAATAATATATAGGAAACTGAATCACAAGGGGATGAATACATCAAAAGGATTTGGTATCATAACTTTCATTTGTGATTTGATACCAGCAGAATCCTTGGCTGTACTAATTTCCTTTCAGTTTCTCTTATTTTTGTATTTTATATAATACATGGATGGCAATACCAATGCAAACAAGAGCAGATGTTCTCAGATTTTTCTCCACATCCCAAATCTCTCCTTCCAGTAATCTCTGGTCTTGCACTACTACTGATACCACCTTCAAAAGCTGGGTGAGGAGCTCTCTCCAGCTTTGGGAACTGTTGCTGCTTTTCTACAGAATGAGATTCTGTGGCTTCTCTCAAATGGGAAAAGATGGCATGTGAATGCAGAAAATAATGTAATCAAGAATGATCTGGATCCAGATCCCTAAATCTGCAATTCTAGGTGGATTTACTTTAGCACATTGAAAACAGAGAGCAGCTTCAAAGCTCTGGCTCGTATTACAATGGAGTTTTCCAGGTTTGGAGTCATGATAGCGATCTGGGTGTGCCCAAAGTTCGTAAAGTAGACTTTCCTAAAGAGTTAGGAAAAAAGAGCATCATAGCGCTGTCAGACTTTTAACTGAGAACAATTCAGTACTGCCAGTTCTTGTGTAACAAATCCATGCATTATATAAAGTACAACGTGGAAATATAAGTGTAATGCTTGTTATTAAAAGTGCAATTCAATGTACATGGTCACAACAAATGTTTACTTTTTTAATTGTTACAGAATTGTTTGGATCAGTACCTTGTTATCATTGTGTGAACGATGCCTTGTAAAATAAATGGAAATGCAAACAAAATGGGAATAAGGTGCTTATTTTCACAAGCCATTCACTTGAGAAACAGTTTAAATCTGTTTGCAATAACAAACAGCTGCTGTACCAGCTTTTCTGATAACAATTCACTCCCAAGCAGCACTATTGCACTAGGACACAGTGACCCAGCAGCTGTTCCAAATGTGCACGTTACTTAGCCAATTCCAACCCATTTGTGAGGGTAAGGTACTTGTTCACAAGGGCTAACCTGTTCCACAGGCACTGTGCAAGACAGCAAGAACCAAACAAAGCAAGATTTACAGCAGTCAAAAGCATTCAAATGCTCTGTAAACCCATTTTTTCTGTGTGAGCATTTGCTCTAGGATTTATTTTTTATTGAGAACGACAGCCGTTGTTCCCAGATAACTGCAAAAGCACACAGCACCTCAGGGGAAGATATGAAGGTACAGAGGTAGAAAAGCTGAAGATTAAATACGTCCAACTAGTTAATTTAACAGACATAACATTTTGTATTGATTTACCTCCACATCACTATCCAAAGACTGTCACCAGTTGTTACCAATGCCTGCAGACAGAAGAAATGGGTACTACGTGCTAAATAAAGATGCCTCATTCTTTCAAAACCTCTCAGATGCTTTCTCCCAGTCCCCAGAGCTGATGAGCACTGAAGATCATGCTGCACTGCATTTTGTCTGCCAGACTAGACCAGGATCTTGCAGCCCAGTTTCAGTACTCCTACTAATCCTAACCTAGCTCCTTTTCCACCCTCCTGGTGCAGGAACTGTTCTGATTCTTCTACCCAAGAGGTGGCCTGCCAGTTGGCTCCTTGTGAGAAATGTGCAGAAGAAAAAAAAACTTGGCTTTCTCAGGCTCTTTTCTGTTCCCTGTCAGTGGAGGGTGCAACATCCAGATGATACTGCAGGTTTATGCAAAGGAAAGTTCTGTGTGTTTATACACTACAAGAGTGGCAACCCTTCCACGTGGAAGCTGCCACTTAAGTGGAAGTGCCATGGGCACTGAAGTGCTCCTGATTTAAGGAAACAAAATAAACACTGGTTTTTAAAAAAAAATCTCAAAAACCCCCAAAAACTACAGGCTCACTTACAAATGCATGTACCTATTAGTGAGTGTTTTCTCCTCCAGCCAGAAATTAAATTATAAAGCAACATCAATTTAAATTCTAAAACTAAGAGCACTTCCTAATACAGGACCACAACTAAGAGTGAAGAAACTCAAAGACTAGTAGCTAAAGAAAAAACTATTTTCTTGTCTCAGTGGCTGCTCAACAGAAAGATCATAAGGAAACAATTCCTAAATACACAAGTGCCCTTAACAAACTAAATAACCAGGGCACAGAAGCAAATTCCAATTGACTGCATTGTATTTTCCAGATAAAATCAGCCCGGCTTCAAATGCTATTGCTGAAGATGGACCAGCTGAAGTTCAGCCCTATGTAAATGAAACACAACCACAGATTTAGTTACGCAGATCTTTCCTGACCCTTTCTCAACTGCAGATCTTGAAGCACCGTGCCAGAGGATTATAATAAACACTTCAGTACAAAATCTGTTAAAACTGCTTTGTGGAATACAGACTTGAACATAAATCTTTGGTTTCAGATTTTCTATGAATGTTACCTTCTTCCAATCTATTCTTCCCTCCATACCTCTGCAAAAACCGCCCTCTTTACAGGTTGATTCCCCAATGTTCACTTTAGGAGAGAAGAAAAAATAAGCCCATAAATCAGCACGAGCTGGCATTCCTCAATTTGGAATGACTGCTAATAAATGTTAATAACTGCCACCACCTTTTAGAAAAACCTGTTTTTTAAATGCTGAAGGTCTCTATTCTGCCTTGGGTTCCACTTTTCACAAAAGCCCTCTGGAGGCAAACCCTGACTCTTCCACTTACTTGCTTTCAGAAGGATTGCGATTTTTTTTTTTCCTCAGGGAAATTTTAATGCCCGAGCGGCAGCCAGGGATATAGAACCTTTTTTTGCTGTTGTTCAGTACACTGACAGGAACGGAGCTGAGAAACACCTCGCTGTACTTTTTTTTCCGTGGGCGACTACAACCGAGGCTGCAGTTGGCAGAAAGGCCGTTTACAACTTTTCTCTGAGAGAGTAACGATGGCGGTCACACAGGAGACCCGGCCCAGGCCCCGCCACCGCCCCTCGCCTCAGCCGCGGACTCCAGGCGGGCTGCCAGACGCCGTGGCGGGCGGGAGAAAACCCGCCCGGCGGGAGTTCCAGTCAGTCACCGCCTCAGGCGCCGCACCCGGCTCCCTCAGGGCTGCACTCAGCACCTCGCTAACGGCCGCCGGGCCGCGCGCCGCGCCCCTCAGGCCCCCGGCGGAGGCGGGAAGGTCCTTAGCCCCGCCCCTCAGCCGCGTGCCACCATGGCAACGCCGGCGCGCGACAGAGCAAGAGGGGAGGGACGACACGAGCTCTTCCGCTCGCCGGGCGGAATGGGCGAGGCTCGCGGCGCGCGCCGGGTATCGGAGGCGGTGGCGGCGGCATCGCGTCACTTCCGCGGCGCGCGGTGTGTGGGCGTGGCGGGAGGCCGGAAGGTTCCAGAGGGGCCGCCGTGAGCCGTCTGACGCCGGGGGCGGGGGGAGTCGCACGCGACATGGCCGCAGCGCGCGAGGAGGTGAGCGGGCGCGCGGGCGGGGGGGGCCTGTGGGAGCTCTGACTGGAACCGGGGATGGGCCCCGCTCCGCTCCCCGCCGGCGGAGGCCGCGGGCCCAGGCCGGGGGGGGGCCTGTGGGAGTTCTGACTGGAACCGGGGACGGGCCCTGCTCCGCTCCCCCCCGGTGGAGGCCGCGGGCCCGGGCCGGGGGAGGAGCGGCCGGAGCCGGGCTGTGCGAGGGGCAGTGGCCTGGCCGGGGTTAGGAGGCGTGGGGCCGGGCAGCTCGCGTTCCCCGGTGGCAGCCGGAGCCTTCAGCTTGAGCGTTTGCTGAGCGCTGTCGGTGTCTGTCGCTGAGGCGGTGCTGCGCGCTTCTAGCGAAATCCAGGGTCTGTGGAGGAGCTGTTCCAAGTGTCGTAAATTTTACCGTTTTCCCCATGTTTTTTAACTGATGAAAGCTTAAAACTTGACATACGTACTGGTCGAGAAGCGAAAATATTATCGGTCACGCAGAGAGGGTCACTTCACGCTTAACAGAGTGAGATAATAAACCTGCAACCGCTACCTGTGGGACACGAAATTGCTAAAGGTGGAAGAGCTCAGGTGCAAACCTCGAGTAAAGGAAACCGTATCTAATGTATATGCCTGCTGTTTTTTATTTTTTAAACCAGTTACAGAAAGATTTGGAAGAGGTTAAAGAATTGCTCACAAAAGCCACGAGGAAGCGACTTCGTGATGTCCTCATGACAGAGAAGCACAAGCTAGAGCTAGAAATCAAGAATCAGCCTCCACCGAAGCCAAAAGATGTGGTAGAGGAAGAAAAGTCATCACTGGGAGGGTACACAGTGAAAATAAACAATTATGGTAGGGTTACTTTTCTGAATACTTATTGAACTAAGGCATCTCTCTGAAGAGAAGGCAGGGTGGCATTAGTGTGAGTTACAGTTGCCATTTGATATTATAGAGAAGCCTTTTTAAGTGTTTCTTTCATGCTGGAGATTCCACTTTAAAAGCTACTGCACGCTCACTGTGCTGTCCCAACCACAGTGTGTATTAATTCTGTCTGTGTAATGCACTAATGATCCCTGGTGTACCAACTAGTAGTTTTCCATTGCTGAGTGCTTAGCAGGAACGAAAGAGTGAGCTTTGGCTTCTCTGCTCGCCACGTAGGTGAAAGGAGAGGGAATTGCTCAAGATCCTTGTCATGCAGGGAGCAGGGGAAAAAAATGGGTCAAGGAAACTGCAGCAAAAGCAGATGGCTACCTCTGACTCCCTCTACACAGACTTGCTGCCCTTTTACCTGAGCTGATATGTGGTTTTTCTCAGAATCTGCAGGAATTAGGGAATAAGGCAATATATGAAAACCTCCTTTTGCTCTCAAGTTATTCCTGAATAATGCATGTCTCTCCCTTATCCCTCTAAAGATTGTTTCTGTAAGGCAGAGATCCTAGTCATTGCTAGGGGAGTTGGAATGCAATGTATGAAGTTTATGGAGGAAAGCTTAATCTCTCTTTTCACTTGTAGGTTGGGATCAGTCAGATAAGTTTATTAAGATTTACATCTCTTTAAATGGAGTCCAGAAGCTTCCAGCTGAGAATGTGCAAGTGAATTTCACAGAGAGGTGAGTTCATTCCGATGCACCACGCCATAGGGGAGAGCATATTTAAGAACACTGTTTGCAGGAATGGGTTGTGTTGAGCTCTGTTCTGGATCAGCCCTTCCCCCTGGCACTCCCTTTTTTCTTTTTTTAAACTTGAGTGATATTAGCTTTTAGTAGCACTTAGCACATACCCTTAAGAATAGCTCTCTTTAGAGGATATCGGGATATTTTCATTTTATAAATGCTTGTTGCACTTCATCACGCTTGACAGGGTATTTTGTGTTAGCCCTGTTTTTTGATGGTGACAGAACTGGAGTGTACATCAAATCAATCTGCCTTTCCAAGGTTGTAGCACATCAATGAGGTGGAAAGAACCCTAAAGATCTTGGTTTGTTGTGAGGTCTGGACAGGTCCTTTTAAGTCCTTGGTATTAATTCCAACTGAAGATTTGAAAGCCCTGGGAAGAAAGTAATTCAAGCCTGTTGACGTGCTTTCCAAAGAAATATGTCTGCTGAAGGGCTTTCAGACACTGTTTTTGGCAGCAAGGCACAGTAGTCTTACAATGATTGGAATATTTATGCCCTTCTTCCCTCACTTCCTGGTTGCAGGTCATTCGATCTGCTAGTGAAGAATCTGAATGGGAAGAACTACACCATGACCTTCAACAACCTCCTGAAACCCATCTCTGTGGAAGGCAGCTCTAAAAAGGTCAGTGCACCTCAGCTGTGAGAGATTTAGGTCCCTCACAAAGTACTGTGCTCATTCCCTGATTCTAGTTCAAGAGACTCATCGCTAACCTTGCTGAAGGGCTTTCAGACACTGTTTTTGGCAGCAAGGCACAGTAGTCTTACAATGATTGGAATATTTATGCCCTTCTTCCCTCACTTCCTGGTTGCAGGTCATTCGATCTGCTAGTGAAGAACCTGAATGGGAAGAACTACACCATGACCTTCAACAACCTCCTGAAACCCATCTCTGTGGAGGGCAGCTCTAAAAAGGTCAGTGCACCTCAGCTGTGAGAGATATTTAGGTCCCTCACAAAGTACTGTGCTCATTCCCTGATTCTAGTTCAGGAGACTCAGCGCTAACCTTTAGTCCCTCCCTTCTGTCTGTAAAGTCTTTTCACTGTGAATGTGATTCTTATTAGTCTGTAATTGTCATAATTGTGGAATTATTATCTGGAATCCTATTTCAAAAGATCATGTCTGGATATTATACTCTTTTTTTGAGGTCTAAGAGGTTTGAGTTTTGAGGTCTAAGAGACTTGTCAGCAGACTGAAATCTTGGGAAGTTTAAATAGACTTCATAGCCAAAGCAAAGTCTGAAACCTGCTCTTCCTTTGTAAGGGTGTGTTGCTCCAGAATTGAACACTAGTATCATTTTACTGCAACTGGTGATAGTATCCTTACTTTGGTACTTGGAGCACCTTTCTGGGCTCAGGGATGTGTCAGATCCAAGGGCACAGAATGCACACAAGTGGTGCTGCACTTAGTGACATCAAACGTGAAGAAAGGATGGTTCGATTGAAATTGCCCTGAAACTGGGACAGTGTAAAATTAAAACAACTGACATAAATGAGGGTGATGCTCTGGTGATTTTTAATGTGGCATAAAAGCAAGCAGTGGTCACGTACTTGCTAAGCTAAAGCTCCAGCAGACTTGTCTGCTGTGGCATGCAGGAGTTCTTTGTGAAATTTAGGTCAGGGTTGCAATTAAACAGTCTTTGCTTGTAACTTGCAAACTTATTGCAAGATTAAGCAATGCCCTAAAGCTAGTTTCTTATCCTTGGAGAAATAAATTGGGAGAGCCTCTGCCTGAACTTGGTGTTCTTGAAGTCTTGTAAATATAGCCACCCTTTACCCCACAGTCCTGGGTACTTTTACCATCCTGAGAATCACTGAATGGTGTTTCTGCAGCACTGTATCCTCTTCTGTATTGGTTTTACTGTACAGTACTACAGTTATATTAATCACACCATTTAAATTGTCCACAACAAGGTTAATGAAGCTGAGACTACAGTTATATTAATCACACCATTTAAATCGTCCACAACAAGGTTAATATTTGTACCCTGAAGCTGAATACATACTATAATTTCTTTATGCTATGTAATAATCAATAGCTGAGATAAAGGTTTCAGGAATTTGTGAGTATAGGAAGAGATTTATGTTCTAATCTAACCTTACTTGTTGTGGCTGTGAGTAGCATCCCCTGATGAAGCATTCTAATTTCATGCCTTGCTGTTCACCATACAGATAAAGACAGACATGGTCCTTGTGATGTGTAGGAAGAAGCGGGAGGAAAAATGGGAATGTCTCACTCAAGTGGAAAAAGAAAGCAAAGAGAAAGAGTAAGTATCTCTTCAAACCTATATCTCATTTTCCATTTCATGTTCTCCCAATTGCTTTAGGCCTGCCAGGAGAGCAGATCTGTACTGCACTGACTGCACAGTCAGGCTGTGAGAATTGTTGTTGTGGGGAACAAGCCCCTGAGATGTTGGAGCAGCAGTAGGTTGGGTAATTTTTTTTGGTCCTAGCAGGACTGGCAGTGGAGGAGACAGGCTTTGAGTAGCTGTTTGCCACTCTCCTACCATTTCATTGCTAGTGATGAAGGCTGCTTCATAGGAAATGGGATAGATAAGACCTGCAGTGAGAGTGATAATGAACCAATTAAAGATTCATTTCTATTTTTAATGGCTGCATTCATTGCAAAAACAGCTCTAGTGAGGTTGACTTTTCTTAAGTGTATATTATTTAGAAATACATATATATTCTCTACAGCTGTGCTGGTTGAAACAATAACTATTTTGTCAACTGTATGTGAATTGCCTGCACAAAAATCTCCCTGTCCTTTTGGCAAGACAGGCCTCAAGGTCATTTGTATCACTGCCAGTACTTGGGAGCAATCCTACAAGCAGTTTAGGCACTGGATAATAAGGGTGGTAAATTACAGCAAGAAGCACCTGGGAACAAGATAAACTTTATATAAAATGTAGTATATTACATAATAATTTTGTTATTTTACAGTTCAGATACATGTTATTTTCCAGAAGAGAATGTGTATGCCCACCTTGAAGCATGGAAACACTCACTTTTGAGAAAGTTATGCCCACCAACAACTATTTATTTTGTGAGTGTTGATAGGATGATTTGCTAAAACTGGTTAGTCCTCACTAACCATACCGGAATTTAGAACTAAAGTACCTTCCCCTCTCAAAGGGCTTCCCTGGGGATTAAGAGAAGGCAACTCGACTACTAATGCACGTTGCTGGTGGGACAGGGTCATTTTGTGAACGCTGTATCTTGTGCAGAGCAGTCCTGCAGGCTGCCCAGCCTGTCACAATATAGTATTGCAATTTATTGCAAGTGTTGAGGATTTACAACATGACAAAATGAGTTGCTTCAGAAATAAACCTTGTGCTGGGGTCTGTGAGACTGCTGGTTAGCCTCACGCTCGGGGAACTTGCTCCCTCTGCTGATGTGTTTTGATCTGTGTGTTTTTCAGAAAGCCCACAGCTGCAGTAGTAAGTACCTAGAGGATTTTAGAACACAGGATAGAGAGGACGTGCTGTATAGCCTGATAATGTGCTTACCACATGGGTGGCACCATTTGTCACTTGGCTTCTTCAATTGAGAAAATTGCTTTGAAATGCAAGGTGTTAGAAAGAAGTCAGTTAATCTCTGGAGATAATCTGAAAAATGAGGAGCAGAAAACGCCTTTTGGGTTGTCAATGTGGCCACTTGAAATAGCTCAATGTGGTAATTTTTCTGTTTTTATTTACTTTTCACATGATGGCACAGACAGATATTAGCACTTTGTGTCTGTTATATTCCACTCCTGTTTCCTAAAATTAATTTTTGGGTGGTGCTTCAAGGGTCATGTTACTGCAAAATGCTTCCCATCATTCTTAGTGGGACAGCTGTAGGTATACTACTCAACTTGCACTTCAGTTGAGGTGTACTCTGTAGGATTCTCCCTACTTGGAAGCTGAGGCATGACTGAAGGCTGTCAGAATCTGAAGACACTGCCAAAGCAAAATCCTCAGTTACAAACAAATATTAGCTTTTATGGGTTTTTTTGCACGGAATTGTTGGAAATACCTGATCTTCTCGTATGTATCCGTCTTGCAGGAAGGCTGCCTATGACACCTCAGATCCTAGTGAAGGGCTTATGAACCTTTTAAAGAAGATGTATGCAGAAGGGGATGATGAAATGAAGCGGACCATCAACAAGGCCTGGGTTGAAAGCAGAGAAAAGCAATCCAAAGGGGACATACCGATGGATATTTGAAAG
>NW_015090776.1:2207-12929 GCF_001431845.1 Calidris pugnax | reverse complement strand
GAAGCGACTTCGTGATGTCCTCATGACAGAGAAGCACAAGCTAGAGCTAGAAATCAAGAATCAGCCTCCACCGAAGCCAAAAGATGTGGTAGAGGAAGAAAAGTCATCACTGGGAGGGTACACAGTGAAAATAAACAATTATGGTAGGGTTACTTTTCTGAATACTTATTGAACTAAGGCATCTCTCTGAAGAGAAGGCAGGGTGGCATTAGTGTGAGTTACAGTTGCCATTTGATATTATAGAGAAGCCTTTTTAAGTGTTTCTTTCATGCTGGAGATTCCACTTTAAAAGCTACTGCACGCTCACTGTGCTGTCCCAACCACAGTGTGTATTAATTCTGTCTGTGTAATGCACTAATGATCCCTGGTGTACCAACTAGTAGTTTTCCATTGCTGAGTGCTTAGCAGGAACGAAAGAGTGAGCTTTGGCTTCTCTGCTCGCCACGTAGGTGAAAGGAGAGGGAATTGCTCAAGATCCTTGTCATGCAGGGAGCAGGGGAAAAAAATGGGTCAAGGAAACTGCAGCAAAAGCAGATGGCTACCTCTGACTCCCTCTACACAGACTTGCTGCCCTTTTACCTGAGCTGATATGTGGTTTTTCTCAGAATCTGCAGGAATTAGGGAATAAGGCAATATATGAAAACCTCCTTTTGCTCTCAAGTTATTCCTGAATAATGCATGTCTCTCCCTTATCCCTCTAAAGATTGTTTCTGTAAGGCAGAGATCCTAGTCATTGCTAGGGGAGTTGGAATGCAATGTATGAAGTTTATGGAGGAAAGCTTAATCTCTCTTTTCACTTGTAGGTTGGGATCAGTCAGATAAGTTTATTAAGATTTACATCTCTTTAAATGGAGTCCAGAAGCTTCCAGCTGAGAATGTGCAAGTGAATTTCACAGAGAGGTGAGTTCATTCCGATGCACCACGCCATAGGGGAGAGCATATTTAAGAACACTGTTTGCAGGAATGGGTTGTGTTGAGCTCTGTTCTGGATCAGCCCTTCCCCCTGGCACTCCCTTTTTTCTTTTTTTAAACTTGAGTGATATTAGCTTTTAGTAGTACTTAGCACATACCCTTAAGAATAGCTCTCTTTAGAGGATATCGGGATATTTTCATTTTATAAATGCTTGTTGCACTTCATCACGCTTGACAGGGTATTTTGTGTTAGCCCTGTTTTTTGATGGTGACAGAACTGGAGTGTACATCAAATCAATCTGCCTTTCCAAGGTTGTAGCACATCAATGAGGTGGAAAGAACCCTAAAGATCTTGGTTTGTTGTGAGGTCTGGACAGGTCCTTTTAAGTCCTTGGTATTAATTCCAACTGAAGATTTGAAAGCCCTGGGAAGAAAGTAATTCAAGCCTGTTGACGTGCTTTCCAAAGAAATATGTCTGCTGAAGGGCTTTCAGACACTGTTTTTGGCAGCAAGGCACAGCAGTCTTACAATGATTGGAATATTTATGCCCTTCTTCCCTCACTTCCTGGTTGCAGGTCATTCGATCTGCTAGTGAAGAATCTGAATGGGAAGAACTACACCATGACCTTCAACAACCTCCTGAAACCCATCTCTGTGGAAGGCAGCTCTAAAAAGGTCAGTGCACCTCAGCTGTGAGAGATTTAGGTCCCTCACAAAGTACTGTGCTCATTCCCTGATTCTAGTTCAAGAGACTCATCGCTAACCTTTAGTCCCTCCCTTCTGTCTGTAAAGTCTCTTCATTGTGAATGTGATTCTTATTAATCTGTAATTGTCATAACTGTGGAATTATTCTCTGGAATCCTATTTCAAAAGATCATGTCTGGATATTATACTCTTTTTTTGAGGTCTAAGAGGTTTGAGTTTTGAGGTCTAAGAGACTTGTCAGCAGACTGAAATCTTGGGAAGTTTAAATAGACTTCATAGCCAAAGCAAAGTCTGAAACCTGCTCTTCCTTTGTAAGGGTGTGTTGCTCCAGAATTGAACACTAGTATCATTTTACTGCAACTGGTGATAGTATCCTTACTTTGGTACTTGGAGCACCTTTCTGGGCTCAGGGATGTGTCAGATCCAAGGGCACAGAATGCACACAAGTGGTGCTGCACTTAGTGACATCAAACGTGAAGAAAGGATGGTTCGATTGAAATTGCCCTGAAACTGGGACAGTGTAAAATTAAAACAACTGACATAAATGAGGGTGATGCTCTGGTGATTTTTAATGTGGCATAAAAGCAAGCAGTGGTCACGTACTTGCTAAGCTAAAGCTCCAGCAGACTTGTCTGCTGTGGCATGCAGGAGTTCTTTGTGAAATTTAGGTCAGGGTTGCAATTAAACAGTCTTTGCTTGTAACTTGCAAACTTATTGCAAGATTAAGCAATGCCCTAAAGCTAGTTTCTTATCCTTGGAGAAATAAATTGGGAGAGCCTCTGCCTGAACTTGGTGTTCTTGAAGTCTTGTAAATATAGCCACCCTTTACCCCACAGTCCTGGGTACTTTTACCATCCTGAGAATCACTGAATGGTGTTTCTGCAGCACTGTATCCTCTTCTGTATTGGTTTTACTGTACAGTACTACAGTTATATTAATCACACCATTTAAATCGTCCACAACAAGGTTAATATTTGTACCCTGAAGCTGAATACATACTATAATTTCTTTATGCTATGTAATAATCAATAGCTGAGATAAAGGTTTCAGGAATTTGTGAGTATAGGAAGAGATTTATGTTCTAATCTAACCTTACTCGTTGTGGCTGTGAGTAGCATCCCCCGATGAAGCATTCTAATTTCATGCCTTGCTGTTCACCATACAGATAAAGACAGACATGGTCCTTGTGATGTGTAGGAAGAAGCGGGAGGAAAAATGGGAATGTCTCACTCAAGTGGAAAAAGAAAGCAAAGAGAAAGAGTAAGTATCTCTTCAAACCTATATCTCATTTTCCATTTCATGTTCTCCCAATTGCTTTAGGCCTGCCAGGAGAGCAGATCTGTACTGCACTGACTGCACAGTCAGGCTGTGAGAATTGTTGTTGTGGGGAACAAGCCCCTGAGATGTTGGAGCAGCAGTAGGTTGGGTAATTTTTTTTGGTCCTAGCAGGACTGGCAGTGGAGGAGACAGGCTTTGAGTAGCTGTTTGCCACTCTCCTACCATTTCATTGCTAGTGATGAAGGCTGCTTCATAGGAAATGGGATAGATAAGACCTGCAGTGAGAGTGCTAATGAACCAATTAAAGATTCATTTCTATTTTTAATGGCTGCATTCATTGCAAAAACAGCTCTAGTGAGGTTGACTTTTCTTAGCTTAAGTGTATATTATTTAGAAATACATATATATTCTCTACAGCTGTGCTGGTTGAAACAATAACTATTTTGTCAACTGTATGTGAATTGCCTGCACAAAAATCTCCCTGTCCTTTTGGCAAGACAGGCCTCAAGGTCATTTGTATCACTGCCAGTACTTGGGAGCAATCCTACAAGCAGTTTAGGCACTGGATAATAAGGGTGGTACATTACAGCAAGAAGCACCTGGGAACAGGAGAAATTTTTATATAAAATGTAGTATATTACATAATAATTTTGTTATTTTACAGTATAGACATATGTTATTTTCCAGAAGAGAATGTGTATGCCCACCTTGAAGCATGGAAACACTCACTTTTGAGAAAGTTATGCCCACCAACAACTATTTATTTTGTGAGTGTTGATAGGATGATTTGCTAAAACTGGTTAGTCCTCACTAACCATACCGGAATTTAGAACTAAAGTACCTTCCCCTCTCAAAGGGCTTCCCTGGGGATTAAGAGAAGGCAACTCGACTACTAATGCACGTTGCTGGTGGGACAGGGTCATTTTGTGAACGCTGTATCTTGTGCAGAGCAGTCCTGCAGGCTGCCCAGCCTGTCACAATATAGTATTGCAATTTATTGCAAGTGTTGAGGATTTACAACATGACAAAATGAGTTGCTTCAGAAATAAACCTTGTGCTGGGGTCTGTGAGACTGCTGGTTAGCCTCATGCTTGGCTTGTGCAGAGCAGTCCTGCAGGCTGCCCAGCCTGTCACAATATAGTATTGCAATTTATTGCAAGTGTTGAGGATTTACAACATGACAAAATGAGTTGCTTCAGAAATAAACCTTGTGCTGGGGTCTGTGAGACTGCTGGTTAGCCTCATGCTTGGGGAACTTGCTCCCTCTGCTGATGTGTTTTGATCTGTGTGTTTTTCAGAAAGCCCACAGCTGCAGGGGGAACTTGCTCCCTCTGCTGATGTGTTTTTCAGAAAGCCCACAGCTGCACTAGTAAGTACCTAGAGGATTTTAGAACACAGGATAGAGAGGACGTGCTGTATAGCCTGATAATGTGCTTACCACATGGGTGGCACCATTTGTCACTTGGCTTCTTCAATTGAGAAAATTGCTTTGAAATGCAAGGTGTTAGAAAGAAGTCAGTTAATCTCTGGAGATAATCTGAAAAATGAGGAGCAGAAAACGCCTTTTGGGTTGTCAATGTGGCCACTTGAAATAGCTCAATGTGGTAATTTTTCTGTTTTTATTTACTTTTCACATGATGGCACAGACAGATATTAGCACTTTGTGTCTGTTATATTCCACTCCTGTTTCCTAAAATTAATTTTTGGGTGGTGCTTCAAGGGTCATGTTACTGCAAAATGCTTCCCATCATTCTTAGTGGGACAGCTGTAGGTATACTACTCAACTTGCACTTCAGTTGAGGTGTACTCTGTAGGATTCTCCCTACTTGGAAGCTGAGGCATGACTGAAGGCTGTCAGAATCTGAAGACACTGCCAAAGCAAAATCCTCAGTTACAAACAAATATTAGCTTTTATGGGTTTTTTTGCACGGAATTGTTGGAAATACCTGATCTTCTCGTATGTATCTGTCTTGCAGGAAGGCTGCCTATGACACCTCAGATCCTAGTGAAGGGCTTATGAACCTTTTAAAGAAGATGTATGCAGAAGGGGATGATGAAATGAAGCGGACCATCAACAAGGCCTGGGTTGAAAGCAGAGAAAAGCAATCCAAAGGGGACATACCGATGGATATTTGAAAGTACTCTAAGGGCCGCCTTAATACTGATCTTCCATGTGAGACACGCTGTGCTGCAAAGATCATTGTTTACACAACCTTCTTCCAAGCAAAGACAGTCATTTTCCATTTCAGGTTGGAGAAAATATTTAATTAAAATAGCTTATAAAGCATTTCCTTCAGTCAAGTGGTTCACCATTTCCTGAAGAGTGGAGCATAGGTATATCCTTACCCCTCCTTGAAAAAGCATCTCAGATGAGCGGAGAGTGTTGTGAAACCGAGAACAGAGTGTAAAAGAAAAGAAATCCTAAAGTAGGATGGGTGGAGGCCTCTCTGTTGCAAGTGACAGCTGTACCCATCTGGTTGCTGGGGCTGATGTCACGCTCACTATGTGGGGAGTGGGTTTTTTTTGATTCAATGTGGGAAGGTATGTTGAACTGTAAAGCACGTCACAAAGGGAGAAACGCTGCAGAAAGTAGAACCACTATCTCAAGCACTTGATAGCTGAGCAGAAATGATACGGTGTTAACCCTGTGGTATTAAAATGTAATGGTTACTTTCAGAAATTAATTACTGGCTGTTTAACCGCTTTGCATTTTGAAAAATGAAAACAGCTCTTTAGTGCCTATGCTAGACCTTGGTGGTGTCTTTGAGGTGGCATCAGTGGCAGGAAGGAAGCGAGCTGATGCTGGACAGGGAGTGAGGAAAAGAGACAAGCTTTGCTTTCTCCTTCAACTTTCAAGGGTTTTAAAGTAAGAGAGCAAAAAGTATATTGAGGTAGCTTATACTCCAAAATTTGACTCAACTGGGGGTGATGGGTTGCTGTCATTTTGCAGCCTGTGTGCCTTCCATCTGGTGGTAGTACCATTTTACTTGGCCTGTTTATTGCAGCCTCTCCGCCCCACTGCCAGGGAGGGGGACAGAGTAGCCATTTCCCCTTTATTGCCTTGCTTTGAAGAAGAGTACAGAGCAAATGTGAGCTTGGCAGCAGGCTTGTTGTTATTCTTTCCTTCCTGCTTCCTTCTCATGTGTCTCCCAAGGACAGATTTGTTTGATGTTACTTTAGGAATTAAGGAAGCCATTACTCTCCTATTATGGTCTGGACTAGCTAGGACTTACTTGCTACCTTGTTCTTAAAGCATTGACTGCGCGCTGTACTACAAGCAGGTGATAAATACTAGCACACTGTAGTTTCTAATAGGTCCTTTATCCACTTTTCTCTGCTTGTTAATATACGTATATTAAGTTTGCATAGCAAGAGTATCTAAACTTGAGGCCATGTTTTACTTCCAGTTCGTGCTCATCCTTGTTCATGGCAGACTACTACTTTGCCCTCTTGTGCAATTTCATTTATGCTTTTACCCAAATTACCATGGTGAACTTACCCTATGGTGGAAAAAAAACTGCTTAAACGAGCCTTGTGCTGTATGTCTTTATTTCTCATGTTGCCCATATCACAAAGCTCAGCCTAGCTCTGCAACAATCAGGTAGTGACTTTCTCTCCTCAAAGTAAAACTGCCTCTCGTACACACCAGCTTAATTCAGTTACACTGCTGCTTGTCAACTGATACCAACTGCAATCCAGGAAGCGAGTTTAATGAATCGGCGTGGCTTCTCAACTTCCTCTTATTTGATATTGATGCTGGAGTCCTTCCTGGATGATCTTGCTTTAATTACTGGAACACACAAACTGGGCCTGTTCTGTGTTTTCTGCTCCCGACCGCGTATCCAGGTGGTGATCTACCACATAGCCCTCTGTATCCCAGACATCTCAGCGTGGTCAGCGAAATGGCGGAAAACAATCCTGCTGAGCCTCCAACGCCGCCTCACCCCCCGAGGGCGGGACGTCAGGACACACCTATTGCGGATCCTCACAGGGCAGCTGTCCCGGGGCAAGGCAGCGATCTCTTTATCAGCCACTTCCTAAAACAGAAGACCACAGCATAGAGTTTATCTGTGTTCCCCAGGATTTTGAGGGGATTATTGCCAGACCTCAAAATGTAGCTGTAATGTAGGTACCACCACAAGCTTCCCTACTGCCTTGTGAGTACGCTTTGCTATTTGATAGGGAACTTGCCCTGTCTTCCTCACTTGACCTTTTCTTTCTGGGCACCCTAACAGTGAATGTAAAACAATCCATGTGAAGATCACGGAATCATAGAATGGTTAGAGTTGGAAGGGACCTTAAAGATCATTGAGTTTCAACCCCCCTGCCATGGGCAGAGACACCTCCCATTTGACTAGGTTACTCAAAGCCCCGTCTGGCCTTAAACACTTCCAGGGATGGGGCATCCACAGCTTCTCTGGGCAACCTGTTCCAGTGTCTCACCACCCTCACAAGAAAGAATTTCTTTCTAGTACCTAATGTAAATCTCCCCTCTTTCAATTTAAAACTGTTACCCCTCATCCTATTGCTACACTCCCTGATAAAGAGTCCCTCCCCATCTCTCCTGTAGCCCCCATCAGGTACTGGAAGGCTGTTATAAGGTCTCCATGGAGCCTTCTCCAGGCAGAGATCCCAGAGTTAACCTTATTACACAGACTAAGCAACCTCATGCCAGTAATTGCAGTGAGTAAAAATCTGCTTGTCACTGTCCATGTTGCAGGGTGGGCTTGTCCTTTAAGAGACCCAATATTTAACCTTATTACAGACTGAGCAACCTCAAGCCAGTAATTACAGTCAGTTGAAATCCACTTGGCTTTCTCCTTGCAGGGTGGGCCTAAACCTGTGGGCCAGTCCTTTAAGATGAGATGAATTTAAATATATGTTCCTTATTAATGGCCTTCCCAGATAACATGCTTTAATGTGAGTAAAAGGGATACATGTAAGTGTACTTTGGAAGGAGTTGCAGCCAGAGGAGGGTGAGTCAAAGTGTCTCTGTTCTAATGAGAAGTCTTAAGAACGGTCTTTCTATGTACAACAAGAGAGTTCAACAGTTGTCAGAAAGCACCAGGTAGCAGCAAATGGCATTTCAGAAGAACAAGTGAGCTCAGCAGGGAAACGCAGCCTCAAAGAAGTCGCTCCAGGCCAGGTAAGCACCCCTGACTGCAGCGTTCTTAATATGCTATTTTCTGAAGGACAGAAGGGCTCAATGAATCCTGTGTTCACTCATGGTAGGAAGTCACAGTTGGAGGTAAAAGGAAGGTCTGATGTTCAACTACAACTCCCATTGTGTTGTGTGAGTGCTGAAAAGCAGCCGTGTAACTTCTAAAGAGATGTTCCCCTTCAAAGGATGATGGCATCAGACAGCAGTAATGTGACTTTCAACTTCAGTAACAGCAAGGTCAGTAGGATTTCTTGTCTTCAGAACACATTTCTGCTACTGGTCTTGTCCAGTTGTGCATCGAATCTGTGCATATAGCTGTATTCATACACCATCTAGTACAGCCAAACACTTGCAGTATTGTTTTGGCTTATTTAATTCTTACAAGTTTTATTCAGAAAGCAGCCTATACTTTCAGAGAAAACTTTTAGCTTAATTTTTAAGACTTTAGTTTTGGAGCCCAAATGAAATTTTGTAGGGGAGGAAAAAGTTACTTTTGGGGAATCTTTTTCTTCAGTGTAACTGCTGCAATGCTTTGTGACTTCAAAAGGGGACAAATCAGCTGAGGAAGACCAAAAGCAAAGCCAGTTGCAATCCATTTTCTTTCCCTGTGTAAGGACATCCAACAGAGACTAGACGTGCCAAGAGAAGGGTGAAGTCAATACATAAAAATGGATTCATACACTTTCTCTCCCAGAATGTTTAAGGGTGAAAGGATCTCCCCGCAACTAGGCACGGCCAGATTGAATACTTATGGGAATGCTGTAAGAATATTCCTGATACTTGCAAATATTTTTAATGCTTAGTAAGGAAGGCTGAGAGCAGGGCAGCGAATACGCACATTTAAAAAAAATGCATCTAACACCCAGATCTGATGCAGTTTTTATGCTTGTAGCTCATGCAAGGAGTAAAATTAAGTATTACTAATTAAACAAAGTGATGGGTTTAGCTGGATGAGACTTCCAGGTTTTTAAATAAATTTAAGAGCAAAAAATCTAAAGTTTACCCAGGAATCTATAAATGTAACCATATAATATGCCATACTATAGGAATATAAAGAAAAGAGCTTTCTTGGACGTATGTTAGTGACAGCTGTGAGGGAAATAATGAGACTTTATCATATGTAGTGTTACAAATACTGCTTACGTGAGAAGCACTGGCTTAAAAAATGTTTTTAAAAAGGCGAAAACCCCCCAAACCCAACACACACAACCTCTAGCCAGGCGAATACACTATTAGTTTTGCCCTAAACACCCCCAAAAGGCAGAGGCCCTGAAGACACCTGCAGCAACTATGCAAGGTGATGTGATTCTGTGCTCGTTGGAGAAACCCAAGTGTTTGTGACCCCAAAGGGTCTCCATACAGCAGTGGCTACAGCCCAGGGCCCGTAGCGAGAGCCACGGTCGGGCCGGTGGCCGGTACCTGCAGCTCCTTGGGGAGGATGGTGTTCTTGCGGATGGCGTTGATCCTCAGCCTCTGGTCCGCGTACTCATAGGCCAGCTTCCGTCTCTTGACGTCCCGCAGCATCCTCCAGTCCACATAGTAGCTCCGCACTTGCCTCGTGCACGCCGAGGGGAGCACCTAATTAAGAAAATTAAGCTTATGATGCCCACCTGTGGCACGGACAGTTGCCAAGCTCCAGTGTGAATTATCCCCATAAACGTGTCTTCGTCAGACTTTTTTCAAATTATTTCCTTGCCAGCGAGGGATTTACCACACGGGAGACACGAACAACCCGCCGCGACGGTGACGCCCACAGCCCGCCCCGGGGCTCAGGCCTGGGCTGACGCGGGGCCGGGGCTGAGGCCGCCGCCGCCGGGAGCCCCGGGGCTCGGGCTGATGCGGGGCCGGGGCTGAGGCCACCGTCGCCTCCCCCAGCGGTCTGAAAACCCCCGCAGCCCCCCCGCCGGGCCCTTCCCGCTCCCCGGTGCTTCGGCCGGGCGGGATACGGCCCCAAAAGGGATGAAGGAAGGAAGGGAGCCGGGCTGACCTGCCGAGCGGCCTGCAGCGCCCAGCCCAACATGGAGGCCGCCATCTTGTCGGCCAAGTACTTGGATACCCTACATGAAAAGGCTATTATTCATACCAGTTGTTACTCCAAACATCCCAGAAATCAGGTGACGGAAATTCCTCCCAAAGACACAATTATAAAAACAAAACTTGAAAACTGGTTTCTGCGCTGATATTTTGAAAAGAAAAAAAAAAAAAAAAAAAAAGAACCCCAAACCACTTGAGAGAGCTGTGCTGTATGTCCCAGCGCTGATGTCAGCCCAGCCGGCACCTCCATCATTAGAGGGAGCTGGCGCCTTCCACAGAAACCTCAAGACCCGAATTTGGGTGGACCGAAAGGATCCCAGGTTAAAGAGGAAAGTCTGTGGAAACGCCAGGGGAAAGAGCTCCACCGGGAAAATGCGATGCAGAGACACCACACCGTGTTGTGGGGTCCCTCTCCAGACCAGCCCCTCTGTCCTGTCCGCCTGTCTCTCTGCGGTCGCCTCCCCCAGCGGTCTGAAAACCCCCGCAGCCCCCCCGCCGGGCCCTTCCCGCTCCCCGGTGCTTCGGCCGGGCGGGATACGGCCCCAAAAGGGATGAAGGAAGGAAGGGAGCCGGGCTGACCTGCCGAGCGGCCTGCAGCGCCCAGCCCAACATGGAGGCCGCCATCTTGTCGG
>NW_015090776.1:0-1853 GCF_001431845.1 Calidris pugnax | reverse complement strand
CCCACCAGGAAAATGCAATGCAGAGACGCCACACTGCATTGCGGGGTCCCTCTCCAGACGAGCCCCTCTGTCCTGTCTGCCTGTGTCTCTGTGTCAGGTTGTCTGCCAGCAGCTTTCCTAAACCTGCGTTTAGTTTTGTTTCTTAAGAGTTTCTTTGTCTGCTTGCGTATTTAGAATCACAGAATGGTTTGGGTTGGAAGGGACCTTAAAGATCATCAGGTTCCAACCCTCCTCACCTGGGCAGGGACACCTCCCACCAGACCAGGTTGCTCAAAGCCCCGTCCAGCCTGGCCTTGATTTTGGCATCAGTTACAACATTTTACAGACAAAATTGAATAAGCATAACCCTGAAAAGTGAAAACTATATGGGAAATTCTGCCTCTCTGTTCTTAGCTGCCCTGTTGTTTTGTGAGAGAAACGGTCCTGTTCTACCAACTGGGACTTCACTTAGGCAGTGTTTAAAATAAATCTTATGGGAGCTGGAACTGTTTAGTTTGCGGAGGAGGAGGCTGAGGGGTGACCTCATCACTCTCTACAACTACTTGAAAGGACATTGTAGAGAGGTTGGTGATGGTCCCTTCTCCCAAGCAATTAGCGATAGAACAAGAGGGAATGGATTTAAGCTGCAACAGGATAGGTTTAGACTGGACATTAGGAAGAGAAATCCTCACAGAAAGAGTGGTCAGACACTGGAATAGGCTGCCTAGGGAGGTGGTTGAGTCACCATCTTTGGATGAGTTTAAGAGTTGTTTAGATGTGGTGTTGGGGGATACATTGTAGGGAAGAACTTTGTAGAGTAGGGTAGATGGTTGGATTCCATGATCCCAAGGATCTTTTCCAACCTAAATAATTCTATGATTAAAGTTTTGATGTTGAATTAATCATTTTGATTAAATTTTCCATTCATATCAGTTAGCAACATCCAAAAAGTCACACAAAAAGCTCAATTCTCTCAGTTTGTCATGCTGCTTGTTTTCTGTGTGCCAGGTGTTTTACTTAGATGCCTTAGATGCATTACATCGGTCCTGACTTAGGTGTAACCTGGAAGAAGTGGCCAGGCTGGCAGGCTAATGCAGTCAAATTTGATTATCAACTCTGCAATCAGCAGCAACAGCTTCCACAGTAACCTACCCATCTAGGCCAATGGTGCAGGTGATGGTCATCGGTGGAAAGAGACTGTTTTTGTTGCTGGTTAAGTGGTTAATTCTCCACAGCCTGTTCAGTTTTTGGCTGCCTTGTGAACCCAGGTGTTACACAGAACATTAAAATGGCATTTGAAGGATAGCTATTTTCACTTCTCCTTGCTTTAGATGGGTCCTGTGAGCTATAGAGAGGTGAGATGCTTGTCACTAGCCTCATTTCCTATCTCTCTGTGTTCCCTTCATACTCAGAGTAGCCATAAGGCTGCTCTTAAACTTGCGTGAGGGTCTGTCTATGAAGGGAAACTGCAGCAGCAGAAAGGGCTGAGCCTGCAAAAGCCTGTGGGCTGTAACCCTTCTGTGAGTAGCCAGTCCTCAAAACTCAGGCTGTTTGCCACTTCCCAGTGATGTGATGCATTGATGCATGATTGGCTTGGAAGTAGGTTTCAGGTGTTTGCAGGGAGAGAATTTTAAGCTTTGTTCCCTGATGTTGTTGTCCAGAACTTGCTATTTTTGCAGCTTTCTATCTGATAAAAGCAATCAGCAACGCCAGCAAAGCAAATAAAGTAGGGAGCCCGATGTGGTCAAAGGGGATTTGGATGTTGGAGCATGCATTTATTTCTTCAGTATTTTGTTCCACTTCCCCTTGGCCTCTCGTTAGTGGCCCAGATGAATGAGGAACCAGTGAGTGTGGGAAGGAGAGCTCTTTCTCCA
>NW_015090775.1:4967582-4981220 GCF_001431845.1 Calidris pugnax | reverse complement strand
CCACTACCACGCAGGCCCTGACTTCAGACCATCACCAGCCGACCAGCAGCAGCCCCGTGGGATCTATTTGTCCTGCTGAGCACAAGGCCGTGGATCTCCCACCGTGTAGTCCCATTTTCCTGTCCACACGTCACCCATCTCTGTGCCCTGGGAGGCAGTGTCATGGGCCTTGCTAAAGTCAGAGGAAATGGCAGCAGCTGCTCTGCCTTGTCCTGCTAGGACAGTCACCTCCTGAAAGCAAGGCTCATATTGGTTCCGTCAAAACTTGTCCTTGGTGAAGGTGTGCTGGGTATTCACTGATGTTACCTTGTCCTTCACCCAAGTCCCAGGCGATAGGACAAGAGGAAATGGCCTCAAATCACACCAGGGAGGTTCAGGTTGGATATTAGAAAAAAATTTCACTCAGGCGATAGGACAAGAGGAAATGGCCTCAAATCACACCAGGGAGGTTCAGGTTGGATATTAGAAAAAAATTTCACTCAGAAAGGGTTATTAAGTATTGGAATGGGCTGCAGAGGGATTTCGTTGAGGCACCAGCCTTGGAGGTATTTAAAAGTCAGGTTGCCATAGTGCTTAGTGAGATGGTTTCGTGACGTTTTTTATCAGTGAGGCTGATGGCTGGACTAGATGATCTTAAAGGTCCCTTCCAACCCAGACAATTCTATGATTCTGTGATTCCTTCAGCTTCACGCAACAATTCTCCGCCAACTCATAACTGTTCTACACTCCTAATGTGGAAAACTTTTAAGTTATTTTTTTTCTTTCTGAAAATTAAGCTTTTTGTTCTTGTGCTCTTGCAAATTACTTTAAAAAAAGTAAAATACACAGTTGACAAAATAAGACGCATAAGATGTACCACCTACCACCTTCGGTCTTTTCTGGTTATGGGTCCAGGTGTACAATAGGCAGAGCTTTTTGTTTGAATTCTCTCGCAAATGAAGATGTCCTACCTGTGTGCACAAATTAGCCACTGGTTTGTGGACCAGCCACCAGATAAGGTATAACTGTGACTATGCTATAGTCACTCTAACTGCATACCAGGTTGGTGGAAAGCAGAAAGCCCTCCATCCTGCTTTTTCTTTTTTTTTTTTTTTCAGTAAAAGAGTTCTGTCGCCCTGACAAATCCGGGGGAACAGCTGTGAGGCACCACACACTCAGCAGGTATATAACGGATTTTTATAACTTCGCTGGGACATCCATGGGGAAGGTTATAAAACTGCATTGCAAACATCTTTCACCATCCTATGATATTTTTAAAAGAAGTAATTTATAGTTGTAAGCTAGAGAATGGATAAGCACATAAAATTTAATTAAATGCGTACTCTAACTTTTTTCAATGTGTATCCCCTTTTTCATCTAAATAAAACCTTTTAAAAAATAGCAAACAATTACATGTAGAAATCTGTATTGCTGCTAAACCCCTTGAAAGTGTTCTTAAATGTAAACTGCAAATACATGTATTTAAGAGAAGCTGATAGGGGGTTTGGAAAATGCCCCACGGATCATTCTAGAATTCAGACAAATTTCCATTACAATGTCATGATAAAATGCTTCAGATAATGTACTGAAGCAAGACATAAGAATAGAGCAGTTCATCTAGGCAACAACCAGTTATGAATAATTTTAATAAATATGCAAAGACTACATTCTGCCACATAAAACAGCTAGTCAGTTGTAAACCCGCAATACATTTTTAGTCTATAGTATGTGTATATCTAGAATTAAATAATTATTATCCCCATGAATATAATAATTTGGATTCTGCAATATCTGCATTGTGCATCAACTCCTCCCAAGATTCATTTTGATCATCTCTGTATTTTACGTATTAATATTACTTTTACCAATTTATTTTTAACACCATTCATATTTTTATTTTGTGGCAACAGAATTCCACACTGCGATGCCCATTGTTTTCTAAATCTATCCATCTTCCTAGAAAAGAATAAAATGGAACTGAGTTAATGGATGCATCTGCTGAACAATACATAATGTCAGCACTAAACTAAACATATACAGGAATATGGGAGAATATTTATGGATAGATGTGCGCGTAGAGACACACACACCACCAACTTATAAACTCACAACTTGATAGAAGTCCAGCTAACTAGCAAGACTTGATGGACCCATGTGTAAAACGGCTTCTGAATCATCTCTCCCAGTTATACCATAAGTATCACACCGGAGACCACCTTCGATGGGTGAGGTCAGGCACGGTAAGTATCCAAATACACTGAACAGAATTCATCCTCACTAGCTCCTGACATAAATGCAGGGTACAGGAGATAACCTCATAAAAAAGAAAACATCATGTATCCCTCAAGTTCTCCATGCTACTGACTAGAGCAGCTCTTAACCCTTTCCATCAGTGGTAGCTCCTATGGAAGGGGCTACAGGATCTTGGATGCGAAGGGCAGGACCCCATTTGAAGTCCGTGTGCTGGAGAAAGGGTGGATCTTTATGCTTTTGTTCTATCTATGGCACTTAAGAAACTTCTGTGAAGTTTCTTGAAACTTCCATAACTTCAAGTTATGGAAAATCAAGGCCTGGAATTTTACACTGGGAATGAGGTGAATAGAATTCCCAGGGAATGGAGCAAACAGAACCAGTTTGCTATTGACTGGCTGAATTCTTACCAACCATCTGAACTCCAGATGCTCTGCAGTAAAATGGGTATATGTTTTTGTTTACATGCATTCGGTACCCAGGTATGACCTTTAGGAGTTTACGGCCCCTAAGCTAAAGCTACCTTGTGTTGAGATGCTCAAGAAGTTACTGTATAAAAGTCACTAAAGCTGTACATTAAATCTGGAACAGATGCAGGACTAGGATTCTAACTTACACCTTGTCAGCTCCCTGATATCCCTCCAATTTATAGAAAGGCTTGGATCTCAAACTCCCACCTCACTATTCATCCAACGGACGCTTTCAAACCTACTCTGGGAGTACTATGAAATACATATATATTTCCAGCAGGCCTTCTGAGCCACTGTCCGAATGACAGCCTTTAATCCACAGTATTTAACAGCTCTATTAACTTTTATATATTCCACCACAAAGCTGTCCTAAACCTGGACCAGTCCATACTCGAATCTGCCTCAAAATCAAGACCAGCAAAGTCCTTTGTATTCTGAATGCAAATACTACCAAGCAACATCCATATAAAAGGTACACAGAGAGACCATTATTTATTTTGACATGTTAATGACAAATATACCATTTTTACCATACAACTTTCATGTCTCAAAAATAAAAAGAAGATTAAAATCTTCTCTTGAAGTAAGATTATTCAGGTGAACTGCAGGTAGGCTGGTAAAGAGAGTTAAAGAAAATGTGCAGCTACAGTCAGATGTTAACATTGATTACTGGATGTTATCATTAATTTTAAAACCACCACACCTTTACAGCAGTATCTGTAAGAGAAATAAGAACACTATATCTAGTTCTCTTACACCTTAGACACACCACTAAGTGAGCAACCCACAGCAACCATTTCCAGCCATAACTCACTTGAATTGGAATCAGACCAGGGAGATAAACTTTTAAGAGCTACAAGACAACTGTGTTTTTGTAAGCCATTCATCCCACAGACAGCCCTATTTCCAGTCATATTTAGGAGTACAGACACAGAAAAAGACAATGCTGACATTCCTGCAAAGGCACACATCGGGTGGAAGAGGGAATGCCCAGGGAAATTCTGTGTGTCATTCTCAGTTCTGCATTGTTCGGTAGCCATCCAGAAACATCCTTTCTGGTTATTAACACTGAATAAATTCAAATCTCCCTTCAGTTACTTTTTTATTAGGCAAACCATATGAAAGCTAGCTGCAAGAACTCCACTAATAAGACTTGCATATTTTCAGCATCACCAGATGCACATGAAATACACAGTCTATCAGGGCTTTTTCCCTTCCCACATTTTCAGCACGTAGACGAATCCAGACTTTACCTGTAAGTTCTTAAAAGCATTTGTGTTCCTTTTATAGGAGGTTTGCTTTATTTGGTGCACGAAGTAAAAAATTGTCCTGGTTTGGGATAGAACAAAATCAATTTTCCTTTCAGTAATTTTACTTTTCAGTTAACTCTCTTCTAACCGACTGAACTGTTTGAAATTAAGTGTATATTTTTCAGACAGTGTCTGCTTCTAGCAGTGATATGGTCTGATGTCTATAGTTAATGCCAAGGAATGGTAATGCAGAGAGGCTCCTGCTTATACTTATTGCTAGAACAACCAAGGTCAGCTAACTTTGTTATTTGCTCCGTTGGAGGGTCAGAAGCAGAAAAGTGTAGGAAAAGCGGAAAAAGTCACACCTGCGGGGAGGAGCGGACAGGAGAGGGGACCCAAACCTGACCAAGAGGGTGTTCTATCCCATCTGCCCCATGCTCAGTGTAAAGCTGAGGGATCAAAGGCATCAAACTGCTGCTTCTTCAATGGCTGGCATCTGAGGAGGACCCTGTCTGCTTATCTGCCTTCGATCCCAACCTGTGATCCAGAACTGCAATCCAGTTCCTGTCCACTGTTGAGTCCACTCCCAGTGCTTGCTGGTGATATAATCATCATCCTGGGAGCTCGATACTGGGTTTGAATACATTTGTATATATTTAATTATTTCCTTGTTAATGTTATTTTCTTTTTATTGTTAATATTTCATTATAGCTGTTCTACGTTTTCTCCAACCCGTAAGTTTCTGTCCCTTATTCTCTCTCTTCCCCTTTCTGGGAAGGGAGAGGGGTTAACAGAGAGCATCTGTCATTCATTTATTGGCCAGCCCAGCCTAAACTTTGACAAAAATGCACATAAATACCCAGGTTCTCTCCTCCTAGTGCCTTTGGATGTGCAACTGAGGGGCTGATGTAAACAGCCCATGCAACGTCATCTTACCCCAGCTGGGCCACCTCTTCCACTTCTGGGCGTCTGCCCTCCTGGCTAGTGCTGGCAATCAGGCACTGAAGTCCAGGTAATTCAGACTAAAACTGCCAAAATAAGAGATGAGTTTCCAGCTGTATCACCTCCCCAAACTGTGTGCTATATGGTCACATGAGAGCCATTGTTGGCCTGGGCACACATGTGGGAACACAGCCAGGGAAGGAGACACAGGGCTTCAGCAGCGTGCTGCCCGTGGAGTGGTGGCCAAGGGCCCAGCTTCCATTTCCAGGCCTCCAGAGCATGACTCACTTTTTTGGAGAACTGTCTTGGCATCTAAGGTGCCTCCTTGGCTACACGGACAACCTAAGGTGACTCTTCCATCCCTCTCTCAACTGCTTAACATGCCTACTGGGATGAAGCCAGGCTCCAAAAAACCAATGTATTCACTCCCCAAACACACATCCTCCTCTGAGGACAGGGCTACCACCTTGAACACGGATTTTCCCGCTGACACATTCACACCAGGGAGGCAGCAGCAGTTATCAGGGAAGGTGAAGCCACCAGCCACACTCCCAATGCTGTCACCAGGTACGTTCCACCACACACCTGTGGCTACGTGCCCTTGCAATCGACCAGGCCAGCCCATTGCCCATGCACAGACTGGAGAGGAGACTCAAACAATGCACATGTGGAAGGCAAGAACGTTTGGGGAAGATGAGCATTTTGCTTTAATGAAACGGTAGATTTGAGAAGTATCCAGCTCTGGCTTTACTCTATTACAATGACAGCCACCAGAACCCCGACAGGAAAATTCTTCTTAAAATCCCAAACAAGAAACATGTAATCTTTTCAGAAAGTCTAAAGATTACTGTATCAAAGAAGAGACTAGAGGTTTAACTGGAACGAACATTAGAGCTCCTTATATAACTGGATCAGAGACTGAAGCATATTGGGGATATGCTGGTACTACTCCTAATGCACTTCCATCCCACTCTGTTCCCAAAGCGCACGCCATCTATGGCAATTAACTATAGAAGCTTCAGATTTTAATTAAAATTCGTATTACGTTTTACATAGAAGTTGGATGCTTTGCCAGAATGGAGCTAATGTGAAATACACATACATATATATAAATATATATATTTAAAAAAAAAAAAAAAGAAAAAGGAATAAAGGTCTAGCACAAAAGGAAGCGATTGTATCACGGTGGTGACTATTTTAATGAAAGTGCAAACAAAACATCTGACTCCAGCAGTAAATGCAATACACAAGTGTCAAAACCATGTAGTCTTGAATGATCATTTACATGCCACTTTGTTCACCCTATTAAGATGCTAGTTGTTTCTTTGATTTATCTGATAATAAATTTTTGATGACTAGTGAGTCTCATAAAAATTGCTCTGGTGCTGACTACATTGATTAATAAGCCCAAAGAATCGAAACTGTCAGAAATTCATGTGCAAAAGTAAATTACTGCCAAACATACATTAGATATTCCATAAAATATAGAATAAAAAAGGTTGATTTGGTAATTTTATCTTGCATCAATTTGCTTGATATAATTTATATTCAGGATCATCACTGTCAGTCCTTGCATACCTTTCATTTTTTTAAAGTCAACATTAGAGTAAATCTAAGTTTGGGACAGCCAAGAAATGAGCAGGAGACAGAATATCAAATGCAATAATCAAAACTAACATTCAGAAATTAGCTTGGAAATTATATCCAGTTGAAAGGTGACAAAAACTGTCTGCCCAGAGTTGCAGCTTTTCTAAGTAAAATTCACTTGTACTTTAGGAGTCAAAACTGGCATACATATTTCCATGCCTAAATCCCATTCGTCCAAATATCTCCTTATTGGGGCCTTTGCATGTAGCAGGTTCTTGCAATGCACCTGAACTAACATCTTTGAAGTGTCCTGGACTCTGCAATCCCACTCTCTTTCCTTGGAAAACTCCCCAAACATCTAACTTGAAGAAAGTCCCACAAAACTAGACACTCGAGCAGGCCAGAGGTAGGGATTGAGTATACCTATGAATAAGGATGAAATATTCTCCTTTTCCTTGCCAAGGGGAACCATACTTACAGCACTGGGTTTAGGATTTGCTCCATTTACTTCTGCATATATTTACCATCATGTAACACCATTTTGTTGCAAGATACATGGTTGTAGGATGGGAAACCTATCTGATTATAAATTTAGTAAGTGGACTTCATGGATAATACTTCAAGGAATCACTGTTCTCCATTCAGTGAAATAAATGTTGCTTTTTACATCTAGCACTGGAGCCAGCTTCTTAAAACATATGGCAGAACTAATATTCTTGTAGTGAAATAAATGTTGCTTTTTACATCTAGCCAGCTTCTTAAAACATATGGCAGAAGTAATATTCTTGCATTTATTATTATTGCTTTGGGGAAGCTGGAACAATTGGAATGGTCAGTATCCTAACTAATTCTATTTACTCTTAGGCTCCTACAGACTTTAGACTGTAATTTCTTTCCCTGTTTTCCCAAAGAAGTGTAATGAAGAGGAAAAACTACAGGATTTTTTTTTCTGGGATATTTTATACTAACTGATTTTCAGCAAAACAGAGTTTTAATGTTAAATTATTAATGGGGTTGGGTACAGAATAGAAAAAAGCCATTGCAAAGCTGTAGTCAAAAGGACTTGCTTAAACAGGACTTAAATCTGACTATCCCCAGCTTTAACATTTCCTGTTTGGATGGAGGAAGGCATTGAAATGCAGGACTGAGAAATCCTGTGCCATACACAGTAGAAGCTCCTGATTTTCAGGTTATACTTTTCAAGAAAAAGTTAATTTTAGTAATGGGAATTTAAGGTGAAAGCTGATCATAACCATTTTCAACACCATGCCTTAGGTATAAGGGGCGGTGAAAGTGCATATAAACCCGATGGCAGTCATACCTGCTAAAATAAAATCATGGCTTTTAAAAAAGTTTATCAGAGCTTGCACTACAAGTGGCTCCAGCAAATTACACCTGAATCATTCCCATCTCAGCCTTCCACTGGATAAACAGTTGAAAAAGGCAATCATAATATTAGGGACACGACACTATCTGAAAGTTCTCACCAGGAGGCTAAAAAATTGCTAAAGATCACAGAAAATGCTCAAATAATGCAAGACTGAAACAAGAAACTGGAGTTCAATAAAAGCCAGCATGCAATAAAACAGATACGACTGTACAGAGAATACAAACTGCAGACAGTTCTGCTTGATTATAAAAGCGCCACTTTTTAATTTATTTCTCAAATAAAACCAGCAAATGTGTGCAGTAACTCTTCTTGCTTGGTTATAAAGAACCAATCTGAAGAAGAAAACAAGAAAGCAAGTCAACTGAATTCTGAAGATTGCAAAGGGTTAACAGCCTTACCGCTGCTTACTGTTAGTTATGCAAGTTATGCATCTGAAGATTGCAAAGGGTTAACAGCCTTACTGCTACTTACTGTTAGTTATGCAAGTTTACCAGAAAACCCTTATTGCTACCAACATGTTTTCCACATTAGTTCTCAATTAGTACTGTTTCATCTGCTGTTTCCTATTTATTCTTCTCCCTGATGAAATCTTGAGGATTTTCTTTAAAATGCTCTATTCTTTTTGCTACCTACTGTAAAGTCCAAATTCTGTTCTCTGCAATGTCCTCACCAAAAAAAAAAGGATTAGGTAAGGGGCACCTTCAGAGAACATCAATCAAGTTTCTTAATTGCCTGCATTCTGTATACGCTGCCTTTAGATAGCAACAACAGTGCCCAGAAACGTTGAGAAAAACCCCTCAGATCCACTGGAGATGAGGAGCTGGACCCAGCATGCCCACAGCAGCTCGAGCAGCGCAGCACACTGCTCGATACGAGGCCTGAAAATTATAGCAGTCCCGGTAAAGTCTACAATCAGGCAACAGATCATCATCTCTGTATACTAGGCATAATGCATTAACAGCCATTAAGGCTCACATGGAGATATTGCTCCAGAACACATTTTCCCAGAAATTATCCAGATGCAGCCAGAGGACTGTAAGAGAAAATGAATCTGCTACTTTCCCTGGCAGTTTGCCCTAATAAGCATCCTTTTACAAGGTTGTACATTGCTTTCTTTTATTAATCTGCCTGACTTTCACTCTCTAATTTTCAGGAGTAGCTAAACACATCTTTAACATGCCTTTAAAACTACTGACACCATAACCGAATTCAGTATCAGCTGAAGTTGAAAGAATTAACTTCCTATTCCTGTACTCACTAACTCAAGGCTTCTTTTAGGTCTTTTGGATACAGCATTGAACTGTGAAACGACAGGGTACTTCACTTACATTATGCCTCTTAAAACATTTTTCAGAGCCAATTGATTTCTGGAAAACAGTATTCATTCCATTTTTACCTCCTCCTGTAACCACAACCACAATGCACAGTATGTCCTACATACCTTATTCACAGATAAGCAACTCTTCTTTAGCTGCTTTAATATTCACTACGCACAGGCACAGTTCATGAACTCATCAAGGACAGCCCTTTTCACTGTTGTCTTTCATCAGCTTCCAGGTCATCTACGATTTTTAGTCAGAAACAACTGCATATTTGCTTCCAAATACCCGAAAACACTGAGCAGTTCCAGGTCAGATCTCTGTGGAGCTCACCAGAAACGTCCTTATTGGCAATTATCTCCTTATCGCCTTGATCAACCAAATTTATAATCTCTCTTTAGGAAATAGTTCTCAATCACATTCATGTCTTAATTGTAAGAATTATATTCATACTACAGTCATATTCTTTAAATTGTCTGTAGTAGAATCTCATGTTTCTCCTCCACTATGAAACCCCAAATTGATATCACAGTAAACTATATCATAACAAGCCAGTTTGTTCTATTCACCTTCCTTGATGTTGGAAGGATACTAGCACTTCTACCACTTTTTGGTATTTCCCTGACACCACAATTTAATTAAGACTGAACTTTGGCAAGTCTCCTACACCTTCTGAGTGCATGTCCACGGGCCTGGAGGTTTAAACCCATTTCTCATAATGAAATGCTGGTGAGGCTTCTACCTAGGGGACGGAGAAATAACTCATCTTCCTAAAATATCATCCTGCTTGTGCTGAACACAGAACAGTCTGACTATCGTAGCTCACAAAAGAGTCCGTATCATCCTGCTTGTGCTGAACACAGAACAGAAGCATAACAGAACGCGACTTTCCTTCATTCACCATTGTTAACAGTCTGACTATTGTAGCTCACAAAAGAGCCCATTTAATTTCTAGAGTGACTATAATCAGATAACCATCCCCAGATAACCGTACCAATGACTAAGAACCTAACAAGACAGATCCCCCTTTGCATCGTCCCTCTTCCCCACTGCGCATACTCTACTGAACCCCACCTGCCATTTGTCCTGCTCAGGGTGCCATGTGCCTGCAGCTGCACATCTCACACTTGGCTTGCTCAGACCCCAACCCACCCTCTAGGGCCAGGTCCTCAATTCTGTTTCTTACCAGTTTCTTTGACACGTCCCTACCTATTTCTCATTTTGAATTTTGCTATAATTACCACCGATTTTTAACATGGCTACTGATCTTGTCTTGCCTTATAGTTAGATGCATCTTTGTTTTGTTTCCTTACTCAAATCCTGCATCCGTCTCTGTTTCCTTGCCTTTGAAACTTCATCAAGTCCTCAGCTTCTGCGCTTTCCTCACCTCTTTATTCCAATTCTGCTCCTAATGCAGCCATGGACATCTGCCCCAGTGACATAAGCCCTGGGTTATCGTCCTTGACATGGTAAATGGGTTACTACATAATATTCTAAACTTTGTACGAAAGTGCACATCAAAGGGAATGGTAATATCAGTAGTTAGACCAGTATTTATATGTGCAGCATCTATATCTGTCAGATACATCAGTGATGGCTTTGTTTTTATTACATATCCGTCTTAAAAATATATATAAACACAAATATAAAGAGATACTTTTTTTCTTGTTTATCTTTCAACATGGTTCCAGTTTGCTCTTCTTTAGGGAAGAGTTACAGATTTGCATGTAAATGTTGTCTAAAGATGTCAGGACACTGAGTCATCTATTGTCTCTGTTGGAAATAATGTACTAATATATTTATCAATTTTTAAAATACAGCCAATAAATACAACATTTGGTTGGAACACAAATCAGTATTTTCATATAAAATATACAGTACCATGCCTTTGATATAACAGAACCAAATGTAAATGACATTTTTATATTTCCCCACATCATGTTGATGAAAGACTTTTACTGGTTAATTAAAATTTTGTACTGGTACGTGATCGAAATGTGTGAACCACAATTGGTAACACTTGTTTATTTCTTAGCTATGATGGGTCTTGTTTCCTGCCATCCTTCGAGGGAAGTTTAATTTGCCATGAGTTCATCTTCACAGGAGATGCAGCATCTCAGAGAATCTCACCTCCGGTAGATCACTGAGGTCATCTCTTTTCCACTATCTTCACTTAGTCTTTGAAACCACCCTAAAATACACAGGGTCACAGCTACCACCAGCACAGATGATGCATCCATGTCAGGGGCCAAATGGTAAAGATGCCAGGACAAAAAGTCACTGAAATATAGAAATTAACTCCAACAATGGACTGTTGGACACACGACACTATCTTATTTCTTGTACAGGGCCTAGGAGAATCACACTGCACAAATGAGAAGGGAAAAGAAGTACTTACTAAAAGTTCATCCTATGAGCACATGCACAAGACCAATCCCTCCAGAAACAATGAGAATATCTGTTCTAGAAGTATAAGTATTTGTAGAGTAGAACCTAGGAGAAAACTAATTCATGAAGCCTTCTATTCCAGAAAATACTGAAGAATACTAGTGACAAAAGAAAAGAAAAAAAAAAAAAAAAAAGAAGGAAAATAGCATTTATTATGGCCTATTTTTCTTAGCAAGGCAGGGTAGAATCACAGTATGCTAGTTCTTTAAATCTTCATTGACCTCTGCGTGTCATACAAACAGCTGAGGCATTTAACCATACTCCTTTGAATGAAATCTACATCAGATGTTTAAAGCAATTGGTCTGTGTTCCTCCCTATGGTCTTTTTTTTTTTTCCCCCCAGAAACCCCAGAACACACACATTCTACTCACACCATTAGAAATTACTACTGAGATCATATGGTGCTCAATTTGGTTCTTCTTGGTATTATTACAAGATTAGATAATGACTGGATAATACAACAAGTTATTTAATTTCACTTAGAGACTGCCAAAGAGAAGCATTCTCACTATGTATCTTATCTCTTCAATCTAAGTGAAGAAAGGAATATTATTAAGATTTTTATACCCCAAAATGGATTTTTCCTATTATATTTCCTAATATATAATAACAAGTAATTATTAGGTTACTAAAAATTTTTATTCATTTTAAACTATAGCACAAAAGTGCCACACATTTATTTGAACAAGTTATTAAACCCAGGAATATGCAAAATAATCTTTTGCCTTATTTATATTGACAGACAACAGACCGTCGTCTCCCTTAGCATAGTGCCAACTGCACTGTGCAGTTCTCTTAATACATGGCGGGGGGGGACACATCTGAATTCTTCACTCAAAAATCAGGAGACATGGATACAGGAGCACAAAGGTCTGCCTGCATCACAGACACGCCATCCTCTGCCACAAGCAATCGCGTTAGATATATTCTCCTGCTCAAATTGATCAGTGCTCACTTTGAAACAAACAAGATTTTGGCCTTCATTTCTTCTGTCAGAAGGCTATTTCTATCAGAAGGTTATTACCTTTCTCCCTTAATAATTAGGGACCTTCCTTCAAATACACACCTGACCAGTTTATTTAGATTTGTTCTTGCGTCCACTATTTTTTTATGCTTTAAATGAAGCCCCTTCCTCCCCCTCTCCATCCCTATGACACCAATGATCTGTTACAAGTCTTTCCTTTGCTGAAGAAACTGAAAACCCTTTAAATCTCCTCTTGGCTCTTCATTCCCTTTGTCATCCTATTATCCTTCCTCATTTTGCTTGTTCCTGTCTAAATTCATCTTTCATGAACACGACAAACAGAACTGTGCAGTATTTCCTTTTCTGTACTGGAAAATTCCCACTCTCTTGATCCAGGTCTGGAGACTGTGCTTCTCCTTCTCTTCCTCTTCCCCTCACTGCAGCCTATCACACTGGTGGCTCCCACAAAGCCCGTAATACACCCAAGCCATAATCAGGTGCCTCCATCTCAACTACTGGCAATTCCCACCTTCCCAGCATGCTTCCCAACCACCAACACATGGATTTTTCATCTGTTTGACCTCTTCCCCACCCTGGTATGTGTGGCTTTGCTGATCATCTTTACATCTTGGACAGCACCAATCACGCAACAGAAATGAGCTGAAATGGATGTGATCTATCTGGATTTCTGTAAGGCCTTTGACACGGTCCCCCACAACATCCTGATTGCCAAATTGGAGGGGTACGGATTTGATGGGTGGACTGTTCAGTGGATAAGGAACTGGCTGGATGGTCGCATCCAGAGGGTGGTACTCAATGGCTCAAAGTCCAGATGGAGAGCAGTCACAAGTGGTGTTCCTCAAGGGTCCGTGCTGGGGCCGGTGCTGTTTAACATTTTTATCAATGATATAGACAGGGAGATTAAAGGCACCATCAGCAAGTTTGCGGACGATACCAAGCTGTGTGGTGTTGTCAATACACCAGAGGGACGGGATGTCATCCAAAAGGACCTGGACAGGCTGGAGAGGTGGGCCCAGG
>NW_015090775.1:4915670-4967046 GCF_001431845.1 Calidris pugnax | reverse complement strand
ACTAGATGGCCTTTGGAGGTCCCTTCCGGCCTGGGCAATTCTATGGTTCTATGATTAACAACTGTGGAGTAAAACCAGGAGTTATTTCAAGATACTATTTGTCTTCGAGTGCATCTTGCCAGTCTCTTCTAGTTGTAAAAAAGAAATACTGAAATACTCTTCATTAATCTAACTCAGAAGAAGAATCTCTTACTTCATGACCTGCGTCTGCTGCCCTGGAAGCAGCTGTAACATAATAGTGGGGGTCCAGTACAACAATTCATTCTCAAGAAGAAAGCTGGGGAGATTGTCTCTTAAGTAGAGGACTGAATCAAGAGTGGAGTTTTTCAGACTGTCACTGCCAATAAAATGAGGTTTTCAATTACAATGCTTAGCACAGAGCAGGACAGGGAAAACCTATGTTCCAATGTTGCCAAGGGATATGTGCCCAGCATAGCACTTATCAAACCATTGCCTCTGCTAAGAGTTAATGTGTCAGTCTTTACAATGGTTTGCTCTTCTACCACCTTTCCTGATGGAAATATGAAAAGTGCAACTTTCTTTCACAAAACACCTTGTCGAGGCCCTTGACTCCAAATTGACTGTCTCACGGGGAAAACCTGCTTTCTAGAAACTTAACAAATGGTAACTGTTCTATCATAATTCTGCCTCACTGGATGGAATAAGGAGGTCAAGCAGAGAGACAGCAATCAGTAAATAAAATGTTAGAAGGTGATGGGTGGGTTCAATGGCAGCTTAAAAATGCTAGATGTCTGAATGCTATTCTAAGCACTCAGGATCTAGCAAATTATTTTATTTTAGCTGAGATTATACTATCAGGTGATGATGACTGCAATAGACTCTACTGTGATAAAAGCAAAATCACTACCCTTTCTGCTACAAGAACAAACAGGCAAAGAGCAAGTGACACATGAAAACTGATCAAGAGGCACGTGATTAATGCCAGAAATGTACCCAAAGAGCAGCTTTCTGGATTAACTTGGCTGTAAATTTTAGCAACCAAACCTACCCACTGGTATCAATTGCACATCTCAGCTTTACCTCATCTTAATCAAATCTCTAATTGTCTTGCACTGATCCTGGTGAGCATCACAGGATTTCTGTTCTTCACAGGAGCTTAATTCAGTGTTTTCTTTCAAACATTTGTGTCTGTCTGCACTTGTCTAAGTACATCGTAGCCACTAAATCATACAATCTCTTTGTCAGTACCCCAGACAGAGAAGATCCTCTGAGAATATGCTTACAACATAAAGGTCACTTTGAAAGTTGACTAAAGACATGAATAAAAAATAAAACATTTAGTTAAGCCCTTTGAGAAGATGAGGTTGCCATTACCCTTTACTGTTTGAGCAAGTTCTTCAACTGCTTTTCAACACTATCGTGACACCACATGGGGAGTTTAATGGCACCTTCTGAGTATATATAGAATCAAAGCCAAAATTCAGCTTACTAACTTAACTTTCAGAAAGTTAGTAAGGCAGTCAGAGATAAAGAATCATTATATACTTGGCAAACTGACCTATTTCCAAATGATGCTGTCACAGGGTGATCCGTGCAGTGGGCGTATTTTAGGCAACAAAAGGTAGCAAAGTGCCAAGAGCTGCTGAATTTCACGTTAAGAATTAAGAGCCCCTCCACACACATTTTCTGCCACAATATATGGCCCATCTTTTTGTCAGCACAAGTCTTCCTTGAAAAATGAGGGTTGAAACAAATCACCTGGCATCATTTCTCATGAAAGGTGAGGAAATGAAAGGAAATGAAAGAAGCCACAAAGTAAGAAGAGCTGATCTGAGGGTCCTGCTGGCTAACACGCTTCTGAAGTGAAGTGCAATTCCAGTTTTATACTTGCTGCTCCAGTACCATGTAAAACAGGAGCATGAAAATGTAAAAGTATGTGAGACAAATGACATTTTATCTTTAGACATAATCATCCCTCATGGGTGTCATCCCTACTTGCCAATTAATCACTAGAGCATGAATATCTTACGACAAGGCTAAAAATGGAGTGTAATTTTTCACTAAATATGCTTGAAACAGCCAGTACATTCCACAAAGGAAAGAAGACGTTTGTGATCTATTTGGTAGTTGCTTCACAAGTTCAACCTCACAGAATCTGAATGGAAATCTCCAGTTGTAGCAGGCAGTTATGGCTTGTGCCAGCCATCCATAGAAACCTCAAGGTTTAGTAATGCGGCTGCGAGCGCGCACATTGCCAAAACTTAGCCAGTTACCACTTTCTGGCTAAGTTAACAACTGAGCAAACACGGTGTTCTGGTCATTGCAAACACAAAATAAAATGTATTAGCATAAACCACTTAGCGAAACATAACTTGCTAAGCCCCTGAAACTTGGCACTTGTGATTGTATGAGCAGACCCTCTCTGTCATAGCTAGTATAGACAATGTTAGACTTGTAAACAACGTAAAATCAGTATTTCCAATCAGCCAGCAAAAGCAATGGGCACAGGGAGACAATTATCACCTCTAGAGCTCAAAATCCATCTGCCATATAGATGCATAGTTCCTGGTTCTTGAAACTACCTGAAAGTAAACTTACTGATCTGATTGTCAGCTGCTAACGTACATGAGCTGTTTGTTCTCTCTTCTCAGTGTTGCAAGAGAGGTTATCTAAACACCATTCTATCCAATCAGCCATGTAACTGTACCACTTTGTCTCAGAGTAAAAGTTAAGCTGTCTGGGTCTATCAAATGCTGTAAGCTAATTTTAAATTTTTTCTTTTGGCTGAATGATCAAAAAGAACCCCAAACCCCAAGAGCTCAATTTTGCTTAGTTAGCTATCTACAGAGAAATTTACTACATCTAGATCTCAACCTTGTGATTTCCTGAATGAGGGAAAAAGACACAGTAACTGGACACAGGCTCTGAAAGAACAAGGAAGTTGAAGAAGGTGTACAGTTGTTAGCAGAAAAAGATCAAAATTTCATCAAAAAAGGGTTTTCATTTCTTTCGTGTTCACAGCTAATTTGCTTTTGTGCACAATAAAGCTATCAGACCAGTTACCTAGATTATACCATTGATTATGAGTTTTAACACCTAAAATCAAATGCAAACAGAAAAAAGTCTGTAGCAGGTGGCATTCAAGTAATTCTCAGATCACATATTTAAAAGAACCTGGAAATAAACAGGATAATCTTTTTTCAGCAGTAAAATCCACAAACTCTCTTTATAGCATGTGAAATAAGTTCAATCGAGAATCAGGAGAAGTTGCTACTGGGATTTTAACAAAATTATACAGATATTTTTAATTTATGGTTTAAATATAAAATGGTTAGATGCTAAAAATAAATAAAAAACCCCGACATCCAATTATTAACATCTGCATGTATTTGGTTTTCATCACTAATCTTTGACATTTTAAAGGAAAAAGCTTCTAAGATCAAAACAAAAGCCATGAACGAGCCATGGAAAGATTCTTTGATTGTATTTTTTTCCCCTATTAACAGGTAGTCTATTTTGGTTACACTGTCAACTACACAGGCTTCAAATATTTACTGTTGACAAAATCAAAATCAGCCCATTAGCCAACAAGAGACTGTTACACCTCAGCAAAGAACAAGACAGCAAACGTAATATGGCTAATTTAAACAAAGCAATAGTTGAGGAAAGTGATGAATTAAACTTTGTTGTCCTCATGATGCCCAGAACTGTCCCTGTGAGAACTGTGTGAGGGTCCCTAATCTAGATTGCTCAGCAAACAGAAATATAAAATTGGCAATAATATAAAATTTACAAAACATTGTCAAGAAGCCTAGATGCAGCTACACAATGGACTGTGGGGAAGGGATGGTCTTAGGAGATAAGAGAGCTGTTTCCCTACACCATATCTGTAGTACAGAATACTACTAGAAGGGTGTTGCAGCCTACTTAAATCTATGAATAAATCTATCTTGAGAACACATATTATAGCATAAATATCAGGACACCTCTGAGACACAATTTTTGTAACTGCTCTCCCATCTGTGATCCGTTTCACTTAAATTCTGTAAATGAAGAATAAAAGCTGTTGCTGGATCGTTTAGTTTCATATAGAAATATATCTCAGTTACTTAATTGGAATCCCAAAACCTTCACTTGTGAATACACTCCTTTGGTAATTGAGTTTAGACAGCTACCATATAAAAACTGTCAGAAATGCTTCTAAATTATTAAAAGATATTTTTTAAATGAAAAGGAAATGCAAAAACTGATTTTCCAACCTAGAGGTTGTATGTGTGTCGTACTACCTACTGGTTCTAGGAAGAAGCATCAAGGTTGTTGTCAGACATGTAATAATTAATTCCCATCTGAAGTTTTACTGTGGACTGGTAACATGGAAATGTCTACTGAAAAGAAATATTTCAATTCAGTGGATGATTAAAGACATTGTTCCCTTAACAAATGCTTTGCATTTGTACACAGAATTTTGAATTAAAATGGAGAATTCCCAGCATGAGGTTTATTCTTTTCTCCTTACACTGTTGAAGAAAGCACTAGTATCTGTATTTGAATTATCAGGGTTGTAGACTTTTATAAACCAGTCCAGACCAAAATATGTTTAAATTCTGGACATGTCTTTCAAAGCATAACAACGTGCATCCAAAAACTTTAACAAATATCTATTTTAATCTATAAAACCTTACTGTATATACTTAAAATTTTTACTTCTCAAAGGCTTGTAATGTTTGCTCTTCTACATCTCTCATGTTACTTCATAGCTCCTTGAAATGTATAACAAAAGCAATACAGTATCAGTCTTTGCACTTTCCTAACATGTCTGAATCACATTTTTTACCTTCTTGTTAGCAAAATTCCTTAACATAAATGCACAGGTTTGCATATTTTCCCTGAACACCAAGCTACGGCATGGAATATGAAAGAAGGGTGTAGCTGATAACACTTTGCCAAATGCACTACACGGGAAAAAAAAAAAACAAACAGCTAGAGTATGTAAGCAACATGTAATACTTACTACTTATATGTTTCTGAACGAATGTATTCAAAAACATGAGATACTCCCAGCTGGAACTGGTCAGCAATAGGGGTAACCCAAGGATTGTTCTCTGCTTTGAAGACTTGCTTTTGGCCAGTCAAATCCAAATTACCTGAAAAGGATTAAGCAAAACAACATATGAAAAAAATCTGAAATATTAAAAATTTGAAGAAGTATCTTGCTGTGAATATAAAACTTTTCATTCATTTCAGAGAGTAGAACCATAATAAAAGCAAGTATTTCAGTCTTAGCAGAGAGGAACAGGAGGACATAGTAGTTCACAGAATCACGGAATTGTCAGAGTTGGAAGGGACCATCTAGAAATCATCCAGCCCAACTCCCCTGCCAAAGCAGGGCTGCCCAGAGCACATCACTCAGGAGCATCCAGGTGGGGCTTGAAGATCTCCAGAGAAGGGGACTCCATACCCTCCCTGGGCAGCCTGTCCCAGGGCTCTGCCACCCTCACCCCAAACAAGTTCTTCCTCACATTGGAGTGGAACTTCCCATGGTCCAGCTTGTGCCCATTGCCCCTCGTCCTGTCACTGGGAACCACTGAGAAGAGTCCGGCTCCATCCTCCCTCACTTGGAAGCATGAATAAGGTCTCCCCTCAACCTTCTCTTCTCCAGGCTAAAGAGTCCCAGCTCTCTCACCATGATGGATGCAGTTCCACCCTACTCACTTCAGTGCTGCTACAGGGTGCACAGCAGGATTGAACTCAGCCCACTGCAGATAACATTTATCCATGAAGTTAGTATTAAGCAGGGCTTAACATGCATAGGTGTTGGGCCCTCCCCACCACAGCTTGCAGGAATGGAAGGAGAACGACATTGTGGTAGGAATTTGCTCTGCCGAGGCTTAGCGTTGTAAAGCATTTCTCCATCACTGCTTCAAGCACAAAGCCAACAAGTGATGCACAATGGGCTTTTTGCCTTCCCAGTGTCCAAAAATGTTGTTTGTACTGAAATCCTACTGCCGATCTGTGGTTAGAGTTCTCTATACTGAGAAAACCAAACAAAAACATCATTCTTGCAACATGCCAGTTTTACTTATTTTGTTGATGGGAAGACTTAAGAAACCTATTAGAGGTGTGCTTGGGCTTGGGTTTTTTTTGTTTGTTTGTTTGTTTTGTAAATGTTCACCACTCAAAACCAAAACAGTACATGCTCTACTGAAACTCTTTGTGATTATGGATACAACAGGTTGAAGTCCAGGAAAGTCTAGCCATTGAAATATTTTCTTGTGTTCATTAAATTAAGAAATCTGTGCTTCTTAAATTAAGAAATCATGCTAGGGCATGCTCTAGTGCTTGAGATTGTTGATTTGTGTCTGTTTCTGGGGGGTTCTTTTGTTGTTTTTGTTTGTTTGTTTGTTTTGTGGTTGGACTCTATGATCTCAAAGGTCCTTTCCAACCATGAAGATTCCATGATTTTAGAATTTTTTTCCCTGAATTGTATGAGGAAGAGAGGCCTACCCTCCTCCCACAAATCTGAAGTAATAAACAAATAAAATAAAAAATAATCTTTAACCACAGGAAACAAAACAAAAAAAAATTTACAAGGTTTTGAAGACTGAGCGAGCCAAGCTGTCAGAAAAAAAACTGTAGTCAACCTGACGTGCTAGCATTTCAAACTGAAAGGCACTGGTGTAAGTGGCACGAAGACACAGGCGTGCTCTGGGGGCTGCTGCAGGCCTGGTGCCTGCTCTGCATTACAGCTAATCCTCGGCCCGTTTCTCTCCGTAAAAAGGGTTAACACAATGGGTGTAAAGACAGACCATTACACGGTTCGGAAGGATGCCATGCATGTCACATCAGCCTATCAAGGAGTTACCTCATCTGTCAGCTCTCTGAGGCCTGCTCGGCAGTATCACCAGGCAGGGCCTGCCTGTCGCCCTGCTGTCAGTCAGCCGGCAACCGCCCCCCCGCCTCACGCTCCACCGCGCCTCGTTAGCAGCCTGGCGCCCCTCTCCTTTATTAAGGGACTTCGGCAGCCCTGTTCTAACAAGGATCAGGAAGCAGGATTAAGTACTGTGACAAAGAGGACCTAATAAGCTAGAAGCCGGTGTGTCTAAATCCACACTGGCTCACACAGCTCGCTATTCACTTTTCCGGCAGGAGCCACCGGGGAAGGCAGCCAGCATGGTGATTAGCCCCAGCCCTCTGACCATCGCTGCTATGAAGATCATGCATCACTCAAGGGCTTGCCTTGCAATTGCAAATTGGATTTTCCATTTTATTACCTGCAAAAAAAAAAAAAAAAAAGAAAAGCCCCGTACATTTGCTCTCCCAAACTACCAAGGCTGTAATTACAGTTCTGCAAGTACTACGTCAAGGTAACGTGATCAATCCATGTACAACTAATAAATATAGTTATTGGGGAGGCAATTGCTTAGAGGACTAAGTCGCACATTCCCAAAATCTCAACAGCCAGAGTTTCAACTGAATCCTCCCGTCCCGCGCTGCGACACAGATTTACCACCCAGGGAACGCTGCCATATGTTTCCATCCTTGCAGCATAGTGTGCTCACTGCCATTCCAAATACCACATGGCCCATTTAAATGTAATCGTAATAAATACTATTCTACTAAAGCCAAAGAAATCTTGCAGCAAGAAGAGGGCTGCTCAAGCAAAAAGAACTGTAGGTCCCCACGCCAGAGAACTCACTTCATTTTTCTCCGTGTTTTCTGTTTTTTCCCAAAACTCACTGGGGCAGATACAGATATTACTTTTTACCTTCAGAGGGAAGAGGCAGGCAGATGCCCTAAGGGTAAAATTAATCTAATTACAGAGGAAATTGGGGCATTTGGAAGGCTGTCATCTGCACTGAAATCCTGCCCGGGACACCCCTCAGGTAGCCCTGTTGGCAGCAGCTTGCCTGGCAGCCTGGCCCACCAGCCACCTACAGCTGGAGCCAGCTGCCACCTCACAGCCCAGGCTTTTAACTGTAGGATTTAATCAAGTGTTGCAGTGCAAAAACGAACACCCCGTCTGTCCTCGTGGCAAGCGTCAGGCCGAGAGCGGGTGCTCCTCCTCAGAGGAGTAGAGGAGGGCGGCCGCACAGAGAGGAGGAAGGACAGGGCACCCAGCACTTTAATCTCCTCCCAGTTCGATACCAAAACTCCCACCTGGAAATGAAGGACAGAAGTGGACAGAAAATCAAGCAGGCTAAGAAGTCACACAGAGACTGCTCCAGCTCATCAGCACTAGGGAGGAAACAAAGCCTAACACTCCTGCCACAACGCGAGTCACTTGAGAACCAAGAAGATGTATAATTAAAACTGAGACAGGATGGAAACGGTCACTCCTGTAATCACCACACGTTGCTTGGGACCATATCCTTCTGTGCTTACAGCTACAACATTCCTGAATCGAGGGCTTACCTAATTCTGCTCCGGCTGCAGGACATGGAGGAGTCCCAAGCACGAGGCCAAAGTCTCAGGAACAGCTCAGGAACGGTACAAACACACGGGAGCCCTGCACGAACCCTTATGCCCCAGCACACCAAGACAAACCCAGCAGTGTGGAAGAGATCACAAAACCTGCCTGAAGCAATGGCTCTGGCACCAGGCTCACCGCAGGAGCGCTGGGTGATGGACACCTCACAGAAGTGCCCCTGTCCCCCCGCACCCTCAACAGTCTCCTTGCCTACGAGATTTTTCTATGCCAGTGCTGTGCTAAGAAGTGCTGTTATTCCATCCCTGTGGCACTAGAGCCATGGGCCAGGGAAAAAGCCATGGCAGATGCGCCTTCATGCATATTGTCTAACAGCAGCATCAGCAGAACACTATCCCCAGGCCTTCAGGAAATTTATATACTGTTCTGCTACACAGATCACATCAAATCCCTCGGATATTTTTAGTAAGCAAAATACAAAATTGCCTCTAGTAAAAATCCAGTAGTGAAGATTCAATCACAAAATATATTAGGGTTGGAGATTGCTAGTTTGTTCTTTCCATGCACATCAGCCTATTAAAAAATATTTGTTTATCGTGTCTCTAAAACGTGGTATAACTAGTAGAGTAAAATTGTATTTCTTCATAACAGACTTAAAGTTCTTGTTATTTTGCCATACTGAAAGAGACCAACTCCACTGAATTGTATTACAGTCCCAAACCTCTAGTAAGCGAAAAGGAAAAGGCTATTCTTAAGACTAATCAGCATGGCTCCTTTCCTAGATCACAGAAATGGTTTTCAAATTATTTTTGAGTGCTTCTAAAATTATTCTTATAAATAAAAAAATGAAAAATTATATATCCTAGAACCCAGGTCTAACATGCTTAAAGAGCCTTCTAATTTCTAAGCCTGAAGAACACTTCTCTTAAGCAATCTTGAACAGACATAGATTCCCAAGTAGGAAAAATGCAAAGTGGACATGTGCTGCTACGAGTGAGCAAACACTGAAATGAGAAGAGAGGCTGGAAAAGAGAAGAGCAGAGATAAAAGTCTAGGAGCTGACTGCTGTGGATGACCTGCACAGCCTTCTAAAAGGAGCCAGCTGTGTAGTCTTAGAAATACCTGATATTGGCTTTTTTTTTTCTCTGTCTCAGCACTCTTTGTATCTAAAGATGATCCTGAATCATGAAGTTGGATTGGATCGCTGTGACTGAACTCCTGTCTTTAACCCACCTTAAAAACAGATTGTTCCTATGCTCAAGTAGTAAGCTGTGCCGACCTGGAAACTGTCTGCTCCCAAATATCATGTTAGCTGCCACCTGGAAGCTACAGTAAATAGATCTACACCAAAACAAACCCTTGAAAATTCAAGGACAAAATAGAAGTAAGCATATTTTTATTTTTTAATGTATTTTAACTTATGCCATCCATTGACTAAAAAAGCATTTATCACTGTTTAAATTCAGAGCTCCCACAACCATGGGGGGACAGAAAGGACAGCCCGTGTGACAGTGGGCACACCCCATCCTCAGTGAGGGGAAAGGGGAAAGGAAGCTAGAGCTTCCTTGCACCTCCCTCAATAAATCTGTCCCTCGTTTGATCTAAAGCACGATAGTTAATGTTTCTTGTTATTTTCCTTCAGTGCTGCCGAAACAAAAAATGGTTTGTCTGAACATTCGTATTTTGCTCAACTGCCTGCAAAGGTCAGAAAAGAGCTCATAAAATCAAACAAAATGCTGCTTCCCACAGTTGTGATTGCAGAAACTGTCAGAGCCAGCGATAATGCTACCTATCACTTTGACCAAGGGTGTCTCCAGACTTCCCAGGCTCCTCCTGACCGTTAGATCTAGCCTGCAAGCACCTCTTACACGCAACTACAAGCCCCTCACGCTCTTGTGATGTATGACACACAGAGTGTACAATATTTACCCAATGTATGTATATTTAAGGTATAGAAAGCTATGATGAGTGTACACGGGCATTACTTCAATACAAACAAAAGAAAACAGAACAAACACAAACCTGACTTGTCCTTTCCACTTGAACGCCCCCTTGGCAACACTTAAAATACTTTGAAAAATTAAAAGGTGAAATAAAGTAATTAAACAACTCTGACATTTGAGGAGTGAACATTGGCATTCAGCATAAGAAACATGAACCTAGCTGTGAAATGCCAGATCAACGCTTCTTTGTAATGGTTTAAATTCATCCCTAGTGGAGCTTCATTAAAATCAATGGAAATAATTTTTAGCCTTGTTGTCATGGTTTAACCCCAGCCAGCAACTAAGCACCCCTCTATCCCAGCCAAAGCCAGCACACCTGTATATTGCTGAGTTTCCCATCTGCATCCCAGTGATCCCTGGACTCACCTTCCAGCCTACCCTCTACCGCGCTGACGTCAGGCTGGAACACATCCCTTTGAGCAATTCCTCTTAAGACTGCAATTTAAATGTTCTTTCCCTTTACAACACAAAGGTCTTACTCTCTCACTGTCGTACGTAAGGGCAGTGGGAATGAAATTAGTTTTATTTCTTTATTTAGATATAAATACCCTTGGATCCTGTTTTATTAAAGGCTAAGTAAGGGCTCAATCTACTACACTAAATTTAAACTTAGGTTATATGTAAAAATATGTCTGTTCAGGCTTGGTTTAGATTTGCTTTACACTACAGGGCTTATAATTTTTATTACTTCTGTGGCATGTGCTTTGTCTCCATAGAGAGAGAAATTTGTTTAAGCATAGGGGTGGAAGAAATATCATGACTACTATGTCATTAAAATGACAGCAAAGCAATTAATTGCAAATGAGGTCTTAAAATCTGTTAAGAAATGAAATTATATACTTATTTCTGTACCACAAAGTGTTATCAAAAGCAAATGATTTACACCAACCTTAAGCACATGTAAGCTGTGCATTGCTAATTCCTATCATTCCTATGAACAAGTAAGATCATCTCTGCTTTGAAGACCTCTCTCACTTTTGAAGGATTAGTAACAGAAGAAAGTAAATTTTAACGGTAGTCATAAAGGAGCAGTAAGACAACGGACAGCAGAGACTTCTTGTACGTAAGTGAAGTGTGACTCAATCTTTTTGGAACCAACAGAAACATTCAGTATGATAAACAAATCTACAGCTCCACAGCATATGTTGGAAATACACATTTGCTCATTGATGAGCTTCTATGCACTAAAAGAAAACAACTAGTAAATCTAAACCTACACTGAAGCGCCTCCAAAAGATCAATCCTAGAAACACTTTTGCCCTCTGGCCCCTACATTCTTGCACCGGTGAAGGTCTAACGGGATCTCTTGGAGTGACCAGCACTTCAGAGAACTCCGAAATAGCATTTGTGGTGGTTTTACTAACAGAGGAAAAGGTTCAAGTCTCAAATAAGAAGTCATTGGATTCAGCACATACAACTAAACCAAACATACTCCAGAGCATCCATCAGACAGAAGCAGGCTGGAAGTCTTTCTCTGGCTGCTTTCCTGACCAGGCAGATGGGAATGTCTGCAGCCTCACTGGTGAGGGTTAGACAGCAAGCCCCAGGGTAAGAGTTTTACAATTATTTTCAAGGAGTTTTATAATGATTTACAGGAGTACAGACACCGTTAACATCACACATTACTCTAACAACTTCTTAGATGTAAATGAGAATTTCCAATAATGAGTTCAGAGATTAGGACCCAAGTTGAACGTTCATCTGAATGCACCTAACAGTACATCTCTGTGTCAGTTCAGTAACCGAGTTTAACAAAGTCATTTCAAACAGAAAAACATCTGGTCTGAAAAACATGAGGAGATGGAGACTCTGCCAGTGGTGCCTTGTTCAAATGGTTCATCACTTTCAGAATGCACTCTTTATTTCGGTGCTGAAGTCCTCAAACACTGCTGCTGCTTCTGCCCATCTGCGAGGCAGGAGGATGACCTGTGCTTTGTCCTCATGGAGTTAGCGAGGATCAGCAGCTAAGTCTCCTCTCACTCTTCAATAGGCTAAATAAAGACTCTGATTATTCTGTTTGACCCCAGAATAGATACTCCATTTCTTTCAGCTCCCAGCAAAAGGACAACAGCTGAAATAAAGTAGAAGCAGACCAACTTGAGCTCTTTACCCTTGACTTAAAGGTGAAGTGATACAGGGCAAACTGGTATTGCTTCAGCTACCACTATTACAATCCTATGGGAAGAGGATTTTACTCTCCAGCACTGCCCCAACTCAACTTTTCGTTGAAGAGAGTTTAAAACAAAGTGAATTTAGTCCCGAGAAATTTATATGAAATTCCAGCATCATAGCAAAGGTCAGCCAGAAGGTGTAATGGGGAGTCTGGCACAAGGAGACCTTCACTCCAGAATGTGTCAGGACTGAAGATTAAGCCTGGGAAAGAACAGATGAAATGCTGAACTTCTCCTTTTCTCCCCTTAATACCACATTTCAGGTATTAAGTACAGGCAGGATATAGACCTAACCTGACTGGGAAAACTCACATCTCCATATTCAGGTGCCAGGAGGCGTGGTTAACTCTCTGGGACAAAGGGAGAGCCCTGGCACGTTCTACCACCACTCCACACAACAAACCTGACCACAGCAGGACAACTAGCAGAAAGGGTAAATAACATTACTGTTCACAGATGAAAGCCACAAACCAAGAACATACTCGATTCAATACACAAAGAACTCCCAGCCAAACAACACTCTACTGATGGCTTGGACTTCCACATGACAAATCACGCTGTTTCAACAGCCAAATCCACCACACACAGCCTTCAGGTACCAAGGCAACCAGCCTGGCTGATGCCATCATGTGGGTAGCTAAGGGGAATGGCAGAAGAAACAGCATTTTGATAAAAATCCAAGGAATTACTTCAAAATGTTTTCTATATTCTTTCCAAAATTATTTCAAATTACTTACAACTCTATTAAATTCATTTCTCCCACATTCCTAACGTAAGAGAGAGAGCATTTACCAGAAGACCTACCAGTATTGCTAAGTTTCACCAATTTCTGTCTTTGAAAGGCAACAACGTGCTGGAAATACCATTTCCTTCACTGCTTCATGTAAGAAACGTCCAGCGCTGACTGGGATCTCGGGGGGCAAACAGTCAGCCACTGCTAAGTGTTGTTCCCAGTTAAGACACCCAAGAAACACACGTGGCAGACAGCTTTTGGAACAAAGGGAATTAACGTGATGTCAAAGAAGTTTAACATCAAAGACGTTTTAATGGCACAGGAAGTATTACAGGCTTAGAGGATCAGCATCCCAATTTATTTTGAAATATAATGTACATTTTTTCCAACCTCAGAAACTCCCCTGGGATTCTCAATTACATGGGAATTCAACAGAGCGTTCTCTTTTTGAAGGGTCCCTATCAGGCCAAAATCCAGTTAATTTAAAAATATGAGTTCAAAAAGGATTCACTGTATTGCTTTTGTCTCGCACCTTTGAAACTTCCATTCAAATAGAGGTTGCCAAGTACTCAGAAGAGCCAAACCACTTTTAAGTACTATGAAACATGGAAAATTAACAAAATTTAACAACAACTATAACATTTGCTTAGATTGGCTCTAATTACGGTACTCCTGCCTACCACAGCTCTGACAGAACAGATTAAATATTTGCCGACAGAAACATCATTATTATGCTGATGGTACTTATAATCAGAGCACAGTCAACATCAGGAAATCCTACACACACACTGTAGTCATCTGAGAAGTGACAGTAGGACTTGCATATTTTAAAAACTGATCTGAATCTTGGGAAGTTTGGCAAGAATTACAGCAGTGGAAGGAAATGAACGCCCGTGGTATAAATCTAAAAGATGGGCTACAGAAAACATCTTTCTGTCTATAATGAAACCGAAGAGTTGTCATCTCTTCACATACACCTTAACTCCTACCAAGGACTCTGTGGAACCAGCCTGCTTTCTCGCTACGTAGAAAGTGGTGGGTTTTGGTGTTGGCTTTTTTTTCCCCTTTTTTACCTTAAAACAAGCTTAAAATGCGAAACACGATTAGAATATTCACAAATTTTCAGAGATGCCTTTCTTAACATAAATAATCTGTCTGTGACCTATCTTGTTATGCACATTGTTCTATTATTCCTTATGATTATTATTACTATTACTATTCCTAATTATTGTTATTACTATTATTCCTAGTAACTGCTACATCAGTAGTCCTAGAAAACAAGCTATTTTGTTTATCCACTGGGAAGTTTAATAAAGCTCCTTACTTTCTTATACTTGCTTTAGCTCCAAAAGTAGAAACAGGTAATTTTTTTTTTAATTGCAAGATACCAATTAGTTGTTCCAGTGCTCAGCTGGTGTCCACAGAGCCCCAGGAAGTTCAGGCTTCCAACGAGCACCACAGACTGTGTTTGCAGGTGTGAGGGGCACTGTGTTGTGACACAGGTAGAGCACAGCGACGGTTTATACCAAAATAAGAAAAGTTTGACGTTTATGTCAAGTATATTTAGAAAACAAAAATCTTTTGTGAATTAAGTGATTCCTATGTTTAACGTGCCCATTACAATTACCTAAGTAAACTGCTATTTCAAGTAATATTAACTTGAACAAATAACCACAGCAACTACTTTGTGTAATACAATATTCATTCACAAATTCTAGAGTCATTTCAAAATCCTAAATTCTAAAATGTCTTTCTGTGATTGGGAACATTGAGACTTCCAGCAGGATTCCTTGAACTTACTATTTAAAGCCAATCCTTTATCCACAGAAAATACTCAGTTGTTCAAAACTAAAAAATGATTAAAAAATTATTTAGCCATTCCAACATACAGATTTAATTTGCAAAATGTTTCAGCCTTCTTAAAAAGGAACATGGCTACTTACCCTGTAAAGGGTTGTTTTTCTTTTTTAAAGGGCTTGAATTTTCCACTTTTCAAGTACGTACCTAATGTCACAGTTTCGATAGTGTCTCCCTTTACCTGAGGAAATTAGTTGATAAACTAGAACAGTATTGAATAGTGTACTTAAAAGCCATAGATGCCAACATTCAATTCTGGAGAAAAAGGATGGTAATTAAATATGCATCCTTAGAAATGGCTGTTCTTCCCACATGCATCACCACGAGCAAACTCCCTGTACGTGTGCGCGCCGGCGTGTTGGCGGCAGGGGAACGAGCACCGCCAACATTCGAATCTGGTTTTAAAAATCTGCCATTTGTTTTCACATCATCAACACAAATCCACAGAGATGAGCTAGTCACATTCTCTGGGTGGCTGTTTACGTTTGGCTACAACTTTGTGAATATTCTGCACCTTACACTACTCATACTCCCAGCTCTGCTAAGGAAGTCTTTTAAGTGGCACATAGGGGTCCACCCAGATGACCATACAATGAACTTAAAACACCATCATTGATCTTACTAATTACATCTGTCACGTTACGTGGTTCTTGTTTCTGCTCGGCTTTCCTTTCCTAACACCATTCCAATTGTTAAACGGTCAGAACACACAAAGTGACAGATTTAGTGCTTCCTTGGCAATTTATATAACTGACTGCAACTCTGTTGTTGCAGTGAATCATGATTTATTTGTCTTGCAATGCAGCACATAACCTTTTAAATGCTGAGGAAAAAAATGCCAGCGCCTCTTTAAAGTTTATATATGACTGCCCACCACCATTCCTCACGGCCGAGGTTTTCAGAGACAAATGATAAAAACAAGCTGCAAATTCCACCCACCTCCTCCCAGCCATTTCCTCCGCTCATCGCTCACACGTACTGTATTTACAGACAGGCGCCCTCACCCAGAGCACCACTGCACTCCTTCCCCCTGGGCAAGAATATTTTTCTTAAATTAGTGACAGGTATTCTCTGCTAAACACAGAGGAGGGCAATGCTGATCTCGCCCAGCCCTCTTACTGGTGTGTGTGTGCCACACTCAATCACCACAGGTGAAATTAAGAGTGGACTGAAGGGTTTTATGTATCAATATCTCTCCATTCCAAAATTGTGACCCCAGTGCCTGTCTGTGGCCTTTTGTCACACCCTACTCTTTTTATTTCTATTACCTTTAAAAAACAGTTTAATGTACTCCTCCCCTTCTCCTCATTCAAATATACTATTTTATTGGGGTGTTTATACTGCGCCCATCTCCCTGGTAAATGAACATCTAATGATTCACTGCTGTCCACCAGTGCCGAGCTAAGCCGAGAGCCTTCAGCACCTTTAATTATGAAAGTGATAATGAGAGAGGAAAGATTGTTTACTTTAAATGGAACAGCAGTATCTCCAATTAATGCAAATAGGACCTGCTCATTGAAAAGCTATTTATCCAACATGCACAGCACAAAGTGTTTGGATAGTTCTCCTTACGCTATAATTCAGTTTTAAAAATTTAGGAGGGGGAAGTCAGGCAGCAGGTAAAATTGTTTTTCCCTCAGATGGTGACTAGGGAATTAGCAGTCCACTCCTCAGGTTGTAACACTGGCACACCACCTTTCCTTGGCAGACTTAAAACTGCCTGCAAAGGCGCCTGCTTCTCTAAATTGCCCTAGTTTGCAGGAGGAAAAGAGGGCTGCAGAGATAAAGTGACTCTTTCCAATCATTCAGCAGATTCAAGCTTGCCCATGGCCTGCTCCTACCCCATCTCAGCCAGGCCCTCCACAGCCCAGCCTCCTGCTCCACTGCCTGAAATCCATTCCCTAAATGTTTGCCCAGGTGTTTAACAAGCAAGCAACAACACTGCTTTGCACAGTAAATACGCTTGCAAGTTGCACAAGTTATAAATCTAGACTTCAGTGTAATCTTCTCTGGAAATATACCCCACAACCTCGGCTGTTTTAATTTTATATATATCTATATATAAAAAATTATAGTGCTACACATGACAGACTGCAATAGAAATTACGCCAGCTGATCACGAATGAGAATCCTGGTAAGAACATAAAATGAAACATGGGTAAATCACCACATGAAGAGAAAAGTATAATTTATAGAATAGCATTTCTGTAATAAAGAACGGAGGTGACAAGGACTTAAGCTGTGGCAATGCACCTCATCCTTATCAGGTGTGGAAAAACTGCAAGCCCTTTTTCTACCAGATTGTGATACTGTTCTATAAAGCAAACCAATGTTAACTTAAAGGAAAAATGCTTCCCTTGGCCATCCTGAGTTTTGCAGGTCAGTGCAAAATAAACAAAGAATTTAGTTTCAAACATTTCCTTTCCGTTTGGACAATGATGGTAAAACCATTTAAAGCAAATTTGCTGTTATGTTTGTAAGGCAGCAGCATGTTTAGAACATTTAATTAGCCACAGAAGGTGGTTAGACTCAGTGCAGCATTTAACTTTCCACTTTCTGGAAAAAACCAAGGCTATAATTTAGGAAGCTACATAAAAGTGCATTTACAGGTACTACATGCTTCTGAAATGTTATTGCTGTTGAAAGAGACTTTATAAATCCGTATTACTTTTACAAAAAGTAAGTATACCTGTGTCAAGGAATAAATATCTAAAATTAAGCAAATGAGAGCAACTTTCATCTAGCAGTGGTGAGAAATAAAAAAAAAAAAAAAGAAATACTCATCATGGTATAGTCCACTAGACTGATAAAGGCAGAAAACCCATGGTGGGTAAACAAGTGAGTTGAAAACAAACACCTTCCCCCACCACACAGAAAAAAAGCAGACACTTTGCTGTATGAAACAAAAAGCGTACGTCGCAGACTGGCACATTTATGCCCACAGCTGCCAATGGTTGAAGCAAGTTCTTATGCCAACAAATAATTTTGCTTTATCAGGCTAACTTCAGTCACTATCTTTCGGAGTTTTAGGAACTATTATTTGGAAGTAGTTACTAGTAGAAACAAAGAAGCTTCCCTATATAACAGTCCACAATAACAGGAAACAGGAAATAAACCCCGTGTAACAGGTGTTTCTCCAGCAACCACATTATTCCCAATGAAAAATATTTTATGACAATCTTTAAAGAGATCTGAAACCAAATTCCAGCTTGGGGGAAACAAGCACAACTTCTGTTGAAGTCAATGCCTCGCATAAAATGGAATACTACAATACAAATTCAGCAAAATCAATGCTTAAGTTTCAAATATAAACTCTACCTTATAGGTTGGAAGAAGCCACTTGTAATCATAATTAAATGGCAAATAACACAAATTCAAAGTATATCAACCAACTCCACTGCTTTAAGTGAAAGAGCTGCCAACTCACTAAGAAGGTGGGCTACTGAAAGAGAACACAGAAATTCCTCTAATTTAGTTATATTTTACTTTAGTTGATCAAGCTTCCATTTTCACAGGAACCGTCACTAAAAAGCCAGTTACACTACTATCATTCTTACTTAAAATAATTTTGGCTGATCCAAACAGTGTTCTCAAAACCCAGCCAGAGACAAGAATAGCTTTGCAGACCCAATATTTATGATGTGTTACATAAAGCAAGATGCTATATACAAATTGGCAGCCAGGTGTACTAACTAATACACACAGAAAACGTTACATGAAAAAAAGCTAATAAAACCAAACAAACATCATCTTCTGGCCTCCTGCATATCCAGTATGAAAGAAAAAAGTGAGTGTTACTCTGGGGAAAGTAAATATTAGCGGCAAGGACGACTTAAGCATGATCATTTCCTAGAGTTTAACAACTGGTTTTGTTTCAGAGGAAACACACTGCAGTATTATCATTATTGTTCAAATAAATTGCCATCCATAATCTTACCTAGTTCTGGGGGCAGCACAGTAAGACGATTTCCCTGGATATGAAGTTCCTTAAGCTGAGTGAGCTCACCAATTTCTTTAGGCAGGGATATCAGGTCATTGTCTCTAAGACTCAGCTAAGAGTGAATAGAAAGTAGTCAGAACAATTTTCAGTGACCATAAAGCAGCCCAAAACAGAACTCTACTCCCTCTGTCCCCACCTTTCTCCTAAACGCTCAATTCTTCCAATTTATTTACAAGTGTCTGCTGGTAAACAAGAAACTGTTCCAGGTGTAGTGGTCTATTCCTGCAAACATACCCTACTACTCCTCAAATTGACTAGATTCTATTCCTACAAGCACTGCAAAAGTGAATTGATTTTCCAAGAATTTAGATAAATTACTTACTATCTGCAACTTTGTGAGCTTCCCAATATCTGGCGGCAGGATTTCAAAATCGTTGTCACTTAGATAGAGTGCACGCAGGGTGGCTGCAAATTAAATAGCAATATATAAACAGGGTGGCATATAACCCAACCAGTTGAGGTCTAATCAATAAAAGGGAGTCAGGTTTGATTAATAACCCTGACTTGGTGAAAAGCCTTTGACACACCCAAGGCTCACAATAGTAACAAGCAGGTCAAACTTAGATTTACTGGCTTATTGTATTTTTGGTGAGTTCAGGAAAACATCTATATTCAAAAGGACTAGCACAATTAACAATTTCTACAATAGCAGATTCTGGCAGGTTCTGGCATATAGTCTCAATGCCCAGCTATCAGAATACAGTCATTAGTCTTTATTACCCCTGATTCTTATTTATTACATCAATTTGCTTCTTAAACAAACATTAAAAAAAACCCAATCATATGAGATTTTTGGACAAATACACATCTGTGTTAAGCTCTATAGAAAGCAGAGCCTAATGCTGGGGAAGAGATCTTAAAAGAGACTAATACAGAAGACACAAATTACATAATTTATAATTTCCATGCTCAGTCTCTGAAATTCACAGAAAAAGAGATGACCCAGCACAACCACGTAGCTTGCTATTATTGAATGAGCATACATGACAGTTTGAAAAAAAGACAAAAAAATTAAAATGGACTCACAAAGAACTGTTGGGTGCAGGGGGAAGGAAGGTGGTCAGTCAGCAAACCCTCTCCTCCTCACCAGAGAGGAGATCCCACTTGTCTTGAGGTTTACTCCTTCTCCTCTTTTCATTTCATTATATGTGACCCTTTTTAATAATGCTGACTTAAAAACGTCCCTCTGCCAGGGTACAGTTATGAAATCCCTCCTTCCTCACCCATCACTTCTGCTGCTAAAGGCACCGATCCCGGAGCCACCTCAGCCCAGTACAATGAAAAGACCAGTAAGGTAGCAAAATCACTGAAATTCAGAAAGAATTCAAGTTGCTTAGGCAACCATAACGCAGCCCTTTTGCACATATGCATTACAATACCTTTATTTTCGTAACCTTACCATCATTTTTTAACATATTGGATGCTTCGACATCCACGTGCTGTTAAAACTATTTCAGTAATGAACCACCAGGAACACAACTGTTTCCAGAGTCAACACACAACAGTTGTCTTGCAAAACAGCTTTTTTTCCCCTGAAGTTTGCAAGCCTCCGTGAATTTTTAAGTTTTAACTAAGTATATGGGACCCAAGGAGATATTACTCAAAAGAAAATTAACATACCATTACTAACCAAGTCTTCTCATGTCCAATGGTGTCAGGTGACTGTATAAAATTGATAAATATAGCTGAGCTATGTAGAAACAGTCAAGAGATATTCAAAGGAAAACATAAATATCAGAAAAAATTCTGTTGGAGTTTGGTCTCCGTGAAATAAATTTCAGCTGCAGAAAACAAAGCACCATATCATGCAGATTTGTAGAGTTTTTAGAAAAGTTTCTTACTCAGATAGAAGAAGTTTCCTGGTAGAGAATTTTCATTTAAGTTGTTGTAAGTCAAGTCAAGAACCTCCAGAGCTGGTAAAGAGCCAAATCCCCTTGGCAAGGTGTTTAACCTGTTCATGCTGTAGACAAAGAAGGAATAACAGAACGTGACATCAGTATTCATTTCATCTAGTAGGAATAATACAGGCAACAAGAGTTTCATTTCTAAAAAAAAATAATGTAATCTAAGCCAAATTATGCTTTCATTTTGAAACCGGCTTGACGCTACGAGATACTAAGCAAGCCTTTGGTGATGCAGACCTTTTATTATCCCTCACTTCCATAAATATGCCCCAAACTTACACACTCAGCAAGGGATCCTGTCAGCTATGTCAGCCAACAGCCACACCTGAAACATGAAGCACGAGGGAGAGATGTGCCACAGCACCACACGCAGCTTCAACAGCGTGCCACAGAGAGAGCCAGTCCTCAGGAGATGACCTGTCTTCTGGCTAAACTACAAATTACCCTTTTGCACATCACCGTGACCATCTGCCATTCTGCCAAACCACATAGCTCTTCACCATGGCACCAAACACAAAGAGGAACACCTCAACTACATGGTATTTATGTTCATTGATAATTGCTGCTCGAACCCCTTCTTAAAAACAGCAAATTTGTGTTGCTAGATAGCTATTGATGCACACGGAGCACAAAGTAAATAAAATGCCAGTCCTCTGATTGATGAGGCTCGGTCTAAATATAGCTCGTTCAGCCTGTCTGAGAGGGTTTAGGATAGCAGTTCCCACTGGCAACAGCCAGAAGAACACAGGGAAAGCTAACAGTCGGAAAAGACTTCTCTGATAACCCAGGACAGAGAAGCAACAGGGAACCGTAACTTTTCTCTGACCTCAAAGGACTTGAACAAGGTGATCCAAATAATCACTAGAGCTGCTGCAGTGACAAGGAAAGGCAAGGAGCTGGAGACAATACTCACAGTACCTCACTGTTTGTCTACAGCTCTGGCTTGTTATCACAGAACAGCATCTCACTACCAGCTTATTCTTTGAACTGCCCCTACTGCGTGTACACCAAACACAACACTCGGGTGTGTGGACCTTGCTTCAGTTGCCACCCGTGTTTGACAGAACAGCATCTCACTACCAGCTTATTCTTTGTACTGCCCCCACTGCGTGTGCACCAAACACAACACTCGGGTGTGTGGGTCTTGCTTCAGTTGCCACCCGTGGAACAGAGGAGACAGGCATCTTCAGGAAAAGCATGTACAGGCAGCTATTCTGAAGAAGGAGATTTTATTCTTACATGATGATTGGAAACAATCATGACCTTTCACAGGTTATTTCCAAATATATCCTGAATTTTACACTCCTCCTGATGCAAAAGTGATAAATAGCAATAGCCACAGCTGAAGTCATGAGGAGATTCAATGTGATGTATGAAGCATGATGTAACACTAAAAGGTATGAAAACTCAAGTCCTGTATTGACAGTTATGTACCAAAGAATAAAGACTTTTGGCTCTAATCTCCCTCATGCAATGTTTGTCAAACACTGTGCTATACTATGTGATAAATAACTTGAAATATATCTGTAGGACAGCTAATAAGCCCATCTTCTAGAAGTTATTTAGACAGTGAATTAAACACAAGAGCAGCTGCACTTCCAGACTAAGCATGATGACTACACACCCACGTGGGCAAAGGCAGGAGAAGCACAGACATTCCTTGTACAGACTCTCAGACAGTAACTTCACCTTTCCTCTCCCACTTCTGCAGAAGCCAGCCCCACCAGAACAAGAACCTGTAGAGATCAGCTCTCTATCACTAACCTCTAGATGAAATCTTCCTTCTTATCTCCCGCAAGAAGTCCTACCAGGGACTTGCACTTAGAACCATTGTAGTAGCAGCTATAAGAGTACAGAAAGGCAATTCTCCACTATTGCTATGGTAGGCCTGTCACTTTTTTAAACATTGTTCTTCATATGAAATAGGACTGAAGAAAGCAGCTCCCTTTTCAGTAGTAAAAATAATAAGTGGCCCTGACAGCCCTCCCTTTTGTAAGCAAAGGAACAGGGAGTGAAAGAGTGTTCTCCCTACTGTCAACAGGCAGAAGGGAATCTATTCTTTGGTGTGGAAAAAGAGCCAGCTGGATGTCCCTGCCCAGCACTATTCAGCCCTGCAGAAGTTCAAACACTGAGCTTGTGTCACAGAAACCATGCCACACTCACCTTCCCATTTTTTTTTCAATTTAATTATTCAGCTTTCAGTGCAGCAGCACAGCTTCCCTCTTTCCACCCCGCCACCCGACCCTTCTGCACCAAAATCCTCCCCAAAATAATCTATGCTCTAATTCAAACTTCCCCTCTCCCCCGGAGGCTGTTCATGGATTCACCCCCCGAGATACATAGAATCCCAATCATGAATTAATATTTCCTCTGAAAAGCAATTCCATGTTCAAACAGATATTAAGGCGTGCTAGAGACCTAAGTGACCAAATAAAGACCAGAGAAGACAGATAGTAATGAAAACATTTATTGGCATTCCAACAGTTTGAGATGCAATTCAATTATCAGCACTTTACAAAAGCATCTAAAGCAGAATACACATATCTTAGCCAAAATAATTTGGTATTTAAAATAGTAAAAAAAACCCCTCAGTTTCAGGTCTTCAGAAAAAATACAAACTTTCTTTCTGTGAGAAGCCCATAAAGCTAAAGCTTACCCCTAACCAGTGTTTTTCTAATTAATTACAGTTTAATAGGCTCAGTTAGTTTTAAGAAGGTTCTGTGCTTCACATTTATTTTCTTAATAATTCCAGAAAGCCTTCTGGAAGTGTAGATATTATAAAGTATCACCAACTCTACTGGAATATAGTACCTGAACACCTAACAGGAACAACTCCAGCTCAAATTCAGTCAATACTAGCTCTTTGAAATAAATACACATGATATTTAAAGGTTTGCTGCTTTTTTTACAGATTTAATAGAAATTGAGACATCTTCAATTCCAAATTTAGGACTTTGGAATGCAAGTCCTAGATTACCATGGAAAAATTAGCTTTTTTTTTTTATAAACAAAGCAGAATATAGAGCCTGTCTCTTATACAGCAACCACAAATTAAGAAACAGTTGCTAAGGAAGTAAAATTCAATAATTATTAAGTTTGACTTCAGTATTAGATGAATGTGAGTTGCTGTTTGACCTTAAATGGTTGGCAGTATACCAGGGTAAGTGAGTAAAACGCTGAAGCCACAATTGCTGAGATATCACACACACTTTTAAAAAGAAACTTTAATAGCAAAAAATAAGAAATTCCAGGTTCAGTTTTGACAACCTTTGAGGGTACCTCTATTACAGCAAACCCATTAAGATACGCACCCAAGATTCAGGTGTTTGAGCTTCTGAAGGCTGCTGATCTGTGTAGGCAGCTCCTCAATCTGGTTGTTGAAAAAGTTGAGCACTTCTATGTTTCTCAGGTCTGCGATGTTGGCTGGCACAGCTGTGGGAGAAGTTTTCACAGTGAGAGACCACAACTCAAGCAAGCCACCCAGGCTAGAGATGCTCTACGAGCACCTGCCTTTCGCTCTGTTTTCTACTGTGGCTGACAGCAGAAACAGCATCTAATAGCTACTGCAAGAAAAGCAAAGTTTATATCAAAAAAAGCCTCCTATCTGCAATCTGTTCTCATCCCTGAGAGCAGTCACTTTGTACTCTTCAGAAAATTACTAGCAATATTGTAAGGTATTTTGACTAACAAAGACCACTGCAGAAAGAGACAAGGACAAAAAAATGCTCTCATAGACTAATAAAGAGAAGCAGGTCATCCTCTGGAGCTCGTGTAGCACACACGGGTCTCAGAAGAACAGAGCCTTAGAGATTTGGATCATTTCATTGTTTGAATTGAAAAAATGAATGATACAAGCAGTTACAACAAGACAACAGTTTTGCAGGTCTTTAACAGCAAACATCAAATTCATTTTTAGCAATAGCCCATTCTGTTTAGTGCTTAAATAATCTAGTATCCAAGTTTTTCCCATTTAAGATACAACAAAACTTAAAACAAATGAAGTTCAGCCCTAAAAGATGAACTTCAGCCAAGCCCATTTTCAGTTACTTCCAATGAGTGAAAACTAACTGATCAATACACATACATGGCTACGTTGGATTACCAACAAATCAACATCTGCTTATTGTCTAGAAACACACAAAAAATAAGGCAGAAGCACAATATGAATATGCTTGTACAAGTGAGATTAAAAAGCTATTCAGATTTGCCTTTTCCCCCTTACACTTAGTGAGATTTAAGCAGACAGCTGAGGTTTACATAAAAGGAGGTTGGCAAATCACCTGCACTGAAGCTTGCACCTGCGTTCAATATTCACCTTGGTTCAGTCTCAAGTTTGCATCAGAAACCCGTAGAGTACACATCTAAATAATCAGAAGTTTTTATGAGGCCATGATTTTCTTTTATTTGTTGGCAGGAGGCAATCTTAATCTTAAAATGGAGTCAATAATGTTTACAAAGCAGAACATTATAGTATGTCACATTTACTAGATTATATGTCTAATTACATAGCGAACAATACCAGGATCCCTAACAAACATTCTAATTACACTACATAAATATTACTGTTGAGGGTCATATTCATTGCAGGAGAATTTTAGCAGCCCTTTTTTTTTTTTTTTGGAAGTCATTAAGGCAAATCTGAACATTTAAAAGCCCTCCCTCTGCGGTATTTTCCAACTGGCCCATGCATATCTGTCACTCAATGACAGCATGAATTACGTGCCTTCAGAAAGTAAAGGATAATGTACTACTACTGTTGTTTTAAATTATTCCCTAACAGAAGTTAAGCGAGGATTTTAATTGACATAATTCAGCTGTTTCCAGCCTCAATATTTCACCAGAACAGTAATTACCAGTATTAAAATGTTTTCCTTTCAGAAATTAGACTTTATAATTTGACTTTGATGAGATGCAGTGGACTGGCAAACCATGTTTCTGCTCTTCTCAAGCAGACACTGTGTTTATGCAAGACTTAGGAATCAGAAGTACTAGCAAATACAGGTTTTATTTAGTCAAAGCCTCAACAACACAGTGACCAAATACATTTCTTCTGAAGTTACACTGTTGAAGCAGTTAATAAAAGTTTGGTATGAAGGTTTTTGATGATGTAAGAAATTTTTGATTTACACCATTTTTGATGGTGTAAGAAATTACACTTTTCCAGGAAAAAAACAAAAAAACAACAACAAAACCAAAAACAAATGTAATGCAGAGCTGTGTTGTGGGAACACTGGAACAAGAGCCTGACGTTCACCAGGGCAGACTCACCAAACCAGGGGGCAGCTTGGCTGCAACTCTGTATTTCAATTATTCAGGTTGAACACCATCACCAGACAATAAAGGAAAAATGACATTATCCAAGACACTGAAATTTCTCAAAGTCAACTAAAAAAATAAGTACATCTTATACCAGGGATCACTCTATCACTACAAAGAGAAGAAGCCATGAAACCTTTGTGATCTTGCTATGAGGCCGGACTACAGAAACCATCAGACTACAGAAACCATCAGATTATAGAAACAATTTGTCAGTGCTACCCTCACGTGAGGAAAACTAGCCATTCCCAGCATGTGTTTCAATTCAATCAGCGTTGGCCAATGGGCACCTTACACTTAGTTGGTCCCATTCACAGCAGATTGAGTTACCTAACGACCTCTTGCATCATGGAGTAGCAGCAAAGCTATTCTGCACCTGTGACCACAAATGGGGACAAGTGCTCTCCAAGGAGCCTGATGGAGTCCAAACAATAAGGGACATCAAAGCAAAAAGCTGGGCCCAGTTACTGAGCTACCTTGAATTAGCAACACTGATTTAGTAGATGTGTCCTTTCAAATACCCGTCCAAACCAACTTCTTTGCCCCCTTAAGACTAAATGAATTCTTAAGTTTGTATCTCACTTCTAACTGAAGCTAGGACACTGTGGAGAGAGGAAGAATAATTTCAAGGAAGAAGGTGAATAGTTATCTTAATAAAGAAATAAAATCACCCACAAAACAACCCAAAAAACCCCATGAAACTACCTAGAAAAAGATGAACGCTAGACCTCAAGCCAGGAAGAAAATGGTTTCCAGAGATTTATTAATAAAAATTACACTTGCACTGAAGATCACAGCATCAAAAAGAACCCTAGTTTCAACGGCCTACACCACAGTTGAAGAGGTTCAGACCCTACCTGCTCATCTTGCTTGCAAACACAGGGCAAAAATCCAGCTTCCACTGGCTGGCGTATCAGAGCTTTGAAATTTGATTTTCTTTTGTCAGGGCAAAGGTGTGAGTAAGTGTCCCTAGTGACAAACAGGAGCTATGTCCTTGCACGCTGTCAAGTAAGCTTCTGATATATCTGTGTAATTCCTACATACTGTATTTTACGTTGTGAATCACACTTAGGACACTTTATATCGTTATATTATTCAAGCTGTTCTAAAAGCTGCATGGGTAAGCAGACTGAGATGATAAAAAGGCTAAAATTTTCCAAAGGATATGGTTAAAATAGTTTGCATCTCACCCTGTTAAATCAAAATACAAAGCCTTAATCCACAATTGTATTTTTTCGTTTGGACAGAGGGGCTGCAGGTATTTCTTGAGGAGGAAGAACAGAAGAGTAGGCTTCTGGTAGGGGAGAGAGGACTTTTTCCTGTAACAGCTTATCTTCTGGTTCAGCAATTCAGATGAATGAATGCTCTCTTGGATTCAAAGAAAAAAAAGACGACCACAATTAACTCCTGTACTGGTCTTGTAGCTAAACTACAGGTTCAGTACTTTCAGGGCTGAAGATCAGCGGTGGTCAAGCAAGGTTGACCAGCCATAGAGTGTCCTCTGTTCTGAACTTTACAGGACTGAGTGGGTCCCAACTACCATCCCACGGTTATGTTGCACAATTCTTCCCAGATATATAGCAGACTGCCAAATATCAAGAAATTCATGTTCTGGCAATACTGAATTCTACTCGAGTCACCTTCTCATGACGAGCTGTGAGAGTGAACTGTCAGCATCCTGGTTCCATTCACCCACATATTTACAGTACGATCCACAGTGTCTTAACAACTCTTCTAAGACCATCTGCTGCCCAGTGTCATTAACAACTAAACTCCTCCTCAGCACATGGTAGTAAAATTTGGCAGCCCAGTGCCTTTGCGTTCCTCTGTAAAGCTTCAGTCACATCAAGACGCCCCATTCATATTAAGTCTCACTTCACAAGACCATGAGTAGCTTCCTTCCCCTTGTGCAATACTGGAAATTGCACACAGTGATTCACTGTGACAGCTATAGACTTCATCTTGATTTCGAGAGCATGGTTGAGAGTAAAAGTGAGAGTCTACAGGCTGCACAGCAAGGAATAAGAGGACTTTGATCACGCTCCTGGAAATAAGGATTGGCAACTTGTTATACTTGAAAGCATTTACAAACAAGTATGCTCTTTTTTGCCCTGAAATTAGTGGCAACTCTTTAGGTGCTAAAATATATTCTCGTCAGAGCAGCCTTTCACTCAAGGCAAGTTATTACATTTTATTCCTACATAAGCAACAGCTGTTCAAAAGTTATGTATGTTTTTGAAATCATATCAGAAGGGGTTACATCCAAGCTTTCTCATAAAGCAGGAAGTCAAGTTCTTCTCATACCACTACCTATGACTGACATTCAGATCCAGCTCCTTTCATATACCCAACCTCTAACCAAGGAGGAAGAACAGGGAAAGTGGAAGAGGAGAAAAGGAAGTGAGTTTTTCCCCCTCCAGTTCCACTCCGCAGTCATTCATCTAGGTTTCAATCCTCTTTTGGTGGCAGGGCCCTTCATACAGCTGAAAACACACAGACTTCAGAAAGTCTCTATTTCTGCAAGCAATCTCCAGGATTTCTCTTAAAGCTTCTGTGAGGCACTGGAAAACAACACAACTTTAAAAGTAAACAAACTCAGGTATTCGCAAGAGTAAGTCTCCATTTGCTTTTCATCTAAAAGATGAAATTTAGTCTGATTTTTTGTTTAGCAGGGACCAACATTAAATCAAACATTGTTGAAGACTCTTTTATTAAGAGACCCATACCAAAATTTTCTTTACAATTTAAAACTGAAATAAAAGGCATTTTAGACCAGGAAGCTCAGATGAAAAACATGACAAGAGACAAGCTTATTAAACTACTCAATTGGACAAGTGAAATGATTTAGTGAAAATCATAGTCTCCATGAAAGGAACACATGGTATAGAAACCGAGTCAAACATTTTACTTCATTTATACCTTAATACTCAATGTTCAAAATAAACATTGTCCCACTGCTGCTTGGAGTATCTATAATACCTGCCTATTCATAGAACTGTGTGTGAGTAAACTTACAATCTCCTCCATAAATACGATTCAAAAGCTACAGAAAACCTCCAACTGAATTCAATGGATTTTGAATTAGACAACAACTGAAAAAAGAATTTTAAAAGATATGATTAGTTTCTTTGGCATTCGTATCTTTAGAAACTTCAAGCTGCAGAATTCGTTTTCTTCAGAATGTTTCCTTAGTTAATGAAGTAATTTTGCAGTACCTAGGAACATGACGTTCAGTAGTACTCCCAACCTGCACAGGTTCTAAGGGAATATTTATTCAGAAGAGCTATTTATTTAAATAAGTTTATAATAAAGCTCTATTTTGCACTACCCATCAGAGAAGAGATTTATGCCAGCCTATGCCAGCTTCTCATTAAACTGTTCCACTTAAAAGCTGGTCAAGACTCATAAAGAGAACTCAATGCAGACCTTTGAGAGTGCTATCAGTCCATTGTTGGTCCCAGGTAAGGTTTTCTAGCCAAGAGCAAGAACCTATTTCTTTAGCCAAAAGTAAAACTTGTGGGCTATACAGTATGATAAACCCGGTTCTGCAGACTGTTGCTAATCCAGTTGGCATCAACAGGAACTTTTCATGAGTAAGGATCCCTTGGAGTAAAGGTCATAAAGACGTGAAACATTACTCACATTTCATGAGGGAGGAAGAATTTAGAAATACTAAATATATAATGCATCCTGTGCATCCAATATAACTGTACTCATATAGCTGGAGTCATGTTTAGATTAATTTGACAAGGGTTCTGTTATACTGAGACAGAAGCAATCAGCTTCACCGAAATGAAAGAGGAATTAGCAGAGGGAGAACACAACAGTTTTCATTTTAAATATTCATAGGCATGCTGATATCATAGTTGGCAGTTAACTGAAGAGACTCCTGATCCCAACTGAGGTACACAGTACTTAATTTACACATTATGTAGTTCAAATTTCCCCTTTTGACCCTCTACCCTCTTCCTAAGGTGGATACTAACCTTCCTCGCACTGAAAACACTAAAAAACAAACTTGTCTCCTTGATCTTCAGCTCTTTCCAGAAATCAGCAGAATTCTTTTTTGCATCATCCACAGAAGCACTGCAGTTATGAAAGTGTTCTTATGAAGATGTTTAAATTATGCTATAGTTCACTGATGTGCTACCACACTAACAAAGCAATTTATCAATAAATTGTTTTAATTTAGAAGCCAGAGTCTAAGGAGAAGTGCTGTGAGCACAAGAAAGGCTGAGAAAAGACCAGGAATCAAATGACATCTTGTGAAGACAAAGGACAAATCTGTTTTTCTCCAAGATGAAAGTGTAAGATTTACTTCAGAGTTTGTAGAGAAATATTAGAAACCAGGGGCTAAGGTTAGGGAGAGACTACTAGTGAGTCTTCTTCAGGTGTTGAAGTTGTTTAAGCATGGTCTCTTCAGAGTTTCACACTACCGCACAGTAGCCAGCTTTAGTTCAATCAAACCAGATGAAGTTCAGCATGTTCACCTTCCCCTCCCTCAATATTCTCTTTACTTCAGTCTACTTAGCTTGCTTTCAGCAGTTTAACAAGAGGGACTAACCAAAGATGCCCTGGACACTGGGTCTTGACCAGACACGATAGGTTACCCCTCACAGGTCAAGGTCACTTCAGCCTTTTACTCAGGAATTCCCTGATATTCCTCAGGAAGATGTTCCTCTCAGAGAAGAGAAGCCACATTACCACAAGCTACCCATCCTCAGAGAAAGATCAGGAAAATTATTTCACCCTAAGGGTTATTTTGCTCTACAGTATTTTTGAGGCAGGGAAAGAGTGAGAAGCCAGATGGGCAAGTGCTCCGATGGGAACCAACACATCCAATCACTAGATCAAAAAGAACACATAGAAAATAGAGTACAAAAATCAAGTATACAAAACTAAGTCCAGTTTCCATACAATCTAGACCAAATCTGCCTTCTCACCTCTGTCCTTCGATATTAGCAACAAAAGAGCTTCACTCGGCTTGTCAGACAGTAAATTTTTTAAGATGATACAAAATTAAGCCCTTCAATGAAGTGAGTTCACTTGTGCAACATTCACTAGCATTAAAAATGCCAACTTGTAAGTAGTCTGTACCCGGCAAGAGGATTTTCAACAATTTTACATTACAACCTGTACGTACATATGGAGAAAGATCATTTATATGCAGCTTCCACAAAAAAACATTACAGCTATTTTAAGCCACTGGTAGATAAGCAAAGAGACAAGAAATTTGTACTAAAACACAGTAGAAAACATTGAGACTCACAAAAAATGAGTTAATATGCTTGCAGATGCCTTTTAGTAAGAAAAGAATAACAGCTTCTGAAGAACTATGTTAAAGACAAGTGATTTGTGTCTAGTGCTGTATTTAGCATGTACGCTTACTTATGAGGCAAAACTGATTTTGTTGCCATACAGCACAAACTTTAACAATTTAATTTATGCATAAATTGGGGTGGTTTCAGCACGCAGTCTTTATACCATTACAGTACAAAACTCTTTCATAAATTATTCTGCTTCATTCTCCCAAAGCTTCTTAAACCCCAAATTTATATTATTTAAAGCTAAAATGCTGTACCATCTGTACTTTCTCAGAACCAAAGCTTTGGGATTTTTTTTTCAGGAAGGGAAAAAAAGCTAACAAGGTATTTAATCTAAACATTTGTGGAGAACTCAGATGTCACAAATTTAGTAAGGCATACATACAGGGATTTCCTTTTCCCTCCTCACACCCCCCTGTGCACTGCATTCATAAAGATAGTTCCCTTTGGATATCCTTACACCAGAAATGGGAAGTAAAAAAAAAAATAAAATATATATTTATAAAACAGAAATGAAAGGCTTACAGTTCATTTGAATCACCACTGCCACGCACAGCAGAGAGACCGCTGCTGGGCAGAAGTCTTGTTCTTTAGACACAACCCAAGTTTCACCACAAAGACAACTTAGTGGCCCCATTTTGGGGTGTATCATGGCAGTACAACAGTGTGGAACGACGCACAGAAGGAAGCAGAGGCAGCAGCAAAGTAGAGGAGAACACAAGAAGTAACAAAGAGTATATGAGCATCTAGCTCTCTCCAGAAGTCAGCAAGTTTGCTATATAAATAATCTGAATACCAGGCAAAATGCAAAGTGTCAGACAATACCAGTGGGAGACACCATAACACATTCCAGCAGTCTGGACAGGACAAGGGAAGGAATTCAGAACAGACAGATGCAGTGTTGGTACCTGCCTCTGGACTACCTCCAACACATCCTGGGACACGCTGCAGCCAGAAAGGTGACTTAGGAAGGAGACACCCTAATATAAAAATGACACCGGGGGATGTTAAATGCAGTGTGTTAAATAACATCAAGGACACAGTTAAGAGGGTTAACAGCGATGAAGGGACAAGCTCCTGTGCTGGTCACAGGCAGAGAGCAAGACAAGTGAGATGGTGGAGCACAGAAACAGTAAGCTGTATGAGTACACACAAAAAGAAGGAGAAAAGTTTTGAACTTCTCTTCTGGAAGAAGGCAAAATGCACAAGGATGATAAAAGGGTGACCACGTGGCTGTTAAAGGAACACGGTCAATGAGACACAGCTATTCTGGCCCGACCAGAAAGTGAATGCAAAAATAGAATTCAGGTCTGGAAATGGGAACCAGCAGCAAAAAAATAATGGATCATCTCACAGGAAAGGACTAAAGGTCCGTAAAGGATTACAATTGAGAATCAAGGAAAAAAGCAGTGGAAAGAGCAGAGGACAGTACAGGACAGCAGCTCAGAGGAAAGGGGGAGGAGGACTGACAATGCAACATCAGGTAATACAGAGGAGGTTTGAGGAAAAAAAAAAAAAGTTGTTCCTGATCTCTCATCGTTTAATAATATTGAAGAAGGAATCACAACACAAGAGCAAAAGGACAGGAAAAAAAAAAATCATCAAGAGTCTTACTATGAATTAGCAGAAAACTTTTGAGAACATTTAAAAGCAGCATAAGAATATGGTGAAGCTGGCGAGAGTAGGATCACCTGAGGTTAAGGAGACTGAGGAGAATAGCAAGAACTAAGGTGCCCTCCACCACCACCTCCCAGGCAGCTGAACTGCTCCCTGCAGCACAGCGTCTGCTAAAGATACTGAAACAGTGCCCTCTAGTGGACAGATCACGTAACAGCGGCATTTCCACTGACACAAACACAGCCTCCAGGTACGACCAGATAATAACGCAACAGGTAGAGTGTCTGAAAAGATTCTCCAAATGATTACAACATCAATTAGTCACCTCAGGCAGGTAAGTCAAATCACTGTTATAGTAGTCACAAATCATCAAAACCTTACAGCACATAGAATCACAGAATGGTTAGAGTTGGAAGGGACCTTAAAGATCATGGAGTTCCACCCTCCCTGCCCTGGGCAGGGACACCTCCCACCAGACCAGGTTGCTCCAAGCCCCATCCAGCCTGGCCTTGAACCCCTCCAGGGATGGGGCAGCCACAGCTTCTCTGGGCAACCTGTTCCAGTGTCTCACCACCCTCACAGTAAACAATCTCTTCCTGGTATCTAATTTAAATCTCCCCTCTTTCAATTCAAAACCGTTCTCCCTTGTCCTGTCACTGCACTTCCTGACAGAGTCCCTCCCCAGCTCTCCTCTAGCTCCCTTCAGACATTGGAAGGCTCCTCTAAGGTCTCCCTGGAGCCTTCTCTTCTCCAGGCTGAACAACCCCAGCTCTCTCAGCCTGTCCTCACAGCAGAGGTGCTCCATCCCTCTGATCATCTTTGTGGCCCTCCTCTGGACCCGTTCCAACAGGTCCATGTCCTTCCTGTGCTGAGGACTCCAGATCTGGACACAGAGCTCCAGGTGGGGTCTCACCAGAGCAGAGCAGAGGGGCAGAATCACCTCCCATGCCCTGCTGGCCAGACTTCTCCTGATGCAGCCCAGGCTCGGGTTGGCTTTCTGGGCTGCCAGTGCACATTGCTGGCTCATGTTGAGCTTCTCATCCACCAACACCCTCAAGTCCTTCTCCTCAGGGCTGCTCTCCAGCCATTCTCCACCAAACCTGTATTTGCCTGGGATTGCCACGTCCCAGGTGCAGGACCCTGCCCTTGGCTTGGTTGAACTTCATGTGATTTGCATGAGCCGAGTTCTCAAGCCTGTCCATGTCCCAAAAATAAGTGAAAATGAAACATGTCAGGCTGTCAGTGTAGCAGCTGCACCCATCCTGATGATGAGCAGTGGTACCCGCTGTCAGTAATGAAGTAACTTTTAACATCCCAGTCTGCCCCTCTACGTGCTCCTGGGCTGGACTACAGTCAACCCGAGCTTCTGAAAGCTCTTCAAGCACACCTCTGAGTCATGATGTAAGGATATTAAGTGTGGCTATATTAGGATGTGAAATTTTATATACACTTACTTTAAGCAGCCGAGAATACCTTGAGCCAGCCTAGCTATCTAAAGTCTAGAAGTTTCACTACCACTGCATACTTAATAGTGAAATAGTTCATAAAAGCTGCTCTGCAAGGAAAAAAAAAAAAATCAGGTTAAGCTATAAACCACAATATATATGCTCAAACAGTTTCATTAAAAATGGGAGTTTCTCTTGCTAATTCTACTCCAATTATTGCTTGCTTACAAATCTAGTGGCATAAGGGTGAAGTCTGATCGACCCTGCTGACTTCAGCCTGCAAAGGTATATTTTTCTAGTCAAAGGCAGCCATTTGGTGTTCTAGTGCAGCCAATTTATATAAAAACCCACCCCTAACGTGGTGACAATGTGATACACAAACCTTGTTCCCATCTGAACGAAGCCCCCTCAATACTTGCTCATCTATTTTACACCATTTCCAGTGCCCCAAACAATTCTGCTTGAGGCAACATGCGGCGAGTCCCAGAGCAGAAAAGACAGCCAAGCTTGGCAATCTGCCTTTCCTCCCCCCGACCTGGGCTCCCCCAACATTCCAGTATTCTGCAGTTCCCAACCTGTCCCCCAGAATCATCATTATGAAACCACAAACTCTAGCTGGAGCTTTGAACAGAGCAGGACAAATTCCTCCAGCAGACCTACAGGAACACCCTAAGTTCAGTGTCACTCGTGCAGCAGTGTCAGAACTGAGAAAGCGGTCAAGATTGCTGCAGACAGCAAGAGAAGTTGTGTTCCCCTTGAACTTGGGTGAAGTAGTCCTAAGTAGAAGTTCATAAAACAATAGAATGGATACGCATAAAAATTATTACTGTTGCGCAGAAGATGGGGAAACAGTATTTGTGACTGAGCAAACTGACCAAGCATGGTTTCTACAGAAGTATGTCCTGTGGCTCCAACTCCATACTCCTCCAGCACAGCCACCCTAAAATCCCTACCACTATTCGTGTCCTATTAACGAACCTACGGAGCAGGAGGTGAATGTCACCTGCATGTCCCCCAGCTACCATCATATGACATGGAACAAAGACAACTTAGCTCCATGTACCCAAATTAATCCAGCACACTGAAGCGCAGATCTCTATCATTCAGCCACTCATTTCCACAAATCTGAGGAACATTTGTCAGGACTTCTACTCCATTTATTTTGATGTTAACCAATGGCTTCAAAAGACACCTGAGGTCAGGATCAGACAACCTATGCAGGCTAATAACATAAGCATCACCCTCTTTAACTTTGCTTCTCAGCCCTATACTGGATAGAAGGCTTTAAATCACTAAGTGATGGAATAAAAACCCCTCAGTACAATATATAAAGACGCAGGCCCATATGTCTACATTAAGTTAAGAAGAAAAGACAAATACGCATTTTCTCCCTCCGCTTTCAACTGGATTGTCACAGGAGACCCCAAAGTGGAATCGTCCCAGGTTTGTTACTTACACAGCAACTGGTTCAAGACTGCAGAATCCAGCTAGTTAGCTTCTCCAAGAGCTTCACTTCTGATTTTGAAGCACAAAAAGTTCTTATCGAGCAGCAAAAGATAGACTCAACTATTTTAGAAGTTACCAAGAACAGAAGCAGCCAGTTCAAGACTCCTCCGGTAGCACAGTATCAGACAGCTGGAAGAAATCCAGCCTAATATTCTCCAGGAAAATCAACGTGGATTTGAGTACTTTTGATAATGAATGATTTTGACATGTAAATGCACAAGCACCAGTCATATGAACGACAGACTAAAAATATCAACAAAGCACCATATCACAAAAATATTCTAAACAGTATGATGGATTTAATAGTGAAGTCTTCATACTTGTTAATGAAACTTTACTTACTTTTAACACAGCTTGCTGGCAAAAATTACGAACTATGGTTATATAAAAATATGCATATCCAGTTTTTACATATATTTATTCTTCCAGATAGACATATTTACTCTAAACAGCAGGGAAAAAAAAGCAAGCAGAACACTCATTTAAATGGCAGAAAACCAGAAGAAGATGCTAATATGACCTTAGTGTAGCATGTCAAGTGTCACTGCCACCAGCTTCCTAGTCATTTTAAGAACAATCTGCTAAGACAATTAATTACACAGCTTAAAAGATTAGGTCAACAGTGTCAAATCCAAGAATATGAACTTGAAATTTAGCCTTTTAAAAGTGTGTGCTGTCTATTTAAATGTCTACATCAGTTTGTGAAAGAATAGTAAGTTTCAGAATTGATGAGTTACTTATCAGGAGCAGCAGTGGTTTCACCTTCCCATAAAAGAAACCCAAACATTGCAATTAGAAAACCTGACAGAAGCCCTTGGCTGAGAGAACAGAGATCACCAGGCTGCAAACATATAAGGGCTACTTTAGAAGAAAACAGTAATTAAAAATTGACATTTAACATAACAGAATTTTAGAACAGCAGCAATCCTTAATCTGGTATTTTGAAAACTCAAACTGTTTCAAACAGAGGGTGTACTCTGGGTTTTTCTTGAATAGGTAAAGTCAACCTGAACACATCCTTCTTGGACACCTTTTGTTACCACTGCTTTTACCTGTAGACCTGACTGGAGGGGGAAAGATTCATAGCTAGGATACTAGTTAGTTACCTAGCTTTTAATTCTGGTGCTTATGCTGAAGCATGTCACCCTGCCCGGGCTCAGTTTTCAGGCAGCCAAGTTACTGCGACTCAAGTCTCCTTGCAGGAGTTCCAGCCTGTCTTCTCCTCCTCAGAACACGGTAGATATCTGCTACCTGCCCAGCCAGTTGTATGTTCAGCTGAACTTGCCCTTTAGCCTTCACAGAGAAAGGATGATTAAGTCCTTGAAAATGTGTTAGCTTTCAAAAGTTGTAAGATTTTTACAAATCCCAAAGAAAGAATTGTCAAGGTTAGGGCTTTGAGCAACCTGCTCCGGTGGGAGGTGTCCCTGCCCACAGCCAGGGGGGTTGGAACTAGATGATCTTTAGGGTCCCTTCCAACTCTAACCATTCTATGATTCTATGATTCAAGTTTACCAAGAGTAATGCTTACAACTTGTTTCATCCTTGTGCCAGGTAAGCAGCCCTTCAGACAGATGATACCTGAGGAAAGAACTGGCACTTTAGGGTCCCTTCCAACTCTAACCATTCTATGATTCTATGATTCAAGTTTACCAAGAGTAATGCTTACAACTTGTTTCATCCTTGTGCCAGGTAAGCAGCCCTTCAGACAGATGATACCTGAGGAAAGAACTGGCACTAGAGAGAAGTTCTGCCTGACAGCACTAGGTACCCAACTTTGGATGAGTTGTCTGACCACAAGCATTGGGTGGCAGTTCACTCTTCACACCTCTATCTCAAGGTTCCTGCAACCCTCCAAAAGCTGCAGGGAAAGCTGGAGTGGCTGGATACAATTAACTGCTCAGCTGAAGTTCAGAGACAGGCATCTCCTCGCAGTGACCTGAAAGAATGCAAAAGCCACCAGTGGCCCCACAGCCCAGCTCCATCAGTGGCTGATGACAGGTGCCAGAAGGCAATATGCTCAAAGTGAGCTTACCATAATGCTTACCTAAATCATTCTCTCAGCTTCCAGCTATTCATAACTCCATGACCTTCTAAACCAGGTCAGGGTAGAGCTGTGTGTTTAATAGCGATGCCTACAATGTTCCCTGTCTGAATTTGCCCCTGGATTTACTCATTCATCATCACTTACATGTTAGATGACTGGACATTGCTGGTCACATTTATAAATAAATTGAGATTTCTTCGAAAACTACAATAGGGACAAAAACAAATAGCAAGATGCCAGTCTGGAGGACACTATACAACCAGAGGTAGGGCCTAGAATAACTAATTTATACTTCTTACAGCCACTCACATAGTGTCCATAATTTTATCTATTTACTACTACAAATCTACTTACTACTAAAACAAATCCTTTAAATTATGCATTAGTACCCAATAAACTGCATCCAGAGTAGAAGTGTTTAAGTACTAAAATCTAAGAATACTTTCATTTTTTCCTTGTGCTTAATCCTCTGCAAATGCTCATAGCCCTAAATGAGATTTTCGTATCAATACATATGGTTTAAATAACACATACTCTCTTACAGTTTGTGCAGCAAGTAGTTTAGAGTTCGATAGGTTGGGTTTTATTGGTTGGTTTGTTGAGGTTTTTCTTCCATTTGTATTTGTTTGGGGTTTTTTTAAACCCATCTCAGTTTGCAAAGCTTTTCTTGGGCACAGCCTGGCACATGCCAAAGCACCTACCCAGCTATCTCCTCAACGCTCACCCCCTTTGGTGGTTCCATTCTCATCCCCATTTCACGCACTCTTAAAAAATTCAGTTTCAAAAAGGGAAGGGCTGGCTGAGACAGAAGCCCACTGGCACATCCAGAGAGCAGACAAGGACAAGCACAACATCAACAGAAACGTTTCCTTCTCTTTGGAAGATGCACAGTAACAGGGTTCAGATGAAACCCACTGCTCGTATTTCAAGAACCAAGAAGCAGGAACATTTCCACAAGAGACTGACAGGTAAGCCCAAAGCAAAGTCAGTCCGATATCTGCTTCCACTAAGGTAAGTCTCACATTTATGGTGCTTTCATAAACTATTCACCAACACCTCACTTAAGGGCTGCTTCCCTTTGGGAAATACGATCCGCAAGGTAGTAACTTATGGTGGTGTGTGCAGTACAAGCAAGAGACCAATTACATGCAAAAGATTATTTTGACAGAAGTAGACTGCTTGACTTTCAGGCCTGAAGCTCACATTCAGTTGGCCTTGCTCACATATATTTGGTTACAGGTAACCAGTGCTGTTTAACATCTTTATTGGCAACAGGGACAGTGGGATAGAGTGTACCCTCAGCAGGTTTGCCAATGACACCAAGCTGTGTGGCGCAGTCAACGTTTCAGAGGGAAGGGATGCCATCCAGAGGAACCTGGACATGCTTGAGAGGTGGGCCCATGCAAACCTCATGAAGCTCAACCAGGTGAAGTGCAGGGTCCTGCGCCTGGGTCATGACAATCCCAAGCACAAAAGAGCAGCCCTGAAGAGAAGGATTTGGGGGTGTTGGTTGATGAGAAGCTTGACGTGAGTCAGCAATGGGTGGCACTGGCAGCCCAGACAGCCAACCACATCCCAGTCTGCATCAAGAGAATTGTGGCCAGCAGGTCGCGGGAGGTGATTCTGCCCCTCTGCTCTGCTCTCATAAGGCCCCACTAGGAGTACTGCGTCCAGCGCAAGAAGGACATGGACCTGTTGGTCCAGAGGGAGGCCATGAACATCATAGGAGAGATGCTCCAGCCCCCTGATGAAGAGACAGGCTGAGAGAGCTGGGCTTGTTCAGTCTGGAAAAGAGAAGACTCTGGGGAGACTTTATAGCAGCCTTCCAGTCCCTAAAGGGGGCCTACAGGAGAGATGGGGAAGGACTTCTTTATCAGGGAGTGCAGTGATAAAACAAGGGTTAATGGTTCTAAACTGAAAGAGAGGAGATTCAGACTAGATTTTAGGAAGAAATTCTTTGCTGTGAGGGTGGTGAGGCACTGGAACAGGTTGCCCAGAGAAGCTGTGGCTGCCCCATCCCCGAGGGGTTCAAGGCCAGGCTGGATGGGGGTTTAGCAGCCTGGTCTGGTGGGAGGTGTCCCTGCCCAGGGCAGGGGGGGTGGAACAAGATGATGTTTAATGTTCTTTCTAACCCAAATCATTCTATGATTATGCAGTTGAGTTTAATTTATTTTCAGTCAAATCAATTATCCATCTCCTAAAATGCAAACTGTATCATTTCTGATACAGTTAAAAATGTTCAGAAGAAGGATTTGGGGGTGTTGGTTGATGAGAAGCTTGACGTGAGTCAGCAATGGGTGCTGGCAGCCCAGAAGGCCAACCCCATCCTGGGCTGCATCAGGAGAAGTGTGGCCAGCAGGTCAAGGGAGGTGATTGTGCCCCTCTGCTCCACTCTCATAAGGCCCCACTAGGAGTACTGCGTCCAGCGCAAGAAGGACATGGACCTGTTGGTCCAGAGGGAGGCCATGAACATCATAGGAGAGATGCTCCAGCCCCCTGATGAAGACAGGCTGAGAGAGCTGGGCTTGTTCAGTCTGGAAAAGAGAAGACTCTGGGGAGACTTTATAGCAGCCTTCCAGTCCCTAAAGGGGGCCTACAGGAGAGATGGGGAAGGACTTCTTTATCAGGGAGTGCAGTGATAAAACAAGGGTTAATGGTTCTAAACTGAAAGAGAGGAGATTCAGACTAGATTTTAGGAAGAAATTCTTTGCTGTGAGGGTGGTGAGGCACTGGAACAGGTTGCCCAGAGAAGCTGTGGCTGCCCCATCCCCGAGGGGTTCAAGGCCAGGCTGGATGGGGGTTTAGCAGCCTGGTCTGGTGGGAGGTGTCCCTGCCCAGGGCAGGGGGGGTGGAACAAGATGATGTTTAATGTTCTTTCTAACCCAAATCATTCTATGATTATGCAGTTGAGTTTAATTTATTTTCAGTCAAATCAATTATCCATCTCCTAAAATGCAAACTGTATCATTTCTGATACAGTTAAAAATGTTCAGAAGTCTTCACCTAAATATAAGTACTTCACAGCCATGGCAAGGAATGGATTTTTCACTGAACTGATAACAAGACTGAGAATTACAGATGTTCCAGCATCTGTAATTGTGTGAAGTTGATCTGTGTGAAGTTGGAAAGGCATGTTGAACATGGCTGCTAAGTCACATCCTCAACCTCTATTTTTAATAAAGTGGTTCACCAAGAAACACTCTTAACAGTGACATTGCACTCTATAAGAAGAAAAAAAAAAGCAGTGTCAGCTTTCCAACTGCCTGTAATGAAGTCAGTAAATAGGAGTATACTTACTTGTAAGCTTGTTGTGACTCAGGACCAGCTGTGTGATATGAGACAGTGTAACTGCAAATGAAGAGAGAAAGAAGTTAGTTTATGGGCAACTGAGAGCTTGTAGCTATTTTAGCTAAAAAAAAAAAAAAGAAAAAAAGAAAAAGAGGCAAGCTATTCTCTCCACTCCAGTAACTCCAGATTCATGTGCATTGTCACAATGAACAAGACAATATAAGACTTAAGGACGTACCCAACCACTCCTCTGCCCCTTTACTTCTCATTTCTGTCACTGCATCAAACACAACTTGAGCAGCAAGTACCGCTGCCTCCCAGCACAGGTCTGGTTCTGGGCACACAAACACCTTTCTCCATCCTTTAAATCCTTCCCGAGGGAAAACTGATAGGTACTCCAGTATTTATCCCAACAGAACACATGCCATGCAAGCAACTACATTTCCACGTGTTCCCAACCCATTATTATGCCAGATTCAACTCCTAAGTACCCACAGCTGCATTTACAGCCTCGCATCCATGCAGCACAATACCAGACTAGCAGTGTTGTCGCATGTCAAATGGCCAGGTGACAACAGGCAATATTTACTCAAAGTAACTGAATGATCTGATTGATCGAAGCCCCTCAGATTCCATCTTATTGAACAAACAAGTGTGGGGCACAGGGCAGTTACAGAGACCAGCACTCCCCCTACACTTCTCCATCCTTTACATTTCTTGCCTACTTCCACCCTCCACATCACCATCACTTTCCCTAGAATCTCCATAGCCCACAACTGACAACAGCATCTGATCAAAAAAAGACGCTAAATATTCTCAGAGGAGAAACTCACACTTTGAAGGAATTCTTGAGCATCCTTCCCCTCCCTGTAAAAAGTTTGCTGTATTTTATTGGAACTAGAAAAATGGAGAGATTTTCCTCTCCCACATCTTTTCCTTACTTCCAGTGTAGCCTCTTTAAAACAGCTCTAGAAACTACCTGGCTGCCCCTCCTAAGCAGCTGGGAACTTTTCCTGCCTGAGTGACAATTGTAGAGCTACCTCTCTCATCCCTCAGGGCTTTCCTCACGCAACAAACATCACTAATTGTAGCCCAGATAGAGCCCAGAGGGGTCTTGCTGCCTTAGGGAACGAAGAGATCCTGGTGAGCATGTGTAAAAACTGGGCGTGCTAATTAATACTTACTAAATTGCAAGCTGGAGGAAACAGCTTGGAGAGCTTTTACTTACTAATGGATATAGCAACCAGCTTGAAAGCTGGTGTATTAACACAGGCACACATAACCTGTTTGCAGAATGAAAGCGGTCACCCAAAGGCAGAAACAAAAAGTCACAGTTCCCTGTGCAATTGCAGGTTGTGGAGGAAGGAAAGGCAGGGAGGAGAAAGGAAGAAACACTGCATCCACCCTAAATTTCTCCTAAAACGTGAGTGCTCTAAGTACTGACTGCACCACCTCACAAAGCAGAACGGGTGGGGAGATGCCCTGCAGTGCTGCCTCCAGCTCCAGAGCCTCAGCACAAGAGACACCTGGACCTGTTGGAGCGGGGCCAGAGGAGGCCACGGAGATGATACAAGGGCTGGAGCACCTCTACTGTGAGAGTTGGGGTTGTTCAGCCTGGAGAAGAAAAGGCTTCAGAGAGACCTTGTAGTCCCTTGCAGTACCCAAAGTGGGCCTACAAGAAAGCTAGAGTGGGACGTCTTACGAGGACACATAGTGACAGAATGAGGGGTAATGGCTTCAGTGGAAGATGGGTAGTCCCTTGCAGTACCCAAAGTGGGCCTACGAGAAAGCTAGAGTGGGACATACGAGGACACATAGTGACAGAACGAGGGGTAATGGCTTCAGTGGAAGAGGGGAGATTCAGATTAGCTGTCAGGAAGAAATTTTTCACTATGAGGGTGGTGATGCACTGGGCCCAGATTGCCCAAAGAAGCTGTGGCTGCCCCATCCCTGGAAGTGTTCAAGACCAGGTTGGATGGAGCTTTGAGCAACCTGGTGGGAGGTGTCCCTGCCCATGGCAGGGCAGTGGGACTAGATGATCTTTAAGGTCCCTTCCAACCTAAACCATTCTATGATTCTATGGCAGAGAAAGAAGCTGATAGAAAATCTGTAAGAGTATTACAGAAAAAACAGCACTAAAGGGCAGACAAGAGCAGCTGCCTCCACAAACAGCTCTAAGGTTTAAAACATAAAGCACACATCAGCACCTGAACCACAAGCAACCGCAAGTCTATACAACAGACACAGGTCTATTGGGCCAGATGGGACCCATCCAAGGGTACTAAGGGAGCAGGTGGAAGTGCTCACCGAGCCTCTTTCCATTATTTATCAGCAGCTCTGGCTAACCGGGGGGGTCCCAGTTGACTGGATGTTACCAAATGTGACACCCATCTGCAAGAACAGTCATAAGGAGGACTACAGGCCTGTCACCCTGACCTCAGGGCTGGGGAAGGTTATGGAGCAGATCACCGTGAGTGCCATCACACAGCACATACGGATCAGGCCCAGCCAGCACAGGTTCATAAAACGAAAGTCCTGCTTGACTAAACTGATCTCCTTCTATGATAAGATCACCTGCTTACTGGACAAGGAAAAGGCTGTGGATGTTGTCTACATAGACTTTAGTACAGTCTTTGACATGTTTCCTGCAGCATTCTCCTGGAGAAACTGGCTGCCCATGGCTTGGACAGGTGTACTCTTCGCTGGGTAAAAAAACTGGCTGGAGGCTGGGCCCAGAGAGTGGTGGGAATGGAGTTAAATCCAGTTGGTGGCCGGTCACGAGTGGTGTCCCCCAGGGCTCAGTACTGGAGCCAGTTCTCTTTAATATCTTCATCAATGATCTGGACAAGGGGATCAAGTGCACCCTCAGTAAGTTTGCAGGTGACACCAATTGGGCAGGAGCATTGATCTGTCTGAGGGTAGGAAGGGTTTGCAGAGGGATCTGGACAGGCTGGATCCATGGGATGAGGCCAATGGGATGAAGTTCAACAAGGCCAAGTGCCAAGGCCCAGTGCAAGGCACTTGGGTCACAATAATTTCATGCAGCTTGAGGAACAGACGCCAGAGAAGGTTTAAATTGGGCGTTAGGAAGAATTGCCTTACTGAAAGGGGTATCAATGTTGGAACAGGGTGGCCAAGTGGTTGAGACACCATCCCTAGAGGTATTTAAAAGACGTGTAGATGACGGGGCACACTTAGGTAGACACTCAGGGACATGGTTTAGCGGTGGACTTGGCAGTGTTAGGTTAAAAGTTGGACTCAACAATCTCAAATATCTTTTCCAACCTAGATTATTCTACAATTCAACACTATTGATTACTTGCACATATAGCTAAATACAGGAATGCAATTTACACAAAAGAATGAGAGAAGATGCTGGGGATAGTCACCCAGGATATGGAAAAGGTTGGCTACTGAACGACTTTCACCTCAGTCTTCACCAGCAAGAGCCCTAACCACACTGCCCAAGTCACAGAAGGTAAAAACAGGGTTTACGAGAATGAAGAACCGCCCACTGTAGGGAAGACCACGTTTGAGACCATCTAAGGAACCTGAAGGTGCATAAGTCCATGGGACCTGATGAAATCCATCTACAGGTCCTGTGGAAGCTGGCAGATGAAGTTAAGCTGCTTTCCATTATATGTAAGAAGTCGTGGCAGTCTGGTGAAGTTCCTGCTGACTGGAAAAGGGGAAATGTAAAATTCATCTTCAAAAAGGGAAAAAAAGAAGACCTGGGAAACTACAGGCCAGTCAGTCTCACCTCTGTGCCCGGCAAGATCATGGAGCAGATCCTCCTGGAATCTCTACTAAGCCACATGGAAAATAAGGAGGTGATTGGTGACAGCCAGCATGGCTTCACCAAGGCCAGGTCATGCCTGACAACTTTGATGGCCCTCTACGATGGCACTACAGCATTGGTAGACAAGGGGAGAGCAACAGGTGTCATCTACCTGGACTTATGCAAAGCATTTGACACTGTCCTACATGACATCCTGGTCTCAAAATCGGAAAGTCATGATGTGACGGATGGCCCACTCAGTGGATCAGGAACTGGCTGGATGGCCCCACTCAAAGGGTTGCAGCCAACAGCTCAGTGTCCAAGTGGAAGCCAGTGATAAGTGGTGTCCCTCGGGGGTTGGTACTGGGACCAGTGCTGTTCGACATCTCTGTCAGAGACATGGACAGTAGGATAGAGTGCACCCTCAGCAAGTTTGCTGATGACACCAAGCTGAATGGTGCAGCCAAGGCGCTGGAGGGAAGGGATGCCATCCAGAGGGATCTGGACATGCTTGAGAGGTGGGCCCATGCAAACCTCATGAGGTTCAACCAAGCCAAGTGCAGGGTCCTGTACCTGGGACATGGCAATCCCAGGCACAAATACAGGTTGGACAGAGAATGGATCGAGAGCAGCTCTGAGAAGGACCTGGGGGTGTTGGTGGACAAGAAGCTCAGCATGAGCCAGCAATGTGCACTGGCAGCCCAGAAAGCCAACCCCATCCTGGGCTGCATCAAGAGAAATGTGGCCAGCAGGTCGAGGGAGGTGATTCTGGCCCTTTACTCTGCTCTTGTGAGACCCCACCTGGAGCTCTGTGTCCAGCTCTGGAGTCCTCAGCACAGGAAGGACATGGACCTGTTAGAACAGGTCCAGAGGAGGGCCATGAACATCATAAGAGAGTTGCTCCAGCCCTCTGATGAAGACAGGCTGAAAGAGTTGGGGTTGTTCAGCCCGAAGAAGAGAAGGCTCCGGGGAGACCTTGTTGTGGCCTTCCAGTACCTGAAGGGAGCTACATGAGAGATGGGGAGGGAATCTTTATGAGGGAGTTGAGTGATAGGACATGGGATAATGGTTTTAAATTGAAAGAGGGGAGATTTAGATTAGATACTAGAAAGAGATGGTTTACTGTGAGGGTGGTGAGACACTGGAACAGATTGCCCAGAGAAGCTGTGGCTGCCCCATCCCTGGAGGGGTTCAAGGCCAGGCTGGATGGGGCTTGGAGCAACCTGGTCTGGTGGGAGGTGTCCCTGCCCAGGCTTCGAACTCGATGATCTTTAAGGTCCCTTCCAACTCTGACCATTCTGTGATTCTATCACCTGTGTGAAAAAACCACCCCTGGAAATACCAAGTTTTTCATTACGCTGCCACTTGCCTACTCCTGTGAAAAGAACTGTGCTGTGGGAACAGCTGACTCTGGTTTTCCTCATTCTATATATACAGTAAATTCTGCATGACAACTAAACTATCAGCTCTTCTGATATAAACATCTCCCTTAAGCAACTAATTAACATCCCCAAGTGACATCTAGACGGCAGAAGGGGGCCTGATAGTGCCTTTTTGCTTTGGATGCAGGCAGCCCAGGCAAGCATAATAGGCAGGACTCACTGAAGATCACTCAATGGGTCAGACAATTCACCCCGAGGTTCAAATTCACCTCCAAGGTTCAAATGGCACCGCAATTCCCACAGGGGAGTTACTAGAACCTCTCTCTGATGCCACCAGAGGAACTCATAGATACTAAGAGGCAGCTCCTTGAGGACTGCAGAGCCTGGGTGCCTTGCTAACACTCAGCAACTAGCATACAGGCAGTAAGTTACTTTGATTTCAAGACCTCACCAAATATCCACACAGAAGTTTGAGGGTCAGTATACTACCGTTTGCCAGAACAATTTACTTGTACATTAATTACAAATTCTCATTATGGTCCCAGTCTCACTATTGCTTCAAAATGGGGTGAATCAAGGGAAGAATATAGAAGCTCTTCCCTTTTGGCCCTAGTATCAAGCCTTTTCATATGCAGTACACGACAGCAGTAAGTTAGCTTTACATAAAATGTTTATATGACAACACTTGACTTAACTTTTTTAAAAGAAAAAAAAAACAAAAAACCCCCATAAAACAGGAAGACTACAGAGACCTTGCTGAACCAAGATAAAACATTGTCTGTCCCAGCGGAGGAAGTTAATGCAGGATCAGCATTACAGTATCATACAAAACAGCTTGCAAGTACAAGTGCCCCTTCATCTTCTGTGCTTTGGAGCTCACAATTATATTAACACTAACTTTCTGATAAAAAATTCTAGGCATGTTAATTCCTACCACACAAGCACATACTTTATGTAAAATGCGAATAGCTTACAGATGGAATGATACTGAGAACAAATTAACACTTACAAAGTAAATAGGACTTCATCCAATATTCTTTCCCTGACAACAAGACAACTTGAGACATCTGCTGCTCTGTAATTTGGGCAAAATAATTCCTTAATTCATAGCTTCCCCATATCGATCACTTAAAGAAAATAAATCAGAGATTAGAGACTGGTCCCTACTTCAAGAACAATTCCATAATTGTGGATGGTTGCTTGAAGTCCTACCAACAAATGCTCTAGCTATCAGACTACAGAAAAGCCACATCGTCTCCTACTTGCTGAACCCAGCTGTTCACCCTACAGGGTGCATGTTGATGCTCTCCACCACTACCTGTCCATATTGGGTGCTTTGTAAGCAAATATGATCTATTTGTGTCACAATACGGAATAAAAAAAAAAAAACCAAACAACACATTAGAACACTTCCACCGGGCAATGCATTTTTAAAAACTATTCATGTATTCATGGTGTAACATTTGTTTTATCCCATGCCAGAATAATAAGGAAGGCCTTTAAAACTGTTGCACATGGTCTTTGCATTAGCGTGATGAGCTACAGCACAGAATACCTAGACCAAGGAACATTTTCAGTCTCAATTTTTTTTTTTTTTTGCTGCAGATGAAAAGAGTTTTCTCATATTACATTTCTGAAAGTCTCAAAAATTCAGGTGCTCTGAAAGCCTGTAGCACAATTCTAGTTTGTATTTTAAGTCATTAGTAGAAAACATGGAAGTGCCTGGATTCGAAGAATACTCCTAAAATAGAACTCAGCTTCTAATGGTATTAATGAACTCCTGAGCAAGCAGCAGCTCGGGGACTACTGAACTTTTCTTTGTCAATCTGAACACCACATTATATACAAGCTGGTAACTCCACTCTCCCTTTACTAAACACAAAAGCGGGAAGAGATGCAGAGGTTGCCAAGCTCCTGGGTCTAAGCTAGTTTAAGACAGGGAGGCACCAGGTCAGACTCATTTAGCTTCCCTACTGGTCCTGAGCACTGGAAAAACCCAAAACACCCAATCTGTACTAGAAAAGATCACCATTTAGGAGTCAGATGACAGGGTGAGAAAATAAGCATGTTTAACATTTTCTCAAACCAAGGCCTACATTTCAGAGGTAATACCTATTCATTAGTTTTTTTAAAGGCACATTTGAATCAAGTCATTCATTCTCCTAATGGAAAGCGGCAAATAACTTGATGACAAAAAAAATCCCGAACCAATCCCAACTTACAATGCCTTCTCTGCCAGAGTACAGAGTAAGTGAAAAAACAAGGTGGTCTCAATTAACTGAACAGAAACCAGTCATTTCCCATTCATTTCCCCCTCCCCTAACTTCCTCCTCAAAAGGAGGAAGCCCCAAATCCCCATGCTAAATCCAGTCACACGACGTGCACCAAGAACATCTGCACCCAGACCTCTCTGATGCAGTGTAACCCGGGTACCACAAGTCTACACTTCACCTAGGGAGCTCCCTGCCAAACAAGCTTCAGATGCTTAATTAGTAACTTGATATCAGGGACCACCCATGGACTAGTGTCCCACAGTGTGGTCCCTGACCCTGCCTGCACAACCAACCCAAAACAGCGTTTGTACAAGAAAAGTTTTGTTTATTTGAGCATTACTAATATTCTTCAACATTACCTTTTTTCCCCTGCCTGAAAGATCAAAGCTGACTAATTAATTATGTGCCTTAGAGTTGTTAAGAGGCACCAAGTCCACTTGAAAAAATACTGCCCCAGACTCTTAATGTAGTGGTTTATCTGAAAGGGATAAGCATAATTCTGAAAATGGGTCTGTGTTAATGGGAGCTAAACACTACTTTGTCTCAAACAACTAGAAATACAGTGAAGCTTTCTCTTCAGTGTGAGTTGATATACACGGGCTCGACAATGTAATCTTCCTGAAATCACACACACAACTCAGAAGCAGGAAAAGAATCAGTAAAGGATGAAGACTTAAGTACAGAACCTAGTTCAGCAGAACACTGACGCGAGTGAAGATACTCTGGTCTGCTCCCAGCTCTGCAGACAATGGCAAGTTGGTAGTGAGCCATACATTTCCTTGAACTCATTTCCATCATGTAAAGAAGAGCTACGTACACTTGCTCCTGTCTGCTATCAAGTTTAACTAACATAGTAAAGAGCTAACCCAGGATACAATTAGAGTTTCAAGTACGGCGGTTGTTCTAGACTTTGCTTTTTTCTCATTACATCACATATTAAGGGAAGTTTCAGCCTGTGGCACACTACAACCAGCCAAAACTTCAACTTATTATGTATCAGCTGTGCCATAATAGAGAATCCCAGAATGGTATAGGCTAGAAGCGACCTTAAAGATCATCGAGTTCCAACCCCCCTGCCCTGGGCAGGGCCACCTCCCACCAGACCAGGTTGCTCCAAGCCCCATCCAGCCTGGCCTTGAACCCCTCAATGGATGGCGCAGCCACAGCTTCGTTGGGCAAGCTGTTCCAGTGTCTCACCACCCTCATAGTGAAAAATTTCTTCCTGATATCTAATTTGAATCTCCCCTCTTTCAGTTTAAAACCATTACCCCTTGTCCTATCACTACATGCCCTTATAAAAGTCCCTTTCCAACTTTCCTGTAGGCTCCCTTCAGGTACTGAAAGGCCACAACAAAGGTCATCCCGGAGCCTTCTCTTCTCCAGGCTGAACAACCCCAGCTCTCTCAGCCTGTGCTCATAGGAGAGATGCTCCATCCCTCTGACCATTTTTGTGGCCTTTCTCTGGAGGAGGTACATCACAGGCACTCCTAGCCAAAGCAAAAGCAAGCCAAAGCCACCTGCCTCGCTCTTCATTTATGAGTTCCCCAGAACTGACACTTTGTTGTTATGGGTATGGTGCATTTGCTGTAAATGCAATATACCAATAAGAAAACACAGTCACAATTCTGGAAGCACGTGCAACATGCAAAGCATGATCCTGCTGTATCTGTTGAACAGCATTATCTCACTCTCCTCCAGAGACCAGCTGTGCCCAGCTCCAGGCTTAATGCCACCCTACGCCTTTCAAAAACCAGCAGAGATGCTACTTGGCCAGTGGCTTTGCTTCAGTAGCACGGAGAGGACAGGATGGACGGACAGGAGAGGCCGGAACGGACAGACAGGAGGCAAAGCCTCCCCATCCCTCCAGCGCCAGAAGGGCCGCAGTCAGAGGCTGGGCGGGCTGAGAGCGGCAGCCGGCGCACAGGCAGAGGCGATGGGGGAGAGAGGGGCGGCAGCCTCAGCCCCCCCGCCGCTCTCCCCGGTGCAGCGGAGCCGGGGCTCTCCCGAACACACACACACACGCACACGGCCGTTCCGGTGCTGCCGGGCGCCGCGCTCTTCCCTCCTACCGACGGATCCCCCCCAAAGCCCCCAAGGCTTCAGGGCACCCCCGGCGCAGCGGGGGCCGGGGCAGCAGCCCGGGAGGGGCGGCGCGGCTCCCCCCGCGGCCAGGGCCGGCGGCGGCCCCGGGACAAATAAGGAAGTTTGGGCGCAGACCCCGCCCGCCGCCGGTACTCACAGAGGCCGGGCACGTCCAGCATGCTAGAGATGCCGCGGTCACACATGTCCACCTCGGGCTGGTTCTTGTCCCTGCTCTCCTCCACGATCTTCTTCAGAGACTAAGACATG
>NW_015090775.1:4905060-4911337 GCF_001431845.1 Calidris pugnax | reverse complement strand
TTTTTTTTTTTTTTTTGCTGCAGATGAAAAGAGTTTTCTCATATTACATTTCTGAAAGTCTCAAAAATTCAGGTGCTCTGAAAGCCTGTAGCACAATTCTAGTTTGTATTTTAAGTCATTAGTAGAAAACATGGAAGTGCCTGGATTCGAAGAATACTCCTAAAATAGAACTCAGCTTCTAATGGTATTAATGAACTCCTGAGCAAGCAGCAGCTCGGGGACTACTGAATTTTTCTTTGTGAATCTGAACACCACATTATATACAAGCTGGTAACTCCACTCTCCCTTTACTAAACACAAAAGCGGGAAGAGATGCAGAGGTTGCCAAGCTCCTGGGTCTAAGCTAGTTTAAGACAGGGAGGCACCAGGTCAGACTCATTTAGCTTCCCTACTGGTCCTGAGCACTGGAAAAACCCAAAACACCCAATCTGTACTAGAAAAGATCACCATTTAGGAGTCAGATGACAGGGTGAGAAAACAAGCATGTTTAACATTTTCTCAAACCAAGGCCTACATTTCAGAGGTAATACCTATTCATTAGTTTTTTTAAAGGCACATTTGAATCAAGTCATTCATTCTCCTAATGGAAAGCGGCAAATAACTTGATGACAAAAAAAAATCCCGAACCAATCCCAACTTACAATGCCTTCTCTGCCAGAGTACAGAGTAAGTGAAAAACCAAGGTGGTCTCAATTAACTGAACAGAAACCAGTCATTTCCCATTCATTTCCCCCTCCCCTAACTTCCTCCTCAAAAGGAGGAAGCCCCAAATCCCCATGCTAAATCCAGTCACACGACGTGCACCAAGAACATCTGCACCCAGACCTCTCTGATGCAGTGTAACCCGGGTACCACAAGTCTACACTTCACCTAGGGAGCTCCCTGCCAAACAAGCTTCAGATGCTTAATTAGTAACTTGATATCAGGGACCACCCATGGACTAGTGTCCCACAGTGTGGTCCCTGACCCTGCCTGCACAACCAACCCAAAACAGCGTTTGTACAAGAAAAGTTTTGTTTATTTGAGCATTACTAATATTCTTCAACATTACCTTTTTTCCCCTGCCTGAAAGATCAAAGCTGACTAATTAATTATGTGCCTTAGAGTTGTTAAGAGGCACCAAGTCCACTTGAAAAAATACTGCCCCAGACTCTTAATGTAGTGGTTTATCTGAAAGGGATAAGCATAATTCTGAAAATGGGTCTGTGTTAATGGGAGCTAAACACTACTTTGTCTCAAACAACTAGAAATACAGTGAAGCTTTCTCTTCAGTGTGAGTTGATATACACGGGCTCGACAATGTAATCTTCCTGAAATCACACACACAACTCAGAAGCAGGAAAAGAATCAGTAAAGGATGAAGACTTAAGTACAGAACCTAGTTCAGCAGAACACTGACGCGAGTGAAGATACTCTGGTCTGCTCCCAGCTCTGCAGACAATGGCAAGTTGATAGTGAGCCATACATTTCCTTGAACTCATTTCCATCACGTAAAGAAGAGCTACGTACACTTGCTCCTGTCTGCTATCAAGTTTAACTAACATAGTAAAGAGCTAACCCAGGGTACAATTAGAGTTTCAAGTACGGCGGTTGTTCTAGACTTTGCTTTTTTCTCATTACATCACATATTAAGGGAAGTTTCAGCCTGTGGCACACTACAGCCAGCCAAAACTTCAACTTATTATGTATCAGCTGTACCATAATAGAGAATCCCAGAATGGTATAGGCTGGAAGGGACCTTAAAGATCATGGAGTTCCAACCCCCCTGCCCTGGGCAGGGACACCTCCCACCAGACCAGGTTGCTCCAAGCCCCATCCAGCCTGGCCTTGAACCCCTCCAGGGATGGGGCAGCCACAGCTTCTCTGGGCAATCCGTTCCAGTGTCTCACCACCCTCATAGTGAAAAATTTCTTCCTGATATCTAATTTGAATGTCCCCTCTTTCAGTTTAAAACCATTACCCCTTGTCCTATCACTACATGCCCTTATAAAAGTCCCTTTCCAACTTGCCTGTAGGCTCCCTTCAGGTACTGAAAGGCCACAACAAGGCCTCCCCGGAGCCTTCTCTTCTCCAGGCTGAACAACCCCAGCTCTCTCAGCCTGTGCTCATAGGAGAGGTGCTCCATCCCTCTGACCATTTTTGTGGCCCTTCTCTGGAGGAGGTACATCACAGGCACTCCTAGCTAAAGCAAAAGCAAGCCAAAGCCAAAGCAAGCCAAAGCCATCTGCCTCACCCTTCATTTATGAATTCCCCAGAACTGACACTTTGTTGTTATGGGTATGGTGCATTTGCTGTAAATGCAATATACCAATAAGAAAACACAGTCACAATTCTGGAAGCACGTGCAACATGCAAAGCATGATCCTGCTGTATCTGTTGAACAGCATTCTCTCACTCTCCTCCAGAGACCAGCTGTGCCCAGCTCCAGGCTTAATGCCACCCTACGCCTTTCAAAAACCAGCAGAGATGCTACTTGGCCAGTGGCTTTGCTTCAGTAGCACGGAGAGGACAGGATGGACGGACAGGAGAGGCCGGAACGGACAGACAGGAGGCAAAGCCTCCCCATCCCTCCAGCGCCAGAAGGGCCGCAGTCAGAGGCTGGGCGGGCTGAGAGCGGCAGCCGGCGCACAGGCAGAGGCGATGGGGGAGAGAGGGGCGGCAGCCTCAGCCCCCCCGCCGCTCTCCCCGGTGCAGCGGAGCCGGGGCTCTCCCGAACACACACACACACGCACACGGCCGTTCCGGTGCTGCCGGGCGCCGCGCTCTTCCCTCCTACCGACGGATCCCCCCCAAAGCCCCCAAGGCTTCAGGGCACCCCCGGCGCAGCGGGGGCCGGGGCAGCAGCCCGGGCGGGGCGGCGCGGCTCCCCCCGCGGCCAGGGCCGGCGGCGGCCCCGGGACAAATAAGGAAGTTTGGGCGCAGACCCCGCCCGCCGCCGGTACTCACAGAGGCCGGGCACGTCCAGCATGCTAGAGATGCCGCGGTCACACATGTCCACCTCGGGCTGGTTCTTGTCCCTGCTCTCCTCCACGATCTTCTTCAGAGACTTAGACATGGCCTGAGTGGGGCAGAAACGGACTCGTGAGGCGGGAAGGGGGGAGCAGACCCGCCCGGGGACAGCCCCCTCCCGAGGGGACAGGGAGCTCGCCCGCGCCGCCAGGGGGTCCTGTCCCGTCCCCGCTGCAGCCCAGCGGAGCCCTGACCGGGATGCCGACCACCCTCCCGCCCCCGGGCGAGGGACAGGTCCCGCCGCTGCCCCCAGGGCGACTCACCGTGCGGTGCCGCGGCGGGACGATCGGTAGCCTGAGGGAAGCTGCACGCGCGCCGACTGGCACCCCCGCCCCGCCCTGTGGCACAGACACACTACCGCCCGTCCCCCGCCTTCCACCGCCCCGCCGGCCGCTCCGCCCACCGCCGGGCAGGAGCCGGACCAATCAGCGCGCTCCCTGTGCTGCAGACCAGCCGGCCATTGGCTGGAGGCGCCCGGAGGGAGGTTCGCTGACCAATAAGCGCGCCGTGTGGGTGATGGCAGGTGAAGCTGCAGGCCGGCAGTGCTGTGTTAGGGCGGGGGCGGTGTCAGCGCACGCGCAGCGGTGGGGGCTGGACGCCGCCATGTCCCGGGCTGTTCGTACAGAACACGGTTCCCGCCGCGGGCCGGGTCCCGGGGCCTGGCTGGGCAAGCTCCCGGCGAGCACGGCCGTTGGCAGCTGCCAGATGTAGCCTCTGTCCGGTAGAGGAGCGCAGCCCCCGAGAAAGGGGGTTGCGGCGCCCTGTCGGGCACCGGGCAGGGCCTGGGTGCGGCCTGGAGGGGTCCGCCGCCGTTGTGGGCTCGATAAAATGACGCGCCTTGCCCGGAGCTGAGCAGTTGTGAGGGGAAGCTCGCCTGGGTTAGTGCTGCTGCCCGTGTGGAGGCCTGTCTGAGCAGGCGCCTGTGGGTGCTGGTACATGTGGGCGGGTGTAAGTGGCGTGTGGGCCTGCAGGTGTCTTCAGAAGGCAGCCTGGACACCAGCTGCTGTGTCTCTGGCACTCAGAAAGCATTTGGCAAACATGAGTTCAAGGAGATGGGTTGTGGTGGATCCAGGTGCCGTGTCCCACGGGTCCGTGTGCCCTGGCGGCTTCCAGACCCCAGGGGCTCGGGGTGGGTGGGCAGCTCCGCGGCCTGGCCACCAGCAACAGGAGGAGCCGCAGAGCCGTGGAGCTGGAAAGCTCAGGCTCCTTAAAAACTCATCGAGTAGGGTTTCAAAATTCACTCTGAAGTTTGGTAAAGGCTACCTAAGGTAAAAGATGTTATCGGAGAAAAATTGGTCTCGTTGAATCGGGGATTTCTATTTCTTCTGGTGGCTTGGTGGATTTTCTGGTCAGCTCTAGTTGCAAAACAAGTCACGAGGCTGGGCCCAGGTTCTGACCACTTGTCACCGTGATGTCCGAGTTACAGCCTTACTGCTCAGAATGCATTTGTGCATATAACACCTTTGATAGGAGTTAAGAAGCTCCTACTTAGGGTCATTCGACAGACATGGAAGCTCAGAGCAGCTAATCACTAAATCTATCAAATGACTCAAGGCCAGGCCACCCATTCAATGCCACAGCCTTGAATTTTGTGTATGTGCTCGCTATGCACTGCATGGTGTTACTTAAAAGCCTAAAAATAATATCCACAGAGACCCAGATGAACCAGCCAAATGCCGAACCAGCAAACGAGGAACACTGCTGGAGGTGTGACTTTAGCTGTTGAGCATAAATATAATTAGAATAAATTATTTATTCTTACATAGCACAGCTGGAAGAAATTCCTTTTATCTGGATTGCTCAGCAGAACGCAGGGTCCCTCAGATGTGCAGTTCCTTCTTGTTTGCAGGAGCATGAATTGGAATCCCTCTCCTGTCTAAGAAGACGCCCTGATTGCCACCAGTCAGTTGTCCCAAAGACCTAGGTGCCAGCATGACTACTGATGGTTCCATGGAGAACCATCGCAGGCTTCATTTAGTAGCAAAGGCTTAGGCAGATTCATTGCCTATAAAACACAGTCCCAACTTGCTTATTCCAAGAAAGTACATGTGACTGTGACAAGGTACTCACAAAATGGTGTCTTCATGGTTAATGAGAAGCTCACTTGGCTTCTCACTGCCCTGTTCACGCAGTGATCAAAACAGTAGCATATTACACTGCACACAGCCTGGATGTCCACATTCTACCCATACCATACAAGTATTTAATTACTCCCAGCTTAATGAACATATTGCTATTACTCCTTTTTGTCAGGACTGCAGGTTTTTTTACCATCCTCCTAAATTGATTATCCTCTTGTGTAAACAGTTCATCACTCACTCACACCCTCTATGAGATCTGCTTTGGCTTCTGCTTTAGCAAACCTTTCATCTCTGATCAATACCCTGGTCAGGTCTGCACTGAATTTGGCAAAGAGGAGCTGCTGTCAATCAGCTTCCTTTTAAAGCTTCTCAGCTCCTCATGAAGCACTAAACATCAATTGGATGAGAAGGGGTGGGACAGTAAGTACACGTGCCACACTCTCCAAGGCTCAGATTACTCCCCCATCCTGAAAACTTAATTTTCAGGTTGTTCCATGAGCAGTCATCCTCACGAAGTGTAGTTTCCTGCAGAGGGCCTATGCCACTACAGTAACCCCATCTCCCCTCTCTTGTCCCCTGCCACCTCTTCCAAGTACATCTAGTTCTTCCATAACCCCTTTAACCCCAAATATCCTCAGTTCTCTCTGTACCTGTGTCTGGCGACCGGCTGCTGGAGCCCTCCCCACCTGTGTGGCAGTTGAGCTCACGCTACAGGCTTTTCCAATTTAGGTCTTGCTGTACAATCCAGCTACTGATCTTTTGCGTATGAAACAACTACAAAATATCTTTGTTCTCTGTCAGATTTGTTCTGAATTTGTCACTTTGCTTAAATGTTTGCAGAGTGAACGCCTGAAGTCTTTGGAGAGGCTGGCACGTGCCTTCTGTCCTTGGGACAGCAGGCTGAAGGAGGTGACTAGGAGGTAGATGTCTGGCCAGGACTCTATGGCAGGGCTGGGGCTGCCAGCTGGTGGGAAGAGGGAGAAGTGGAAGTGGCTCCTGCCCTGGTTGTCCCCATCCCACTCCAGCTGGATGTGCCTCCCACTGGTTCCTCTGGCTGCTGTAGGGAGCAGCAAGGGGACGAGTCACTCTGACACTGCCCTTGCTCTGCCTGTCCTGGGTGGTTCTTGTAACCAAGGAAATGAGGTTTTACATTATTATTCTATTTTTATCCTTTTTTTTTTTTTTTT
>NW_015090775.1:4820702-4898778 GCF_001431845.1 Calidris pugnax | reverse complement strand
CAGACCTGACACTTTGTTGTTATGGGTATGGTGCATTTGCTGTAAATGCAATATACCAATAAGAAAACACAGTCACAATTCTGGAAGCACGTGCAACATGCAAAGCATGATCCTGCTGTATCTGTTGAACAGCATTATCTCACTCTCCTCCAGAGACCAGCTGTGCCCAGCTCCAGGCTTAATGCCACCCTACGCCTTTCAAAAACCAGCAGAGATGCTACTTGGCCAGTGGCTTTGCTTCAGTAGCACGGAGAGGACAGGATGGACGGACAGGAGAGGCCGGAACGGACAGACAGGAGGCAAAGCCTCCCCATCCCTCCAGCGCCAGAAGGGCCGCAGTCAGAGGCTGGGCGGGCTGAGAGCGGCAGCCGGCGCACAGGCAGAGGCGATGGGGGAGAGAGGGGCGGCAGCCTCAGCCCCCCCGCCGCTCTCCCCGGTGCAGCGGAGCCGGGGCTCTCCCGAACACACACACACACGCACACGGCCGTTCCGGTGCTGCCGGGCGCCGCGCTCTTCCCTCCTACCGACGGATCCCCCCCAAAGCCCCCAAGGCTTCAGGGCACCCCCGGCGCAGCGGGGGCCGGGGCAGCAGCCCGGGCGGGGCGGCGCGGCTCCCCCCGCGGCCAGGGCCGGCGGCGGCCCCGGGACAAATAAGGAAGTTTGGGCGCAGACCCCGCCCGCCGCCGGTACTCACAGAGGCCGGGCACGTCCAGCATGCTAGAGATGCCGCGGTCACACATGTCCACCTCGGGCTGGTTCTTGTCCCTGCTCTCCTCCACGATCTTCTTCAGAGACTTAGACATGGCCTGAGTGGGGCAGAAACGGACTCGTGAGGCGGGAAGGGGGGAGCAGACCCGCCCGGGGACAGCCCCCTCCCGAGGGGACAGGGAGCTCGCCCGCGCCGCCAGGGGGTCCAGTCCCGTCCCCGCCGCAGCCCAGCGGAGCCCTGACCGGGATGCCGACCACCCTCCCGCCCCCGGGCGAGGGACAGGTCCCGCCGCTGCCCCCAGGGCGACTCACCGTGCGGTGCCGCGGCGGGACGATCGGTAGCCTGAGGGAAGCTGCACGCGCGCCGACTGGCACCCCCGCCCCGCCCTGTGGCACAGACACACTACCGCCCGTCCCCCGCCTTCCACCGCCCCGCCGGCCGCTCCGCCCACCGCCGGGCAGGAGCCGGACCAATCAGCGCGCTCCCTGTGCTGCAGACCAGCCGGCCATTGGCTGGAGGCGCCCGGAGGGAGGTTCGCTGACCAATAAGCGCGCCGTGTGGGTGATGGCAGGTGAAGCTGCAGGCCGGCAGTGCTGTGTTAGGGCGGGGGCGGTGTCAGCGCACGCGCAGCGGTGGGGGCTGGACGCCGCCATGTCCCGGGCTGTTCGTACAGAACACGGTTCCCGCCGCGGGCCGGGTCCCGGGGCCTGGCTGGGCAAGCTCCCGGCGAGCACGGCCGTTGGCAGCTGCCAGATGTAGCCTCTGTCCGGTAGAGGAGCGCAGCCCCCGAGAAAGGGGGTTGCGGCGCCCTGTCGGGCACCGGGCAGGGCCTGGGTGCGGCCTGGAGGGGTCCGCCGCCGTTGTGGGCTCGATAAAATGACGCGCCTTGCCCGGAGCTGAGCAGTTGTGAGGGGAAGCTCGCCTGGGTTAGTGCTGCTGCCCGTGTGGAGGCCTGTCTGAGCAGGCGCCTGTGGGTGCTGGTACATGTGGGCGGGTGTAAGTGGCGTGTGGGCCTGCAGGTGTCTTCAGAAGGCAGCCTGGACACCAGCTGCTGTGTCTCTGGCACTCAGAAAGCATTTGGCAAACATGAGTTCAAGGAGATGGGTTGTGGTGGATCCAGGTGCCGTGTCCCACGGGTCCGTGTGCCCTGGCGGCTTCCAGACCCCAGGGGCTCGGGGTGGGTGGGCAGCTCCGCGGCCTGGCCACCAGCAACAGGAGGAGCCGCAGAGCCGTGGAGCTGGAAAGCTCAGGCTCCTTAAAAACTCATCGAGTAGGGTTTCAAAATTCACTCTGAAGTTTGGTAAAGGCTACCTAAGGTAAAAGATGTTATCGGAGAAAAATTGGTCTCGTTGAATCGGGGATTTCTATTTCTTCTGGTGGCTTGGTGGATTTTCTGGTCAGCTCTAGTTGCAAAACAAGTCACGAGGCTGGGCCCAGGTTCTGACCACTTGTCACCGTGATGTCCGAGTTACAGCCTTACTGCTCAGAATGCATTTGTGCATATAACACCTTTGATAGGAGTTAAGAAGCTCCTACTTAGGGTCATTCGACAGACATGGAAGCTCAGAGCAGCTAATCACTAAATCTATCAAATGACTCAAGGCCAGGCCACCCATTCAATGCCACAGCCTTGAATTTTGTGTATGTGCTCGCTATGCACTGCATGGTGTTACTTAAAAGCCTAAAAATAATATCCACAGAGACCCAGATGAACCAGCCAAATGCCGAACCAGCAAACGAGGAACACTGCTGGAGGTGTGACTTTAGCTGTTGAGCATAAATATAATTAGAATAAATTATTTATTCTTACATAGCACAGCTGGAAGAAATTCCTTTTATCTGGATTGCTCAGCAGAACGCAGGGTCCCTCAGATGTGCAGTTCCTTCTTGTTTGCAGGAGCATGAATTGGAATCCCTCTCCTGTCTAAGAAGACGCCCTGATTGCCACCAGTCAGTTGTCCCAAAGACCTAGGTGCCAGCATGACTACTGATGGTTCCATGGAGAACCATCGCAGGCTTCATTTAGTAGCAAAGGCTTAGGCAGATTCATTGCCTATAAAACACAGTCCCAACTTGCTTATTCCAAGAAAGTACATGTGACTGTGACAAGGTACTCACAAAATGGTGTCTTCATGGTTAATGAGAAGCTCACTTGGCTTCTCACTGCCCTGTTCACGCAGTGATCAAAACAGTAGCATATTACACTGCACACAGCCTGGATGTCCACATTCTACCCATACCATACAAGTATTTAATTACTCCCAGCTTAATGAACATATTGCTATTACTCCTTTTTGTCAGGACTGCAGGTTTTTTTACCATCCTCCTAAATTGATTATCCTCTTGTGTAAACAGTTCATCACTCACTCACACCCTCTATGAGATCTGCTTTGGCTTCTGCTTTAGCAAACCTTTCATCTCTGATCAATACCCTGGTCAGGTCTGCACTGAATTTGGCAAAGAGGAGCTGCTGTCAATCAGCTTCCTTTTAAAGCTTCTCAGCTCCTCATGAAGCACTAAACATCAATTGGATGAGAAGGGGTGGGACAGTAAGTACACTTGCCACACTCTCCAAGGCTCAGATTACTCCCCCATCCTGAAAACTTAATTTTCAGGTTGTTCCATGAGCAGTCATCCTCACGAAGTGTAGTTTCCTGCAGAGGGCCTATGCCACTACAGTAACCCCATCTCCCCTCTCTTGTCCCCTGCCACCTCTTCCAAGTACATCTAGTTCTTCCATAACCCCTTTAACCCCAAATATCCTCAGTTCTCTCTGTACCTGTGTCTGGCGACCGGCTGCTGGAGCCCTCCCCACCTGTGTGGCAGTTGAGCTCACGCTACAGGCTTTTCCAATTTAGGTCTTGCTGTACAATCCAGCTACTGATCTTTTGCGTATGAAACAACTACAAAATATCTTTGTTCTCTGTCAGATTTGTTCTGAATTTGTCACTTTGCTTAAATGTTTGCAGAGTGAACGCCTGAAGTCTTTGGAGAGGCTGGCACGTGCCTTCTGTCCTTGGGACAGCAGGCTGAAGGAGGTGACTAGGAGGTAGATGTATGGCCTGTATGGCAGGGCTGGGGCTGCCAGCTGGTGGGAAGAGGGAGAAGTGGAAGTGGCTCCTGCCCTGGTTGTCCCCATCCCACTCCAGCTGGATGTGCCTCCCACTGGTTCCTCTGGCTGCTGTAGGGAGCAGCAAGGGGACGAGTCACTCTGACACTGCCCTTGCTCTGCCTGTCCTGGGTGGTTCTTGTAACCAAGGAAATGAGGTTTTACATTATTATTCTATTTTTATCCTCTTTTTTTTTTTTTTTCCCTCCAATAAAAGCTTTCAGAGCTTTTAATTATTATTACCATTAATGCAGGGTTAGTGTACGGTATCAAAACAATACACCAGCAACACGCACCCGCAGAACCAGGTGTGTGCTGCTGGGCACAGCTACTGAAAATGTCCAGCAACATTGCAGTCCTTACATGTGATAACTGGCACACGATATTTAGTTTGCTGATCTTTGCCTTACAAAAGCAAACTTCTAGAATTTGACCTCTATTACCAGCTAATAAAGATCTTAACCGTTTATTTGTGAGTAACCCTGTGTTGTTGCTGCTGTTGTCATTATGAACAGGAGTCAGTGCTATGAATTTTTGTTACATTACATTTTAATCCGGACTGCAGAATAATTCTGTGGTTTTAGTTTGGCAGCTGACAAAAATAACTACACTAAGTATTTTAAATTCTGGTGCCTAGGACACTTATCTCAAGTTACTGTGAGAAACTGAGACACCTCCTTTGCTTTATGAGTCGAGTGAAAACTGTTTGTGTCAAAATTGCTTTGTAAATTTAACTAAAATTAGCTAGTGTTTTAAATTGACCAACACCACAATTTCTAGCATTTTAGCTGTATATCTTCTCTCTCCTTGACTTCAAGTAACTATAGTCCCAACAATCTCATTGTAGTATTGCTTCTCATTTATTGTTTATAAATAATAGCCCTGCCACAAGGGAAAGGCAATTAAAATATACTGTTATGGACCTTTTAGTGCTTATTCTCCAAAATCTAATCTTGAGAGTGCTTACCATTTCTATATAACTGTCTCATAAAATATACCTTATATAAAAATTAATATGTATAGTAACATGCAGAAGAAGATTTACATGTAAGTTAAAAACACACAGGCTGTAGGAAGGGAGAACATGCACATTCATAATCTGTGCTTTGTCACTGAGGGAAGGAGGTTGGTTGTAGCCAGGCAGGTATTATACACAGACACACACATTCACAGCTACGACATCATTATCTATAAAAAAGCAACGTGCATAGTCAGAAAAGCAAGGATATTCATGGCAGTATTGTGAGATGAAGCCATGAATCTTATTAAACCCATATTTTATCTTTTGAATTGTACACTGCAAAAAACACATAGAAGTTTAATGGAAAAATTCCTTTTAAATTACCTGTTTAGTTGTTCCTGTTTGCTTTTGCTGTGCATTCATTTTCAAGCAAGTGTTTTAAATGACTCCTTACCTTCCAAGACAGAAACATGGCTTAGCACCAGCCCTCTCCTCTATGGACCTCCACTTTAATACTTCTGCAGTGGTATTTCTGTTGTGGTTCCTCATATGAAATGTTCGAGGACAGCAGTGGGGTTTTTTGTTACTGTTTTTTTAAAGAATGGGTTTGATAATTTACTCTAATTTTAGACTTTGACTATTTTTGGCAAGAGTCAGTTGGGCTAGATCAATTGAACCTTGTACCAGCAGCTTCATTCAGCACTCTTCATAAGCACAAATTCTCTGCTGGACTTTCATCTTTTTTCTAAAGAACCTCATGCATTTTACTAATTTTTATATAAAATTATGTACAGGTATGGAGCATTTCTAACATTTAAAGATGTGTCAAGTTATTGTTAGATTTAAAGAAAAAAACAACTTGCAAATTTATCTTTCTCTCATTCATAGTGCTCTTTAGCCTTTTCTTCTGCAAAGTTCAATAATTCCATAAAATTTATTTGACATTGTGACAGAAAGTCATGCCAAGAGCAAGTATGTACGTAGCGTATCAAAAAATGTCCAAGACCCTTTAATCTGCTTTGAAATGAACTGTGCTTTTTCCCTTAGTGAAATCAATCTTTTTGAAGTACAGATTTCAGCAAACTAATCAGTTTAACTGCAGCTCCCCTCTAGAGATTGAGGCCAAGGGTTGTGTCACCAGAACGGCCTCAGGCTTGTCCCAGGTCACCAGATCACATCTCCATAGTGTTCGCTAAGTCAACAGTAGGCCGGCCTCAGCACGGTGAGCACAGGGCAGTCCTGGGGAACTCAACTTTGGGGCTATAAACTGTATGACATGTGGCTGATACCAGTCTCAAAAAGCCACTAATGAATTTCATTCATTAAAACCGTGTACTGGTTTGTCATTTTATGTTCTTGTCCTACTCCTGACAAGGCCAAGGTCTGACCTGAGAATGCATTGTCCATCAGGGTGTGATCCACTTTTAACAAGAGAGATGAAATGTCCCGCAGAGCACAGCTGCACTGGCAGGAGACATCCCCTTCCCTTTCACCTCTGGCTTCCAGATGAGCTCTGCTTCAGGCTGGTAAAGTGCAGAAAATGTCAATGTTCTTGCTAAGCCAATTCTTGCCCAAACTCTGATGCTTCCATGACCAGCCACCTGGTGGCAAGAGACAGCAGCCAGATCTTGAGGGGATTCTCTGCCCTGCACCAGCTGCACCAAGTCCATGGTGATTCACAGGAAGGTCAAAACCACAACGGAGGTTCACAGAGCCCCATGATGCAGCCATGGAAGAATTAAACTCCTGCCAATCTCTGCAGGCAAACAGCTGAAGCTGTGCTTGCTTGCACTTGTGATGTCTCACACACTTGTATCTTTAGAGCTAATTTTGTAGCTCTATCTCCAGGCAGTTCAGATGTTTGTTTTCTTTACTGCTTGCTATCCCCTTTATGGGGCGTTTAATAAACTTTATAGACAAAGACTGCATCATCAGTTTGGTTGAAACTCAACAAAAGTTTTTCTGGACCACTAATCTGAAAATGTTTACGTTGACTGTGTGGTCCTTTATGTCTTCCCTTATTAGAGAAACTGTCTGTTCTGCCAGCAGCTCGGTAGGACGTAGATGTCTCCTAGTTTGATCCAAATACAGGTCTCTCTCATTTTTCCACGTTATACTTCAGCATGTTTGCAGGAGGATCACCTGTACATAACCTAGGTTTTTCTTGGTCCTTGGAGAATTCTAAAATGCTGGCTTACATCTAATGCTCTTGGCCAGTGGGAGTCCACAGGTTTCTCTCTAACTTATTACCAGATGATTTTGATTTGTATTTTAGAGCTTGCCATCTACCTTTTTGGCCTTTTTGTCTGATTTGTGTTGTCTACATTTTATTTAACCAGGATGGCTTCTCAGACACTATAATAAAGTCTTGTACGTTTGTGGAACAATGGTTTCTTCAGCATTCACTGGGAAATCTTCAAAGAGTTCCTAAATTTTGTTAGAACTGCCATTAATGTTTTAATGTCATTTCATAATTAATTATTGCAACAATCACATAAAGGAATTCCTTTCACTGTGAGTGACTCTTTGTAATAGTTATGAAGTGAGAGCTCTGGTGAGGCCTGTGTTCCTTTGCTGTGGTGGGAATTCCTCTTGCCTGTCCATCACAGGTGACATTCAGGAAATGAATTAGTCATTTGTTCTGGGTTGTGACAACAAATGTTTCATGGTGGAAATTAGTGTCGTCTGTATACCCTGTCAACAACATTTTTTATGTATGATGTGTGTTAGCCTGGGGAAGGGAAAAACTAATTTGAGTCAAAGGTCAACTGACATTTTTATGTCTGCCTTATTCTGAAGTTATATCTATTTTATAATTGTCTAGGAAATTGCCTACAAGTTGGCTGGGAAGGTGAAGTAGTTACTAAGAGTCTCCCAGAATCACATGGGGTTGGAAGGGACCTCTGGAGATCATCCAGTCCGACCCCCTGCCAAAGCAGGTCCACCCAGAGCAGGTTGCACAGGAACGTGTCCAGGTGGGTTTGAATGTCTCCAGAGAAGGAGACTCCACCACCTCCCTGGGCAGCCTCTGCCAGGGCTCTGCCACCCTCACAGGAAAGAAGTTCCTCCCCATGTTTAGGTGGAAATTCTTATATTCAAGTTTGTGCCCATTTCCTCTTGTCCTGTCCCTGGGCACCACTGAAAAAAGATCGGCCCCATCCTCTTGACACCCTCCCTTTAAGTATTTATAGCTGTTGATCAGATCCCCCTCAGTCTTCTCTAGACTAAAAATAGACCCAAGTCCTTCAGCCTTTCCTTTTAAGGGAGGTGTTCTCAGCCCCACATCATCTTTGTAGTCCTCTGCTGTCCCCTCTCCAGCAGTTCCCTGTCCTTCTGGAACTGGGGAGCCCAGAACTGGTCCCAGTGCTCCAGATGGGGCCTCCCCAGGGCAGAGCAGAGGGGCAGGATGACCTCCCTCCACCTGCTGGTCACCCTCTTCCTGATGCCCCCCAGGATGCCCTTGGCCTTCTTGGCCACAAGGGCCCATTGCTGGCTCATGGGCATCCCATTGTCCACCAGGACTCTCAGGTCTTTCTCCTCAGAGCTGCTCTCCAGCAGGTCACCCCCACCCTGTCCTGGTGCAGGGGGTTATTCCTCCCCAGGTGCAGCACCCAACACTTGCCCTTGTTGAAGTTCATCACGTTCCTCTCTGGCCAGCTGTCCAGCCTGTCCAGGTGGCGGCACAGCCTTCTGGTGTCTCAGCCACTCCTCCCAGTTTTGTATCATCAGTGAACTTGCTGAGGGGACATTCCATCCCTTCATCCAGGTCATTGATGAATATATTGAAGAGGACCGGACCCAGTACTGACCCCTGGAAACACCACTTGTTAGGGACCTCCAGCTAGATTCTGTGCCTCTAATCACATCTCACGTTTTTTCTGTTCAGTTGCAAATAGATTTTGAAGCTTGAAGATATAACTCAATAAATATAATCACAGTTATTTGTGTATATTGAATATAGAGCTCTGATCCTGGTGTTACTTCTTAATGTGGTTAAGATTTAGTACCACACCCTCTGGTTGTAGGACAGGGGCCATTTTTTTAGCAATTTCTGATTTTATTCTCATTTGAATAAAACTTTAGCTAATGTTTTAAAAGATGCTTGGGACAAAACCTTGTAACTCCATATAACTAATTGAAGACAACTTCATATCTTAGGTCCTCATCAACTTCATGTTGAATATTTTGTGTTTAATTTTCATCCTGGCTAATTCACTTTTTACAGCATTATATGTAAACATTTGAAGTTACGTAGAAGAATATAAAAAATACATTTCAAACACTAGCAAAACCTCATTTTCCCAGTTGGGTAAATAATAGTTTATTTTCAGTGCAATGGGAGATCACATTTTTTGGACAGAACTCTAAATTCATAACAGCTTCACTGAGAGTAATTTTTAAAAGGCCTTCAACTGCAATTATCATAACCGGGTTTGGAACTTACTTTATGATCTAAAGCCTCTTCAGTATAGCAGGGAATGGTAACGTATTTCTCCTAAACAGTCTTCTAGCTCGTCCAGCTTAACTGGAATCCTGATGGTAAAGTCACATATTCAGCATGAAATTTTATATAGACTTGATGAGATGTAGCAGTAAATGGAGCGATGTTTGTATCCTAAAATTAAAGACAAGAAAAATGAATAGCTTTATAGAACATGAAGATCCTTTGTAAAAGCCAGTGAGAGGGTTAAAACTGTGGCACAGATTGGATCATAGCTTGTAAATGACCTCAGGTCTGGCTAAATACTGCTGTTGCATTTCTCCCTTAGGGTGTTACAAATATTTAAATTGCAAATACAACTAAATACAGAGAAAAATACCTTAATGTCTCCCACTAGATGTCACTGTAAGGTCTGGATTGGAAGGCTTCTAGGGTGCCACACACACCCTGTGCCTTCACTACCACTCACCTGTGTGGAATTCATGCCAGAATTGGAGAAACAGTCCTGAATATCAAAACCAGTGAAGGTTCATTTTAACCACTTACAAGGTGACAGGCAGTAGGCAATACGTACCGTCCCACAGTATGGCCCAGCTGGGGGACAGCTGGCATCTGGCCCGTCGAAAAGGATCAGATAGTTGCTCCTGCAGTCCCCCTGGTCATCGATGCTGATGAAATCAAAGTTCACTGTGACAATTCTTCCCTTGGGCACGGTCACGGCCCACTCACAGTCAGTGGTGTTGGGGTACGTTGCCGGGTAGCCAGGGCTAGCAAACGAGCCGGTGCTGCCGTATAATGTTCCTCCGCATCCTGGAAACAGACACTGTTAATTAGCTGAGAAGGCTTGGTTTCACAAGATACTAGAGCATGTAGTACATTACTCAGCCCCTGTACTCAGCACTGGTGAGGCCACACCTCGAGTGTTGTGTCCAGTTTTGGGCACCTCGATACAAGAGAGATCTCGAGGTGCTGGAGCGAGTGCAGAGGAGGTGAGGGGGCTGGAAAACAAATCGTATGAGGAGCAGCTGAAGGAGCTGGGGCTGTTTAGTGTGAGGAAGAGGAGGCTGAGGGGAGACCTCATCACTCTCTACAACTTCGTGAAAGGACACTGTAGAGAGGTTGGTGCTGGTCTCTTCTCACAGGTAATTAGTGACAGAACGAGAGGGAACGGCTTCAAGCTCCAACAGGGGAGGTTTAGATTGAACATTAGGAAGGAATTTTTCACCAAAAGAGTGATAGGGCATTGGAACAGGCTGCCCAGGGAGGGGGTGGAGTCACCATCCCTGGGTGTGTTTAAGGGACGTTTAGATGGGGTACTGAGGGATATGGTGTAGGGGAGGACTTTGTAGAGTAGGGGAGATGGTTGGACTCGATGATCCCAAGGGTCTCTTCCAACCTGAATGATTCTATGATTCTATGATTCTATGATTAGTACAGTATTAGTAATAGCACTGAGAAACAGAGAGATGCTGGGAGCTGGAGTAATGGATGTGGGTATGAGTGTTATTCCAATAAGAGACAAAACTGAGGCTCTAACTTCAGCAGCCTGAGAAGAATATGCAATGGGCATTAGACCATCACTGGGTATTAAAAATCAAAACCCCTAAAACTCTTTGAAACAGGAACCAAAGTCTTAAATGTGTGCCTTGGTCAGTTCAGTCCCCAGCTACTCAACTTGAGACAAATTCTCTTGGGCTGTTCTTTGGAATGAAAAGTATTGAATCCTCATCTGATAAAAAATACAGCAAGAACAACTCAGGGAAAATAGTCATATTAGGTAAACTAAAGGCCATTTATACCAAAATTCAATCTCCCACAGTGGGCAGAAGCAGATGCCCTGAGAGAAATGCAAGTTTTTAGAGTAAGAGTAAGCATGTGTGATCATGACCCAGATGACTCTCACAGTCTCCAAGAATTTTCAGCTCACAGCTCCCAGACATGGCACCTTTGTATTTAATAGTCTTAATCAGATGTCTTCCCTGAACTTGTTCAGGTAGCCCTCGAATCCATGTAAATTTGAAGCATCCTATGGGAAGGAGCCCCCATAGCAGCTTAACTGCATACTGTGTGAAGAAGTGGTTTGTTTGGCTTTGTTTAAACCTACCACCTCCTGCCTTTATCTGAAGGCCTCTAGTTCTTCTGTGAGAAAAGTCAACGAACAGTTGATCACTATTTACCTATTTATTACTCAATTTGATAGATCTCAGTAGTTTCTTAGCCAGGTTAAAAAGTCTCAGTGTACCTCATACAGAGGCCATTTTTTTATGTTGAGCCCTTTTGTCTGAAATTTTTCCAGTTATACTGGATTGTTTATACGAGGAGGACCTCGTATATACATATATGTATATATATACACCAGAACTGTGCACATCATTCAATTTCTGTGTGAACTATGGATTTATACAGTGGCTTTGTTCTCTCTTCTTTTCCCAACCATTCCTAGTGTTGTGCTAGCCTACTTGACTATCAGTGAGCAGTGACCTCTTGTTTTCACGGAACTGTTTTACCCCCAAGATCTTTTTGCTGAGTGCTAAAAAGTCAACTCACAGCCCAAGTAAAGTTAGCCCATGTTCTTCATCAACACTTTCCTTTGCTGAACTTGATCTGCCTTCTCATCACCAAGCCACTCAACACTGTAAGGTCATTCCACAGTGCTTTTCAGCTGGCCATGAGCTTTCCTACCTCCAGTAACTTAATCTCGTGAACAATTACCCAGCTATTAACTGGGTAATTCATGAGCCATTTATGAATGTGTCTATTATATAATCACACCACACCATTCAAATTTCAATCCTTTTCAGGCTTAGCGTATCACAACCATTTTTTTTTTTTTTTTTTTTTTTGCCCATGTTCTTCATCAACACTTTCCTACGCTGAACTTGATCTGCCTTCTCATCACCAAGCCACTCAACACTGTAAGGTCATTCCACAGTGCTTTTCAGCTGGCCATGAGCTTTCCTACCTCCAGTAACTTAATCTCGTGAACAATTACCCAGCTATTAACTGGGTAATTCATGAGCCATTTATGAATGTGTCTATTATATAATCACACCACACCATTCAAATTTCAATCCTTTTCAGGCTTAGCAGTGCCTAGATCCTACAGCGTATCACAACCGGACTATGAATGGAGTAGGCTGGATCACCACCACCACTCTGTGGATCCCAAGATCCTGATATGATCTGACCTCTCAGTGAAAGAGGTAGATCTTCATCTTAAGTGGACTACATCCTCTGAGGTTGCTGAAGTCAACTTTAGGGAGAGGGAATTGCTTCCATCACATAAAATGGATCTTGCCCCACTGGTCTCCAGGAACAATTACCTCTCTCCAGTGACTGAAGAGGGTGGACTATGGGTGCCTGGGGAGATCTTAAGTGTTGATGAGGCAGGGCCCAGACTGAGCAGGCTGAAATCCATATTTCCATTTTCTCCCTCTGTGTACAATTGCTGAGTGGCATTACTTTGTAATTACAGCCTTACCACTTGATGAAGAAGTCCAAGTAATTTCATAGCCATCACGAGCCCCTGAAAAATCACTCTTGAAACGAAGGTAGACAACATGATTTTGGGGGAAGATGGGATTGGGCACAGTGTTTCCACAGAACCTGCCAAGTAGTGGTGATTGCGCATCACTCCCATTTCTGATCTTCAAGAGACACAAAAAAAAATATTGTCAATATTAACTCCCTATGCCAGTTACACACTAGTACAATTATGCAGTGATATAAGCACAGCACAAATTATATAGTGACTTGCATGCTTATCATAACTGTTATTTTAATACTGTTATTTTTCCTACTATATGTTCTTGTATAGAAGAAAAAAGAGACTATTAACCAGCCTGAGTGTAATTGCACAGAACAAGTATTATCAGAAACAGGTGACTAAATTTTATGGTATGGTACATCTCCTGACAAAAAATTACTTGACTAGTAGCTAAGATCTGCTGTTGCAATTCAAACCCACGTTTTACTTTTCAGAAGAAATGTTAATATTCCCGATGAAAAGATTAACTCTTTACCTTGCAGACCACTCTTCCCTGGCCACATTACGACACAGATCATACTACATAGCTCAGGTTTAATCTGGGTTGTGGTTTTTTTTTTCTGAGCTCCAATAATTTTGATGCTTGAGACAGTAAAGAGGATATGAAAGGAGAACCAAATAACGATTCTGCCACAGACACCTGACTTTTGTCAACTGGCCAGTGAATGGGGAAACCTTCAACAAGCGTGAAAGGACAGAGTGAGGATTATGTAGGAGGGTATGTTTTTTATTGATGTAAAGTACCTTTGCAAGTGTCCTACATTTGATACTAGAGCTCTTCTTTTTTTTTTTTTTAATGAAAAAATGCTTTTTTAGAAGAAAAAAATAGGAAGCAGATGGAATCTACTGCTGGAATGAAAGCACTCAGACTTGCGGCTTTGTTCATGCACAGATTTTAGTATTGGTTAAAACTGTCCTGGCTTGCTCTGTTAACTGGGTGACATCAACAAGAGCTAGGTAACGATGAGTTAGCTGATAATGAAACTATTTATGCATTGGTTTTGGACTTGCTATAGTGTGTATTGTTTAACCTCTTCCCATAGCATTTGAGTACCTTTCACCATAGAACTGTAGCAATAGAGCAATAGATTAGTCCCTAATATCAATTCAGCTCAGACTTGATCCAAGCTTATTAATATCTTCAGAATTAAGCAGATTTTTGAGAGAGGCCCACAAAATATGTATATTTGCTTGATACCTCTAGGAAATCACGTGAACACTGCATGCTGTCCTCCAAACTGAAACCATGGAAAAAGAGAGAAATTGTGTGATTCAGGGGAGCTCGTAGAATGATAGAACAGTCCATATTATTGGGGTGACGACCAGGCCAGCCGGGGCTCTTCAGGTAACCAAATGGCTGGTTGTACTCTCTGCTGCAACCTTGGGACAGAAAACCAGAAGCCTGTAAGCATTTCAGATTTCTCTATTGCTTCTCACTGCATGGAATCAACAAAGAGAATGGAAGGTAGATTTTTTTTAGACATTTCTTCAAGCTTACCTACAGCTTGATAGGTAAATTTGAGTCCATTATTAATCATATATTCATCTGATTTGAACGTCACGATGGCAGTGCGGTCGTAAGAGTAAAATTCAGGGACTGGAAAAGTCTCGGTGCTGCAGAATCTATGGACTGACCCTTGGCTGTGCTGGAATTCAATACATGTCACAAGTTACTTCTACTTAATGATATAATTTGGTTTTCTGTTTACTGAACTTGAGGTAAATAGATCTCTCAGCACTTCCTATACCAGTTATCCAATCACATTTTAAAGTTCTCATGGAAATCACTTAATAATGTCTCAACATTTTATGTTAAGTTATTATGAAAAACAAATCAAATGTAACAGATATTTTCATGCCAAAATAAGAAACAATGAAAGAAGGATTAGAATAATATCATACAAGGGACATGAACAGGTTGGGTTTTTTCTGGGGCTTTCTATAAACACTCTTCTTGGCACGAGTATTTATTTTTATTATGATTCTTGGGTGGCAGGAAGTAGAATTAGTTAATTAAAACTTGCTGCTGGGCAGTACTTTCTGGGTGTTTAGTTTGGCAGCTTTGTTACTTGGTGCAACTGTGAAAAATTGTGTAACACTTAGGAGGTCTAATTCAATGTGTGCATAGTGTGCTTCCATGAGGTCTGTGTGCCAGTTAACACAGTTAAGCGGGGGACAATGAGCAATGCTTTGGATGTCCCCCTCACACAGAATCATCAATTAATTTATTACCAAATAGTCGGCTTCTTCTCTCTTTACAAAGAGTGAAGGGAGCTGAATGTGAATGGGGAATGCTATCAACTGTAAATATCTTACTGTTGGTGAGTCCTGGAGCTGTAGGTAGTTCTGGGAGCAGTCCTGGCCAGAATGGAGGTGGAAGACCTCTACCACCACCCTGACTTGCTGCTGTGGAGGAGCATCAATGACCCAAGTACAGAGAGTAGACGGTGGGTATTCATTTGGGAAGTTAGGGGACGCTGCAGTCAGGGATGTAGAAGTTGCATTATATATTCCCCCACACAGACCTGTGTAAAATGGTAATAAGTGCATCATAGTGTCAAAACTTTTACAATGGGGGGAAAATATTTATTGAGCAAAACTACACTGGTCAATATACGTGTGTATTTACCTGTAACTCTCTAGAAGAAAAAAAAAGTAAGTGAAACAGATATGCATATGTATATATGTATACTTACGATCCACTGTGGTGTAGGTCGCATTGAAACCCTCTCTTTCCACAGAACTGTCTGTGATGAATTTCACAGTCAAGGAATTACGGGTAGAAAGAAAAGGAGCTGGTACTGTAGATCCACAGAATGTGCCAACTAAATTGGCATTTTCATTATCTCCGTCGTAAAGCTGAAAGAAGAAAAGTGTATAAGCCACTAGTAGTTTAGGCACAACAAGCAAACAAAAAGAAATAAAATTCTTTGAGCCCTTCTGACATTACAGTCTCTTGAAAGCACAGTAGATGCTAGTGTCCTTTAATAGGATGTTCTTGATGACTGTAATTATTCACTGCCATATTAACTAAATCTGTTGGACAGTGTAAATCTAATTATTGGGACATTCTGGTCCCATCTCAGCAAATCTATCAAAAATTTATTCTATTTTAATAATTTTCATTTTTATATGCAATCTCAGAGTGCTTTTTAATGAGAAAGGTTGATTTTATTCACCAAAATGTAGAATTTGTTCCTAGTTTCATTGAGCATCTCTAATGCTCAAGAGGATCGAGAACATGCCTTGGTGGATCTTGTTTAGCAGCATTCTGCTATTCTACATTTTTTATGCTCATCTCCAAGATAATAGCTTTCACAGGTGAGCATTTAGTATCAAGACTTATTTATTCAAAATGTTATAAAATGTTAAAAGGCCAACAGCATCCTGGCCTGTGTCAGGAACAGTGTGGCAAGTAGGGCCCGAGAAGCGATCGTCCCCCTGTACTGGGCACTGGTGAGACCCCACCTCGAGTACTGTGTCCAGTTTTGGGCCCCCTACCACAAGAGAGACATTGAGGTGCTGGAGCGGGTCCAGAGAAGGGCAACGAAGCTGGTGAGGGGTCTGGAGCACAAGTCTTACGAGGAGAGGCTGAGGGAGCTGGGGGTGTTCAGTCTGGGGAAGAGGAGACTGAGGGGAGACCTTATCGCTCTCTACAACTCCCTGAAAGGAGGGTGTAGAGAGACGGGGGTCGGTCTCTTCTTCCAAGCTACAGACGATAGGACAAGGGGTAATGGCCTCAAGTTGCGCCAGGGGAAGTTCAGGTTGGATATTAGGAAACATTTCTTTACTGAAAGGGTTGTCAGGCATTGGAATGGGCTGCCCAGGGAGGTGGTGGAGTCACCATCCCTGGAGGGATTTAAGAAACGTGTAGACATGGCTCTTCAGGGCATGCTCCTAGTGCCCAAGATTATTGGTTTGTGGTGGGATGTTGTGTGGGTGGGTGATGGTTTTTGGTTTGGTTGTTGTTGTTGTGTGTTTAGGGGGTGGGTGGTGGTATGTGGTTTTTTGTGGTTTATTTTTGTTTGTTTGTTTGTTTGTTTGTTTTGTGGTTGGCTTGATGATCTCTCAGGTCCCTTCCAACCACTACAATTCTGTGATTCTGTGATTCTGTAAATTATTTTCAAGCTATTTGGTATGATCATGAGTCTGCGTGTTTGCTTTCAAAGTGCTTGGGTCTTCTTTTGTGAAATAAATGCTCGTTCAGATAGGCAGTCTTAAGAACAGAAGCTTTTCCTCATAACAATGTTAAAACTCTTATTGGTTTTCAAAAAGGCTGGATGTTATCTGGAGTAGTAATCTAACCCACAAAAAAAAAAATAAAATTGAAATTATATTAAGGAATTTAATTTCTTCATAAAGCTATTTTCTGCTAATCAAGTTTTAGCCTCATGGAGAGGCTAATGGCTTCATTTCACCGTTATTTTCTTGTTAAAATACACAGCTGTCTTACTTGGACATAATCGTAGCGGCAGGCCTGAGCAGACTGTGCTTCCAGCAGGAATGCAGTGAAGGTGAGGTTGACCAGTTTGTTCACGGGTGCACTTATGATCCATACACAGTCCAGATTTTTCTCATATCTTCTGGTCACGTTGGAGACGGGAGAGCCAAAGCTATAAGCTGAATTTGTCAAGTAACCACCACAGCCATTCTGGGGTCCTGGTGAAGAAGCAGAAGCTTTTTAAAAGCAATTCCTGGCATTTATTTAATCTTCAGATCTTTAATGTCAAGCCAGAGGTTTTTTCTGTGCTACGGAATTGTGCTGTCCTGTCTCGCAAGGACCACCTCAATGATTAAAAGGCTTTCAACACGAGCAGCGTTAGACGGGTACGAATCACAATTAGATCTGAAAGGGTGAATTAAGGCTCGTGTCTTCTGCTGAATATGAAATCGGAATCCACTTTGAAAATGTGACAACAGATTTTTAAAAATGGCTTATAAGACGACAGAGGACAGAAATTAAATAACAAATAGCGGTTAGAAGGCCTTTTGAAGCCATTCTTACCTGCTAGGGAGAGGGCCTGGACAGCAGGGGGCGCTGGGTTGTTGACTTTGAAAATCTAGTTCAAAATTTAGTTGCTTGTTTTGGCAATGTTTTGGCAACCCCCCCTCGTTCGGGGGGGGGGGATACTGAATTTGGCAGCCAGACACTGGCACCCAGACCCGTGTTCAGGAGTCTAAGCTGGAAGGGACTGACTTCTGGCAGCGTCCTGCGTGGGGGGAACTCACAGCCCCCCTGAAAAGCGAGCTGCTTGGGGTCTGGATCCCGCACAGGGAGATAAGGCCCTCACTGCAGCAACTCGCCCTGAAAATTTGAACCCTGTAACGTTCTTCAGTCACATTGAGAAAAAAATTACTTTTGGAGAAAAGCAGTTATTAGAAGATTAAAAGCCTTTTATTGTGTCAAATTACAGACAAAAAATATAGGCTAGCTGAAGGGATTTTTTTTAACTTTTTTTAAAAAAATAAAGGTTGGACTGCACTAGTAAATCTGATCAATTTATTTACTTTATGCTTCCTTCCCCAGTCTCTGGGGCCTCCTGGCCACTTATTTAATTCAGGAATTCACATAAACTATGGTTCATACTCTTGCTTTTGGGTCTGAGAGAGTTTTTGTAAACTGCACAGAGCAAAGCAGGAACTGGAAGCGGGCTGCTGTCTCCCACAGAGACTGCTTTTAGGAGAACTGGGCACCAAAAGAGGCTACAGCTGGGGTTAAACAACACGAGTGGGGTTTCAGAATTTGTGTTAAATATGCCCGTCTGGCTGACAGGCACTGACTTACCCTTAACAGGCTGCTGTATTTCCAGTGGTATAAAACTGCACCCTGCTCGAGCCAGGGCATTGCAAAAGATGGCTCTGGTGAAAACTCAGCATCCAAGTGTCAGGGTTGCGTCAGGGGCGCGGGGCTGGAGACAGCCCTGTCTTGCAAGACTGGAATGGTTAAACCCAAGTGACTGAGGCTAAATGTCATCCTGCTCTACCAACCAAAGCCAGAAAAACCCCACCCTAAAACCAAGTTTGCTTGAAACCAAAAAGCCTAATAACATGAGATTTGAGTTTTTGCTACAGCTAAAAATGACCAGAAGAAACTCGTTACCAAGTGAAAAAGTCAGGAATTAATAGACTCCAGTCCAGTTTTGTGGGCTGCTAATGAAGTCAGAGACTTGGAAAAGCCTTAGTGTTCATTCCATTGCCGCTGCAGAAGCCGAGAACAACAGCAGGGAAAATGTGAGTGGTAAATCATGTTCTTACAAATAGTCTAGGAAGGAGGAAAATGTCAGACAGGAGGGTTCCTGGGCCCTAAGAGGGCAGTTCCACTATGTTTTTTCTCTGGGTTCACCCTTCTGCATGATTTATTCAGTCCCCTGAAACAACTCGTTGGAGCTGCCCGGCATTTTGGATGCCTTCTACTAAACATATCATTGAGCATATGAGCATCAGACACAGATCACAGTCTGACCATCCAGCCCTGCAATGTCGAGTCCGTAGTGAGATATGGCTCAGACAATTTACGATGCTCCCCTTCACCCTGTTCGTCAAGGTCAGTGTTCCAGAGATGCCCGTCAGACCATTGCAACAGGAATCAGGGAATTGCGACAGAGCCACGAAGCAGGAAAGCTCTCATTTACCTTGGATTGTCCTCTTTTTGGTTATCAAAGATCCGGGCCTTTGGAATGGTGCACTTCCCTGCTAGCTGTGCAGCCATAAAAATAGCTCAGATGACAATACAGATGTGGGTAACCTCCCAACAGAGAGAGAAACGGGCCAAATCCTCATTATCAGAAAATTAATTCTAGCTAGTGTAGCCAGTAATAGCATCTAAGAGGAGAAAAATAACGAAAAGTATGATTTACAGTCACTAAAGATGAGGTTTCATCATTAGCTTTCACAATGCTTAGCCTGCTCAGCCAGGGTTGAGTCAAGTGCTTACAGGACACTACGTTATTAATAACGGCTGGACTGGAAGCCAACCACAGATCAAGTAGCCCTGCAAATAAAGCCGAATAAAGAGCAGCCCTTGTTGAAAAATCTATCTATCTTGGTGTTTTTCAGTACTAATCAATGTTACAGCTGGTTTCAGCCACTAAAAGTTATAGAATAATGAAGCCGTGTAGGTCTAGGGAACACCCACAAGTTCATGAAGAACCAACTGCTTAATAGGAGGGAACTCGTGAGAGAAATGCTATTGTACTGAATTTTAGCCAGGACACAACTCGTTGCAAAAATCAGCACCATTTCTGAATAGATCACCTGCTAGTGATCATTGATGGAATGATATTTATTGTTTGCTAACACAGCCAGAAAAAAATTGTAGCTAAAATTTAGACATAATGTGGGACTAAGAAGTCTTTTAATTTGTAGAATAGCCTCCTAGATATCAAAAGCTAAACTTGATAAAAATAGTGAGAAATTTACCTTATAGGACAGTTTGTGTGGGGGCAGATAGATTGACTACAAGGCTCACTGTGCTGTTTCGGTCTCTGGTTTCTTATTTAAAATAAAATTCATAAGGTCATCATAAATCAGATTGCAATCTTGTCCTGCTCATAAACAGCTTGCCAGAGAACACAAATTATCAGAAGAACTAGGGCACACACTGTCATCACTAATTGGGAAGCAGTAATGAAACTAAAAGGCTGAAGGACCATTCAGGAAAGAAGGAACTGAAGGTTCCCTATGGCAAATAAAAGTAATTACAGAGCATAGGGCAAGCACATGTTTTTCTGTTGAATTAAATCCTCTAGATATGGAACGAAGATGAAGATGAATCTTTAAAGCTGCCTGCCTTTGAAGCACAGCCAGAGGTAAAGTCCGTTTATACAGGTATGGATGGAAGTAGATTTACAACTACTGAGTAGTTTTAAATCTATCAGAAACAGCTAAACCAGTGACATTTCAAACCACAACAACCTAATTTTGCCCCCTTTCCCTTCTCACTAAAGGAGCATCACAAACCTCTATTAGAAGGCAGCAAAGTTCAGAGAACTTTGCACAGAGAGGGGGTTTGACTGGTGGGATGGCCTGGCAATGGTGCCAGCAGTGACATTTAGGGCCATAAAAGCCCCAGTCTCCTGCTTTAGCAGGATTTCACAAATGCAGTCAGGCAAAGTTCATCATCTCCAGTTTTTAGACTATTGGCTGATCCTGAATCTAACAGTCCAGACATGGTCTGTGCCAAGCCCACCCTAGTTCTGCAGAACTGCAATGATGTACCATCCCATCCACCTCCTTGATGCTCCTCTGAGGGAGCAGGGGCAGACGTGCAGTCTGGCCCCATTCTCATACTTTGCATTACTGTATTCACCTGCTGGTTGGCATCACAGCTGCCCAGGCCTTTGCAGACCTCTCTTGTGATGTGAATCAGAAACGTCTCCTCACCCTGTGTTTGTGTGCACCAGAGCACAGATTTTCAGCTGAAAGAGTCATTGTTTCCTTACATCCTCCATTAGAGGATGGGGCTGGTCTTTTTTCAGTGGTGCCCAGGGACAGGACAAGAGGAAATGGGCACAAACTTGAACATAAGGGGTTCCACGTCAACATGAGGAGGAACTTTGCTGTGAGGGTGGCAGAGCCCTGGCAGAGGCTGCCCAGGGAGGTGGTGGAGTCTCCTTCTCTGGAGACATTCAAACCCTCCTGGACACGTTCCTGTGGGACCTGCTCTGGGTGGACCTGCTTTGGCAGGGGGTTGGAGGAGATGATCTCCAGAGGTCCCTTCCAACCCCATGGGATTCTGTGATTGGTGTTAGTGAAGCTGAGACAATCATACAAGCAGAGTTTGCCCACAGTTGTGTGAAGTGCCTTTAATCTGAATATCCCCTCAGCTTTTAACTGTTTAGTCACCTACAAAGTCATGTTTAATCACTTTCTGAAAATTATTTTTCACCTTTTTTCAGATCAGTCAGAAATGTCATATTTAAAAGTCTACCTCTTCTCTATCCAGTGTGAGTATGCAAACCACTCCTATTTATTTTGCTTTGGGAGAAGGCATTGAAGAACTGACATTTCTGAGGGATTTGTAGACTATCCCTTAGCCCAACAGTTGTATTCTTTTCAGAGATATTGAAGAGACATATTTCAACACTGCAAGTTCTTTCTAAATTTAGTCAGATTTCAAGCTGATGCATATTTTTATATTTGAGCTCCAAAATACATTTAGCAACAGTCCAGGAATTGTGACTTCTGAACATATGTTCTGAGCTTGTTATGGATGTTCTTATTTTCATAGACTATAATAAGATCAAGAAAAGATATTATTAGCTGCAATTTATTCATTATTTTAATAGAATAAGCTATTTATAGTTAAGCCGTGACGATGTAATGAATCTGAAATCTGTAGTATTAATGTGAAATATATCCAAAAAGCCAAAGAAATTTTTGCAAGAAGATTTATGAGTTTGAAGGAAGACCCTCTGCAGGACCAGGCTCTAAGTCTGGGCTGGATATCTGGAGATAGATACTCCCCTGACGCAACAGCATTCACGTGCCGCAGTCAAGGACACGTTCTTCTAAGATGTTTTTGTTGGAGGGAGAAAAATATGCGGGAAACCTGAGATTCAGCTGTGCCGAGTCCTTCCCCACCCAACAGGCCATAGCTGCTGTTGTCAGTCCAGGTGCCTGGTGCCACCTACAGCAGGTGTTAACGTTATTTACATAAATCAGTGTGATGAATTACTGCTGCTGGTGTAAGAATTTAGAAATGACTCACAGAAGAACACCTAACCCTGACCTATGCGATACAATAACCAAGCCAATAATTTACACCTTATATTGCCCATTCAGAACTACTTTTTTTAACAATTCTGAGCAATCAAAAAAAAAAATAATCTGCTGCAACTGTGTGTGCTGAGCACTGCTGAAAACCTGCACCGAGAACCCAAAAATAGAGTGAGCCAAGCTTTCAGGTTACAGGGCAGAACCGGACTTAGAACTATACTAAGCAATTTTTTTTTTTTGCTGTTAATAAAATAAAATAGCATAAAAATGCTGTGAAAATTCTAGTGGATCAATTTTTTTAAAGTACACTTCAATTTCATTAGGGGAGAGCATAGCAGTAAACCCATTAGTGATAGACACTGAGTGTATTGTATTCCAAACAGGAAACGAGTAATTCAATACACAGCTAATAGAATAAGGGAAGACAGATACCTCCGGGTAATTTATCAGATAAGTTACATATCATTTTGTCAGGAAGAAAAGCATACGGACTATAATCTATTTCTATTATATACATACTAGATTATTTACAGAAATTACCTATTAACGCATTTTTCTGATATATCAGAGAAGATTCCTTTTTCTATCTATTTTTCTTCTAAACTCACATTTTTTCTCTCTATGTAACCTTTTTCTATCTATTTTTCTTCTAAACTCATGTTTTTTTCTCTCTATGTAGAATGATTAGTATTCATTCAATAGAAATGCTTATTTGAATAAAAAGGATGGAGGGATCCTGGGCAAACCGAGGACAATGCAGAGGAGAGGGCGCTGAGGGACTTCACATTCCAACCGCCTAATGGTTGCCAAAGGTTTTGGAGGCATTTCTTCTGCCTTAGACCCTCCAACACTAGTTTTATCATTGTTGCCAAACCCTATTCTTCTGGCCTGTCTGTGTCCGTCTGGTTTTCCTCGTCTTGTGTTTAAATCATCATCTCTTTGTGACAGTGGATTGTTGTTCATTCTGCCCATGAGCTCGTAAGCCCCAAGGTGGTGCAGGCTCTTTCACAAAGTGCAAATGTGAATTTCTCCTGCATGTCCACAAGAGGTGGTATAAAAAACAGGAGGAACTTTCTGACTCAACCCACATGTCTAACCATGTGTGACTCCTTCTTGTAAAATCATGTGGCTCCCTGAGACAGCAGACCTGCATTTCAGAAAACCCCTAGATTGTTCTCCCATGGTTTAGAATGTGATATATTTTTCGTTGCTGAGGCAATGGAGCTGTGCACATGAGCACAGAGACCTGCCAAGGAGAAATGATGTGCTGTTAATAAGGTCACAGCTACATCTCCTGACAGGTATTGGCGATGCTTTAAAAACAAGAAAAAACCCCAAGCTCTTCTATGTCTTCTCAGCCTTTGTATCATAAGCCTCGGAGCGATCACAAATTGGGGTGAGAGGGTCACCCCGCTGCCAAATGGGAATAGGCAGAAGCTCCATTTATCACTAAAGCAGAAAGTACTGCCTGTGACAGCAGGGATGGCAGAGGTATGTGCAGGCTCTGTCCCTTCCAGCCAGGGTCAGCTGAAAAGCTCAAGTCTCCCCTTAGAGCTGGAGAGACAATCAGGAGATCCTTGGCTGAGTCACAAGCTCAATACACGCAGACCTCATTCTCTGGGGAGACATCTTGGCTTTCCTTCCTTCACAGAGACATCTAATGTAACTAAATGCCTTAAGCTGGTATTGATTTATCTCTTCTCATCCTTTTATTGATTGCCTATAGGAGGACAGGCTTGCTGAGGAAAGGAGGTATAATTCTCGTTTTACAGGCTGAGAACAAAGGCAGAAAGAAGGTCAGTGGTAGCTAAGGCAAGAGTCACAGAATCACAGAATGATACGGGGCTGGAAGGGACCTCTGGAGACCATCTCCTCCCACCCCCTGCCAAAGCAGGTCCACCCAGAGCAGGTTGCACAGGAATGTGTCCAGGTGGGTTTGAATGTCTCCAGAGAAGGAGACTCCACCCCCTCCCTGGGCAGCCTCTGCCAGGGCTCTGCCACCCTGGACAGGATCCTGTCTTTTCACAAATGTAACACTTGGAGCTGGCTGGGATCTCTCACTCAGCCCAGTTCCACCAGCTCAGCCCGAGAGCATAGAATCATAGAATCATTGAGGTTGGAAGAGACCCTTGGGATCATCGAGTCCAACCATCTCCCCTACTCTACAAAGTCCTCCCCTACACCATGTCCCTCAGCACTGCATCTAAACGGCCCTTAAACACAGCCAGGGATGGGGACTCCACCCCCTCCCTGGGCAGCCTGTTCCAATGCCCGACCACTCTTTGGGTGAAAAATTCCTTCCTAATGTTCAATCTAAACCTCCCCTGTTGGAGCTTGAAGCCGTTCCCTCTCGTTCTGTCACTAATTCCCTGTGAGAAGAGACCAGCCCCAACCTCTCTACAGTGTCCTTTCAAGTAGTTGTAGAGAGGGATGAGGTCTCCCCTCAGCCTCCTCTTCCTCATACTAAACAGCCCCAGCTCCTTCAGCCGCTCTTCATATGATTTGTCTTCCAGGCCCTTCACTAGTTTCGTTGCCCTCCTCTGCACTCGCTCCAGCACCTCGAGATCTCTCTTGTATTGAGGTGCCCAAAACTGGACACAACACTCGAGGTGTGGCCTCCCCAGTGCCGAGTACAGGGGCATAATCACCTCCCTACTTCTGCTGGTCACACTATTTTTGATACAAGCCAGCATGCCCAAGGGGTCCCACAAACGAGGCTGGTGAGCGTCCAAACTTAGGAGCAGAGAGAGGGAAATTATAAACCCTCTGAACTGCACCAAGGGCCGTGTCTTTCCCCGCCTCGAGCGCACCATGTCCCGGAGCTGGTTATGGTGAGGAATGCTGGGTCTGAAACGTGCACATCAGGTTACACTGCGCAGTGCACGGAGCAGCACGGGGAAAGAAAGGACATTTGGCACAACAGGTGAGGTGTTGCTGAACTGTCAAATTAATACCATTTTGTATTTTCTCATAGTCTCCCTTTCCTTACTAGTGGGGAGACCTTAAATATTCTAGTGGATCAGTGATGCAAACGAATTGTTTTAATTAAAACAGCATGTTTTTCTACAAATATTTCAGAGTTAACTCTTTGAGTGCCTGGTTCCTGTCAGTCTTGCTAGGCTTCTCTGAGATTCCTACTTCATCTTCTCTCTTCCCTCCCACCGCAGTGGCTATCAGATGGACTCCCTGCTAATAAAATTTGTTAGAGAGAAAAAAATGTATTTTGGCAGTACCTCTGAGAGAAGCCGGTCAGGAATAAAATTGGAAGAGCTTGTGAGGAAAGGAAATAGTTTCGTTTGCTACGAATGAGTGTACTGTTTCTGCTCACTTCTTTCCAATACGTAATAAGGGTCACTGACATTAAAGAGAGAGCAATAATTACGTTATCCAGTTGTGTTTCCCTGGGGTAACTGCAGAATAATATGCTGCTTGTCATCCAACAGAGAATGAGGCTTCTTGTTTCTCTACAGATACCATCTTCCTTATCCAAGAGATTTATCATTATTAATTGTCATCTGGTTGCATTTGTACTCTTACAAAACCACATGCATTTTATCTTTTGACAGACACGATGGAGCTTCTCTAAAGCACCATTTAGAATAACAGGCTTTTAGATCTTCATGGTTTTATTCTCTTCCATTTGAAGCAGAATCTCGGATCTCATAGTACAAAGATGTGTCACAGATTTTCCTGGCTCTATTTTTTAGACAAGCCAAACTGGAAACTTTTATCGGACTGTGACTCATGTTTTCCTTTTATAATATACTTTTCTACTTTTTGGCCATTCTGTACTAGCATGGGACTGTCAGAATCCTTCCTAATGGCTGTGTGGTTTAGTCCCTGTGGCTTGCTTCCCACAGTGGAGAAAGAAAACCTACCATTACACATCTCACCACCACGGGCTCTTCGTCACACAGCCCACATCCCTGCATAGCCATCTTTTCCAGCTTGCAGCTCCACTGCTCCTGAGTAACTCCTGCAACATCACAACCTCCCTTTCCTTGGGAGCCTGCAGAAATGTCCCTCCAAAACTTAGCCTGATAGATGTCAAAGCTAATTCATAAAAGGCTTCTCCTCACTCTAGGAAATTATCAGGCATGGTACTGACTTGAAGAGCTTGGCTTGTGTTCTGTTGTGTGCTTAAGCAGAATCTCTGTCAACTTGCACAAATAAATCTAAAGTCAGTGGCTAAAAATATTGACAATATGCCAAGAGGAAGAGCGAGAGCTTGTGGAGATCCTGATGATCTCACCCTGGAAACACGAACACGGGCTGGTGGGGGATCTCTGACAATTGATACCTAATGGTTTGAATACAGCAACATGTGAAACAACATTCAGTTACTTGAAATAACAGTCCACAAGAGTGGTCTTACAGATTCTTGTGGCAATTAATTAGAGTGAAGCAAAGGAAGAGTTAATAATAGTAATGACCATGAGGTTCTGTGGGAATATTTTTCTTGGCAAAGCCTGTAGAGCCAGTGATTTTCCTTATCTGTAAGTACTTTCTCAGACTGTATCAAATGAGAAAGTCACTGGCGAGGGGTTGGGAGGGGATTCTATGACTCAGCAGAAGACTATGTTTGTTCTGCCACAAAGGCCTTTCATTCTGAACTCTCTGAGTGCCAGCTTTGTAAACCAGACAATCACTTCTTTCCAGATCACAAAAACATTGAGTTAATTACAGAGGAAACTAGCAGCGATGACATGAAATCAATTTACATGTAATAGTCATTTGTTGCTTATCAGACCTAAACAATTGAGATGTTAGAAGAAGGTAAAAAAATCCTTTCACACCTTAACCTTAAAAATAGACTACTGGGTTTATGCCTTTTTTTTAAAGGCAGTAATCAAGCTTTGCCTCTGACTTTTGTGTCCATCAAAACATTTAACATCCAGTGCCTTCTTACTATGATCCCATTTGTATTATGGCCAGCTAACCAGATTGATCCCAAAAAGCAGTAGAGATCAGCACAGTGGGGAGGAACCCCAATCTTAACCAAACTTAAGACGATAGGTTTTAAAAAGGTGTGAGGTGAACTGCAAGGAAATGGAAATTGAGGGTAGATGGAAAGGAGGCATCTTTAGTGCACCACCAACCTTTGACTACAGAAGAATGAGAGTTCTCAGGTATTGCCAGATTTCCTCCAAAAGAGAGGCCTTTGGGTGCTGCTAAGCTTTCAGGCACCCAAGAAATGCCTGTGCCTTCAGAGAGGCAGGACAGGTTAGCAAAGAATAAATGGAATCAGTTCAGAACCAGTGCTGGAATGCAGGGATCCAATAAGCCTAGTATTTAGCTTAGCTCATTTAATTTACAAAATCGGAAACATTCTTCTGCTTCCAGCACACCTGGTGAGGGAGACCATAACTGCTCCTCACCAAAGGGAATTACTTACCAGCAGGTTCCTGGGGTTATGAGTCTGATAATACTCTTACCTAAGGTCTCCCTGAAAGCTGCTTTCCATCCCCTGTCTGCTCCGAAGAAGTCAGTGCTAAACACCAGGAACAATTTATTACTGGAGCTCTTAATATTTGGAGGCAGTTCTGAGCCACAGAATTTTCCGAGGAGAGGAGCATGGGTGTCTGAGCCGTCATACACAGCCACGTAATCTTTGTAGCAGGAGGGAGATATTTCGAGCTGGAAGCTGTTGAATCTGTAAAAATACATTTTGAGATTTAGGTCTCATGTTTTCATTTCTGTTCCTGGGTTATGTGTCCTTTTAGCGCTTGAGGAAAGGTCAAAGTAATAGCAATAGCAAAAGCCATACACAGACAAAACATTTCTCTTCAGGAACAGAATCACATAATGCTATGGGGTTGGAAGGGACCTCTGGAGATCATCTAGTCCAACCCCCTGCCAGAGCAGGTCCACCCAGAGCAGGTCCCACAGGAACGCGTCCAGGTGGGTTTGAATGTCTCCAGAGAAGGAGACTCCACCACCTCCCTGGGCAGCCTCTTCCAGGGCTCTGCCACCCTCAAAGTGAAAAAGTTCCTCCTCATGTTTAGGTGGAACTTCTTATATTCAGGTTTGTGCCCATTTCCTCTTGTCCCATCCCTGGGCACCACTGAAAAAAGACCAGCCCCATCCTCTTGACACCCTCCCTTTGAGTATTTATAAGTACTGATCAGATCCCCCCTCAGCCTTCTCTTCAAGCAAGCAGAACTCTCAACTGCCTGGCAGAACACTGCAGGCAACCAGCCTCAAAGGCCCAGTGGCCCTCACCCCCGGGTGTCTCTCAAGGCAAGCTGCCAGCAGCCCGGGCGTCCTGTGGAGCAGCAGATCTGCCCTCTGCAAACACACCCTCTCTCACTTCTGCAAAGGGCTCAGCCCACAGTCTCCTTAGGCACGTGAGGGACATATAAAATGCAGGCTCAGAGGACAGACCAGCTGAGTCTGCCACTTGGCTGGGAAACGTTCTCCTAATTCACACTCAGCCTATATGTGACACAAGAATGTACCCATCTTTTAATTTCTTCAGTAGCAAGATTTTGTGGCAGCCGTACCCCTCTTTCAGGCAGGCCAGCACACACTTAGAAATATACTCTTCCTGGGTGGGTATTATTACTTGGGCTGTAAAGTGAGTGCCAGTTTTCTAAAATAATTATTTTATTTCTTACGTAAAGTCACAGGAGTCTCGTAACTCCTCAAACACTGACAGAATTTAACTAAAAGCGTGAGCTGCATTTTTACAATTTCTTAGTCCTCTTAGTAGCCAAAGTGGGAAGTTAAAATCATCGTGGTGTTTTGCACATAACAAGTTACAGAGAAAGATGAAAGGGAGCCTGAGGTAGATAAAGGTGGCTTCAGTAGCCAGTTCACATTTTAGTTCAGCTTTCCCCTTGGAAAAAAGAAAGACAGAGAAAACTGACAATAATTGCTGTCTTTAACTGGAATCAGAGAGTTCCCTGTCCTCTTAATGACAAGCTGAACTTGAATTACATACTTGAGGGCCACTATTTTGCCATTTCCCACAGTGATGTAGTACGAGCAGTTCATGTTGTGGTGATAATCAAGAACTGAATGGGCTGGACTGCTGATAACGCCAACGGAGCTGTTGAAAATGCCACCACAAGCTGCAGGGGGAAACAGAAGAAAAGAGTGATCAGTGTCTGAACACTGGCTTAGTCCTAATTCTCATTTCTTACAGGAGTTTAGCCATCAAGAAAGAGGAGCAATCTTCACTGTTATGCCTGGAACTGCTGAACGTGGAGACGTCTATCAGGTTGAGCTCTGCAGCACAAGACTAGTCAGTATCGAAATAACAGGTTGTTACCAGTCCACACCAAATGGCGGTGGCTCCGTGTTTCTCCAGTAGAAGATGGAGCCTGGTCTCGACCAGGGGGCAGCAGGATGGGGCAGGTGTGTCTGGAGTAGCTTTCCCCCTGTTCCTGCTTGATTGGTGGGCAAAGGCGTTCCCTTATCCAAACCTGGGCCTCATGGAAGCCTCCAAAAGTTGGGCACCGACGGAAAAGCTGCCACAATCATACTCATGGCCCTGCCTGACTCTTCTGGAATAACTGTGTGCAGCGCCTCATCATGTCTCCACCTCCCAGCAGGGCTGGGTCCTTGCTGTAGCATTTGTTCTGTGCAGAAAGAAAGGCAGACAGAAGTCCCCGGGTATCCCCAACCTTGGGGACTGTTCCCCACCTCACCTCATGCTGGCACTGACCGGCAGTGGAGGGTGGCTGAGTTGGAGACCCACATCCCTGCTCCCTGGCTGAGTGAGTGAAACTCTGCAGACATGAGCTAAAGGCACTGCTTGGCTTCTCGGTTGCTGATGAGGCCAGGATGTGGCTGATGTTTGTTCCCAGTTTCAGTGCTCAAGGGAACAAAAACTATTCTCAAACTAACGCTAATCTCCATTGTTAGCTTCAGTCTTTATTTTATAATCTTAACTCAGCGAAAAAGTGTTTCCCTGCGTCCTGTTGATAAATAGCTCAGAGCCCCACAGAGCTTTTCATGTTCTAAAGGACCTGCCATTGCCCAGGCCACCACCTTAGCCAAGGCAGTCCCATACTGGGTGCTGCTGGGCACAGAGCCCCTGGCTCCTCACCCGTGCTCCGGCTGGTGGCCCTCAGCACGGGCAAATGAAGAACAGGAGCCGGGAGGATAAAGAATCAGCATTATTCTACACTAGGAGGGGGAAGCCTTTCCCTTTCTTTTTTTTTTTTTTTTTTTTTTTTTTCAGCAAACAATACAACTAGAGGGAAGAGGAATGTTAATTGCTAGAATCTGCTTTGTATACAACAACAGGCTAAGAAGGCTGCAGTCATCTTTCTCAAATGTCAGAAGTCACAAGTCAGATAGCAGCAACTGACTTCTGTGAGTTATGAAGGTCTTTTCCATGAGTAACTGCACATTGTCATTTCTCAGTGCCATTCCCTCTGTTGTATCTGTATCAGGCTATTCATGTTACATAAAGAATTAAGGCTTATGCTTTTTCCTGTGGCAAATACCAAAGTTAAGAACTCACACTTTTCTCTGAAGTTAGATAATCAAAGTAAAATCAAAGTACTCTCTCTACAAGTTAAACCTAGAAAATATGAAAATTGGTTTTTAAAATAAAATTAATCTTCTGGGATATTTATATTTGTGCAGATGTAAATTTTTAACTCAGTTGGGAACCTCTTTCTCTAACACATATTTCCTCTTTAAAACAAAAGAGATCTCATGAGAATAACAGAAATAACAGCATCATGGAGTTGTCAGAGTTGGAAGGGACCTCTAGAGACCACCCAGTCCAACTCCCCCGCCAAAGCAGGGCTGCCCAGAGCACATCACTCAGGACGCATAATCTTTATTATAAAATAAAAATATATCTAGATCCCAATTTTTATTTACATTAATACCTGGCACTGCAAGAGGGTCATCAAATGGAGGCATGTAGCTGTGTCCATTTTAAGGTCCTGATCTGGTTCCCATGTTGTATAAGGTAGTTTTAGTATAACTGAGAATCAGACCATTCTCCCATACGTGATAAAGTCTTTTCAATGAACTCAGTTAAATAAACTGGTGATGTTTCTCCTAAAACACTGTACAAAACAAAACAAAACGAAACCAAAAAAATCCTGCCAAAATGGGTTACATTTCTTTTCTACGGCAAAGGAAAAGTGTTTCAGTTCCTGACTTGGTCCCATGTAGTGTCTTGAAATGGGAATTGTGAGATACCACATCAGCCAGTGACAACACACACCAACCAATCCCATATCCTGGTCCTGAGAGCTCCTTTGGACCAGTGCAGAGGCAATATGAACCATCTACATCCATCTAAGGTATTCCCAAAATGACGTGCAACATTTCCTGCACTGAACCATTATCCAGCTGGAATATTTCCACCGCCTAAATTAAAGCATAGGACAGTGACTACTCACCAATTGTTCTGTATCTTGCCTCGAATCCAAAGCCTGTAATGTGGGAGTCGGTGTAGAAGTTGAGCAGCACAGGTCCAAAGACACTGATCGGGGCAGGGAGCTCGTTACCACAGAGGGTGATGAGAGGGTGTGGGGTAACCCTCGTCCCGCTGAAGATGCTCACTCCATCATAAAGGCAAATTCTGCTCAAGAGTGCTGGGGCTGCATGGACACACACCACAGAAGTGTTAGCAGCATATTTTCCGTGTGATTTACTGAGCTGCAAGTACATAGACCCCACACAGGATAAAATTAAATTTTATATTACTTTCCATTCCAGGATCTCGGGGTCTCCTTCGCATGCTGTGGAAGCAAATGTCAATTTTTAACAAGAAGAAAAACTGAGGCAGAAAAATCAAAGAGACCTTGTATATAAGACATCAGACTGGTCTCAAATCAACACATCCTATAATCTTGCAAAGACTCCAGGCCCCTTGAGTTCGTGGGAGTTCATCAAGTCACTCATCGAGTGACACCATCTATGAGGAGGTGAGAGGACCTAACAAAAGCATGAATCTCCTCTGCAGATCAAAGCAATACACCTTTTGTTACAGGTAACCAATGACTTGGTATTTCTTTCCCCTAATTTGAAAGTCGGCACTCGGTGCAGGAAATTTTAAATGATTAAGAGTGAGAATTCGGGAAAATTAAAAAATAGTCCATACAGATGTTTCAGAGCTGACTTTTTTCTCTCTGAATTCCCTCCAACTTTGGATTACCTAAACCTGGATTCTTGAGCTTGACTCAGAATACAAAAAAAAAGGTAAAATTAATCTTGCAGTTTTCCAGTGAAATGCTGTAACTGTGGCAGTCAGTGGAGATGTGGAGATGACCGAGCAATAGGAAAAAACCCAATGATTTTTAAGAGCAGTCTGCTTTAGGGGGCAAATTGGTGCAGATATTAGGCTGAGTGAGAAACTGCCCATTCAGAAGCACTAAGAAACACAGAAATGGGGAATGTAGCATTCTACTGCTTTTTTCCCCATTGGTTTTTAGTTTCTCGTTTGCAGTTAGGTTTCTGGAGGAATGAACCATCTTCTCCGACTCCCTGCCCTACCTTCCTGACTTTCTAGCCATCTCACCATTCGCAACCAGATTCGACTGAGACAAGAGGTTTCAAATGTATTAAGTTCATATAAGTTTCATGAAGGTCAGTCGCTGAGTTAGAGTCCCAGAGGAATGTCCCCAGAGGACAAGCTTTCAACATAAGTGCTGTGAGTTCAGGCAGAGACCCACCAAGCACCAGCCACCAGCACCCTGGAGCTCAGAGCCACGTCACCACCTCCCTGCCCAGCTGGGGGCCATAAAGCAGGAGGAGAAGTTGGTTGTCCCACCAAGGGATGCATGGGGGGAGCTAGAGAGGTTTGGTATCATGTGGGAGCAAGAAGGGAGCGACATGGGTTATGCAAGGAAGCTGGATTAATGCTGTCAGTGAAAAACACAGCACACATCTACTGAACAATGGAGGCTCAACGAGGCCCTGGGCAACCTGGTCTAGTTGGGGGTGTCCCTGCTGACTGCGGGGGGGTCGGACTAGATGGCCTTTGGAGGTCCCTTCCGGCCTGGGCAATTCTATGATTCTACGATTCATTAATTGTTATTCTTACAGAACAACTTGATGTTTTCTTTTTCTTCATCATTTACAAGCGTAACGGTAGCTGGGGTGTCACATGTTTGTTGAGGTTAAGTTATCATGTTTACCAGTCTGTTAGCAACAGTGGGGAAGTTCCTTAAGCTGCAAAGGATTAATAGGGAATTATCTAAATCTAACAGGAGAGACGCTGAGCCTACTGCTACAGGGGAGTGATTCCTGCAGATTGTCCAGTCAAAACAAGCTGCTTCCCAGCGTTGTAGGAAACAGGATGAACTGTATTGAACAGGATGACAAATAGTAATGGGGTGATAATTCTGTTTCACTAATGAATGAGAGAGTGATCCCAGCAGTCAGTTATATTTTAGATCCTCTCTGGAGTTTTAGCTTAAAAATTCCTTTTCACTCAATGAGGACAATGTGTTCTAACATGCTTTAAAATTATGCCAATAGGGAAATACAGTGCTTGTCTGATTATTAGAGTAACTAAGCTTAAAACAATGAGCCACATCAGAAAGCTGATTATACTGTTAATAAAATAATTAATTAAAAATATTCTTCATGTCCCATCCTATTAAGAGAATACTTGATAATGTGATACAATTTAAAGGCATAATTAATTTTAAAATATAAAGAAATGGAAAAAAATTAAATGGAAAAACAATGAAATGGAGACAAGTGCAATTTCAGAATGGAAAAGATTTGAGAAAACAACTCAGGTCCTTTTCTGAAAAGACTTTGGAGAAAGCCATGAAGTGAAATGGATTCTCAGCAAAGCAAAAGTCCACAATACCCATCACAAACTGTTTTGAACTGCTGCACTGGAAAGAATAAGGTGATTGATGTAGGATTGTGAGCAAAAGGCTTAAATTTCTAGCTTTTAATTCTCATTTTTGGGGCCAACATAATTTATGACGCATGAATCCTGGCAAGACTGATGATTGTTTGATCTCTATCCTGCAACTCATTCTCGTTTACACTTTTCCTTAATTTCTCACCATACTAAAATGCATTATTCTATAAATAATCCCCAGCCTCAGATTCATCTCTTCGTGTCGTACTTCCAGCCTCTACCCATACTCAGCACATCGTCAGCGATTCTTCTCTGTGGTTTATTTCCTCTATCATCTTAGATATATTCTAGACCAATTTCTGTCCCTTGCACTGCAATGGAACAGCTTTCATGAGTCTCCAGAGATCTTTTCTTAGCCAGGTGTCAGACCCACATCCTCTTTGAGCTCACAGGTACTTTCCACATAGCTTGCACTGGTTTTCTTCATAAAACCTTGTCTACTAAGAGCTTTTGCTCATCCTTCTGGTATTGCTGTATGCTCTCTTCTGATTCATCCATGAGGATTCAATGAGACTTCTCCTCTCCTGTCTTTCTCTACCTCCACATTAGCTCTGTAAAATCTCATTTGCAAGGACAGATGCAACTACTATCCCTGATGACCCCATAACTCTCCTTCCCTTCTCTTTCAGTTCAGTCTAAATTCTTATCTTGTGTCTCAACAAAACCACTTAATAAGAGAGCTTTTTACTTCCCCTCAAGCCTTCCCTTGCATCTTCTTTCTTCTCATTTTTTTTGACTTATCATTTTTCCTGCCCTCATTAGGTCCATGTCTATGATTTGGTTCCCCCTAGGTCTTGACATCCAGGCTAGATGTAACTATTGTCAAGTGTTTCCAGTTATTACCTTTAAACTCTTCCTAACCTTCCACATAGCTACGGCTCTCACCTGAGAAATGGTGATTTTTCCAACATGGATACTGTACCATTTGTTCCTCTAGCCTTGGCAATATTTCTTCCAAATACTGCTGGAGAATTCAATTATTTGGCCTGAAATGATGAACATATTGTTCTTTCTTTGAATTGCTGCATGTATTTGCTTTCAAGGCCTTTTGTTATCTACCTGCACTCCATCATCTCTGGGTATGGCTCAGCATTAATACATTGACTCCTGCCTCCAAAGTTCACATGATAAGAGCTTCAGTTGTCCTTACATTAAATTTTGAAATATGCCTTTGTGTTGTCTCCTTTCCATTTAGCAGAAATTTCTGCCTACTTTCATTATTCTTTGTAAAATCATTTATTTGATATGATGCCTGCACAAAAGCCTTGACTAAATTTGAGCTCCTAGCTATCTGATCACCAGTAACAATGTCCTCTTTCCATCTCTCAGTCTATAGCCACAGATTCTGTTTCATTTTGTATTGAGGCAGAAGCTGCATTTTTGTTTAAAGTTTGCAAAACTTAAAAAAATAAGCTTTTGGTTCACAACTGTAGTTTTTGGTATAAATGTTAATAAAATTAGCAATTACCAATGTAGGAGAAGTAATACGCAAATATATACTCCTGTCCAATAGATTAAACAGCTCCATAGCACAAGATACTATTTTGAAAGCAAGGAATTACAAGTCTTTCATATATATGTATCTCCTCTCTCAAAATAATCTATTGCAAAGTTTGTCTATTTTCTGAATTGCCTAGTAACAAGTGAGAAAGCAGATAGAGAAGACTCTAAAACGAAGCTCTGACCCTGTTCCAGATTGCAAAATTACAGTTGCATGTTTAAAAAAAAAGAAATAAGCAAGTTATTAGAACACTTTTCAGGTCAACATGGTATCAACACAATGCAGTTGTTTTGTATGGACGGAGTATAAATACTAGAGAATTCTAAAAGCAGATACTGCAGGAGACCCACATCCATTTTCCCTAATTTTTCATTATTTGGAACTCAGACTTTATTGCATGTTATATTTATACCTGAATAGTATTACAGCCGTTTAATGTTTATAGGGATGTTCATCCACTCAGACTTTATTGCATGTTATATTTATACTTGAATAGTATTATTTATAGGGATGTTCATCTGAATAAAGCCTCTAAAAAAAAGATGGATGTGATTAATTAATTGTTAGTAAGTCTAATAAGATAGAGAAGGTTTTTTTTACTAATTCTAATACGTAAGATTTGTCTAGACCTTTGATCCAAAGAGGGAGGGCAGATGGAAGGTGACATTTATCACCGTGGGAGAAGTGGGGCTGAGGAAACAAACTCACCCTCATTTGTTTGGCTCTTTATAAAACAACCAAAGACAACAATGCAGGTGGCAGTACATGAAATAAGGAAACCTATGCAGCTTCATGAGACAGTTCTGTAACCATACTCAGTTTGGCACAGGGAGAGACATTCTTCAGGCTGCAAGGAAATCACAGAGACAAAGGGAAACTCCACTCATAGGGTTAAGCTCACGTATGTTTTGCTGCCTAAATCATAAGTATCTCGTGTAAGCTATTGTCCCTGGTTTCCTGCAATAGTCAATGGGTGAAGGGAGTGAGGGAGGCCTAGGGAAGGCAGTTTATTCAATCTGTACAACATATTTGTTTTTGAGTTTAAAGCCCTTCTTCACTTCACTGTAGTAGGAGGTAAATCTAGATGATAATCTAAATTAGATGTCTATTTTCAGGGGCTCAAAATCAGATAAAAATTTATCCAGGAAGCAGCCAATTTAGATTACATTTTGATCACAAAGTCAACAAATGCAGCTTCCTCCAGTTCTCTCTTGCTCTGTTACTTGCTGTATTAGTGCTTAATGCATATTTAGTATTTAGTACATGCATGTCATGTTCATTTGGTTCCAGATACTGACATTGTATCACTGCTGTGGGTTAACTGCCTCATTTGGATTCGTTCTTTATAATCAGAACAGGCGTCTCATCGTAATTGAAAACAGCTACTCTACAGCAGAGATCTTTGACCAACCCGTGAAGTCGTTCCATTTTGTACCAATGTGTTACTGCACTATAGCCAATTACCTTCTGCCTTCTAATTTTCTGGAAAAGATATCTCAACCAGTTAGTCAATGACATATGTATGCCTTACAGGCATTATTGTAGATACTTAATTTCATTACTAAACAACCATGAAAAAAAACCCAATTGGATTTCTTTTAAAAGGTCAAATAGGTAGTAAATGATGGTAACTGAATATGTAGCTAAACTTTAAAAACCCAATCCAGAACATATTTCCTAGCGTGGTTAAAATTTTAAAGGCCACACTCAGCAACAATCTAAGCAGGTGCAATGCTTCCTTGCATATGGAAAAGCTAGGAATGTTTTTAACAGATGCTGTCAAACATTGTCGTGCCTTTGCAAAAGAACTAAGGGTGTTCATGCTGGAAACCCTTAGGCACATGTGCTAAACACATTCGGGGGGCTGCTGAATAAGTTTTCACTTCTGCAGGATAGTTTGCAAGATGGTGGTTTCAGTCTTCTTTCCTATTTAAACCCAGGCAATTTCTCTTTGCTACAGGGTTATATTTTAAGATTTTGTGAAAAATATTAATAACCAGCTACTGGGAAGTGTCATACTTCCCTGCTGACTGCGGGGAGGTCGGACTAGATGACCCTTGGAGGTCCCTTCCGGCCTGGGAAATTCTATGATTCTATGATACTTCCCATTTTATAACCAGATGTCCTTTAGTTCATACCTACAGTTCTTTTCTTTCATGTGACTAAGGACTTTTTAGTTTTTGTAGCCAAAGGAAGCCTATAACAATAAAGGAACAAATTGCCCTGCAAGAAGTAGAATATTTTTAGTATTTATTTAGGTCTACCTTTATTATTATGTCTGTATCACTTACCTCTTTGCTTTAACCTTCTTGATAATAAAAGCTTGAATCCATTTATGAATTAACTGAATGCACAGACAGAATACATATCAGTAATGTACTCATTGAGGTGTCGAAATTGGCATCATCTGATTCAGCCTAATTTTTAGTGTGTCTGCTGAATAATAATGTCTTCTACATGAAGAAATTATGTAATTTCTGTGGTTTACATTTCATTTTTTAAAAATTTCTTAAAGTACCAGTTTGTATTGAAGGATGATAAAAGTGTTTCAGAAAAAAATCATAGTCAAATCAAATCTTTGTCTCAGATCTAAAGTTTTGACCAGAATACTTTTGAATTCAACAGTTGAAAACTTAAGAAGGAAATAAAAGAAGCCTATTTTCTGATTTTTTTTTGTTTGGTCTGAAGAAAAATTCAAATTATGCACTCCAGCTTAGTAGCACATTATTCAGAAGTCTCTTGGTCTAGGTGATTTCAAGGGAAACAAATTAAGATGGCCTCACAATGCGTGTGGCATCCCACTTGGCCATCCTAGTCATTTGGACATACGGATTCCTCTGTGTTATCATGACACCTCCACCCACAAAAGTTCGATCCTATCACAGCTGGGAAAGTTTTACCATTCACACCTATGAGACCAAGATAATTTACATGTTATTTCTTGGCTAAATGATGCCAAGTTTGAAAATCTCAAGAGGGACTTTGGTTCATGGGTATGTACAGGATTTATAGGTTTATAGGTTTTTCAGTTACTGTAGTTTTCACCTGGTTTCACATTTATATGTTCATACATCCTTGTAAAATAGACAAGTGTATATATATTAATTTTATCAGTTAAGGAAACAGAAGCACTGAAAAGCAAAACAGCTGGGCTGGCCATAGTCACTCTTACACTCCAACCACCAGGCAAATGCCCAACTTCATTGCTGCAAGATATTCTACAGGTAAGATCTGTCTCCACTCTTGCAGAAGCCTTCAGTGATGCAAAACGGAACCCTCAAAACTACCTCTGTAAATGTTTGTCTGTAAATGATTTTCAGAATGGACCAGCAAATTAATCATTTTCCATTACATCAATCAATCATTTTCCATGACAGAAGACTTGTATGTTTTCAACTAAGAAATCACTCTTCATGGTACATACTGAAATTATGAAGAACCAGTTACCTTCCAAGTGGAAAGTCTCAAATTCTAAGATCACCAGTGACCGTGGTCCTTGATCTATGATATAACTGCAGTTCAAGTTGTTGTCATACTGACTCGGGTAGTTAGGAGAGATGATACGACCTGCAGGGCTGGTGAAATTTACTCCGCATCCTGCAAACACAAATAAATAAGACACAGTTATCATCCAGGTGACAACATCATTCCCGTTTTGCAGTTGGAAAACCAATAACGTACACAAGGACCTTACCTCTCCTTGAGAGGCTGGTTAAAAAAATAGGAGAGTATCATGATGGCAAAAGCAGGTCTTACACACACACAGAGCAGTGTTTTTGGGCAACACAGGGCCTTCCCGCCTGCGGTCCCACACAATATCTTGGAATGTCTTCAGTACGAGCAGGCCCCAGCCCCTCAGCCCACTGACCAGAAGGACACAGCACTGCTGTTCTCCCACACAATATCTTGGAATGTCTTCAGTATGAGCAGGCCCCAGCCCCTCAGCCAACTGACCAGAAGGACACAGCACTGCTGTTTTTTATGGGTTTGGAGCCTGCACGTTTCAAAATCCCTTAGTACGAAGCAATGTAGCTGAATTGGATGGGGGGCTATGGGGGCACAGTGGCAATTTAGCCCCGTTTGGAAATGCCCGCGTTAGCCCAAGTGGTACCATTCTTGCTTCAGGCTCGACGGCCGGGGGGATGCAATCTGCTGCAGGGCCATTTCTGGGTTGCTTTGCTGTGCACGGAGGCAGGAGAGGTTTGCCACCCAGAACTTCTCAAGCTCACATAACTGTTCATTTTCATGGAGCTCCTTCTCATCCTAATGACTTGCATGGCATTGGGGCTTCTCTTTATTTTAAGGTAAAGGCTTAAAGGAGTGCAGTACATGGTAAAATGCTGCTATAAGATCAGGAACAGGCACATGAAGCCTCTGATTGTTTCCACTAAGAGGTTGTTACTTGTTACTGACAACACTAGTACAGACATTATAAAAACAAAAGTAGTTTTGGTTCAGAATTCTGTATACTTCTATGTTATGTTCCTCTAGGCAACTCTCACTGTTTTAATCTGAATCCAGTGAAGGGAAAGTGGTTTTCCCTTTCATTTTGCAGCATCCTTCAGAAAACCCCAAGCAACCGATGCAATTGAGCACTATCTCCTACACTTCTGGTGGGTTTGACCATCACAAAGCAGACATGCCATGATTAAAGAAACAGGAGAAGCCCATCCAGGAGATGCCACTTGAGCTACATGAAATGCAAACAGAACAAAACAAAGGCCAGTGCAGGTGATGAGAAGTCATTTCTTCTCCTGAGAGCAGTTTATGTGCAGGGCATGGGCTACACCATACACAGGAGAAATAGCTGCAGTTTCAGCATGTGCCTTGAAAAGAAGAACAGGTAAGAATTCTAAAGGAGGAACAGTTTCTTTTTCCTTTTTAAGATTATGCCTTTGGCTTCCAAGCAGTTTAACTACAGAGAAACAAATTCATAAAATTTAAAGCCTATTCATTTCTTTTCAGCACACTGAAAAGGCAGAGGTGGCTAAGAATAACTACAAACTTGTAGCTGCATGGAGGATCTTTGGCAAGTCCAACGCTGGAGCACACAGGAGCTCCACTGCGTTAGTAACGTAACTCTTGGTTTCAAAAGCCAGGCAGAGACTTCAGTGCCTTTTTGGACTGAGGTCTGAATTGCTACACACAGATCAAACTAATTCAATATGGACTAATAGAGCAATATTACTTACTGCTTATAAAAGATGCAGAGAAACCTGGCCCGGGAGCATCCTGAGACTGAAATACTGTAGTTATCACATTGTTTGGAGCAACAACAGGATCAGGAGCTGAACTTCCACATCCTGTGGTTAACAAAGCTGCTTCTTCTTCATCATTTCCTCTCCACACCTGACAAGCCCAGATTGGAAATTGTTTAGTGCTTTCAAAGCCCATGTAATTTGTGGGAACCCACCAGAAATTGTACGTGCAATTGTTCTTTCTATGGACTTGGGGTAGGATTCATCTCACACTGAATTTTAGACACCTGAATTGGAGCTAATCATTCTCCATTCACTCTCCAATTAGTGGAGACAAAAAGACTTCTCCAAGGAGTGAATCACAGTGAATAACTTAGATTGCCAAGGACCTTGGAAGGGCATCTGGAGGTCATTTGCTCAAATCCCTGCTGATAGCGGAGCACACGTAGATCAGGTCCGGGGAACCAGAGAAAACCATTTTATGCACATCATTAGCTACCTCCATTTTGTCTCTGCTAACTTATGTCCATAACCCTATGAATATGACTATCTGTTTATGCAATGAATTATTAAATGCAATCCTTCTATTGCTCATAAGGCAATAAAATGCAAAGCTGTCGTGGCAGGGTAATATAGAGGCATCAAACTGGAAGATCTGAATCCTTAATACCTAGTCTTGCTAATCAACACTTATTCCCATTTTTGTTACATTGCATTCACTTGTTCAGTGACAAGTATCAAATCATGTAGAGAGGCAACAAAAGAATTTAATTCCCCAAAAATGTAATAAAGAAATATGCACATTTTTTTAAAATATTACTTCAACTGTACCAATAGCCAATTTAAGAAGCCATGCATTTACTTCAACTGTACCAATAGCCAATTTAAGTTCAATCAAACCATGCACTCAAGAAACACACGCAGGTTTATGTACATGTTTAAATGAAACCCTCTTCAGGTAATTACTTAAACATGTACTTGAGGCTCACAGTTTAAGCCCTGAATTTCAACACACATTTAAAATGAAACATAGGCATGAATGTTTGATGTTCCTGAATGCTTAAATAATTTCCTGAATCAGAATGTTTATTGCCAAGGATTTAAAACCTCTGCTTTAAGAAAAATAAAACCAACAGTTATTTACTCTAATAATAAATTTATTTTTTGTGAATGTGTTTAAAAAAATTTTTACTGGCACTTTATACCAAAAATATATTAAAAATAAATAATATTTGATTTTTAAAATAATGGGTTTCAATGAAGTCTAGTGGAACTAAACCAGCCACATGATATTGTGATTGCTCTAAGCAACCCCTCTAGATAGGGTTAGCCAAGGGTTAGTCTGTAAGTGTAGGCACATGAATCTCCTCATTCATCTGGCCAGGTGTTTGAGGCCATGGATGCTCAAAGGATTAATATAAACCGCCTATGGCCTGGCCAAGATTTTGCAAAGTCACTATTGATTTTGGATTCCTCTTTTTTTGGCTGCTCAGCTTGGAATGAATGGAAGAAACTTACACCTGTTTTGTACTTTTTCATATGCAGACACCTTCATACATCTCAAATTGGACATTCTGCAATGGAGGTGGAGATCACTAAAAATTTTCCTCTATGCAGAAAATCTCCAGTTGACATAGTTTTTGGCTATGTCATTCAGGACTGTTTAGAAATTTCAATTTCACATTAGCAAAATGTATTGTAACATACTACATCAATTAATCAGTGGAGCAGGCTCTGAAAAGACAAATCTCACAGTATTTTTTTCCGCAGCCTTAAAAAACGAGTGCAACTGTGGTTTGTAAGTTAGTAAGTATAGATCAGCTGTACAGTTGCTCCAGCCTTCCTACATGTTGTCAAATTATGTTTGCCCTTTATTTCAAGTGGGAGTTGTACTGCTCTGGAGAAAATGAGCACAAAACCACTGAACGTATGCCAAATGCCTGAGAAAAAAATGGCACTGAAGAATTCAAAGCATGTCCACTCCATTCTATTGCTTTGAAAACAAGTGGCTCTTGACAACCTATGAAAGATAAGAATGCTATCTTTGTTTTTCAAGATTAAAAAAAAGAAGGATTAGTGTAACTTGGTCAATTTATACACTTAGAAAGAATTTTTGTAGAATTACAGTGCCACATTCCTGTTTTTTTACTCACTGCAGTAATTGAAAAGGTCTTTTCATTATGCTGCATTTTATTGTTATTTCCTGGTTCTGAAGTCATATGTACTTTTTTCATATTTTTCATTTTTAAGGCAGCACATAGGGTGATGGGACCCGGCTGGAGGTGGAACCTCAAGAACTAATAAAAACCAAAAATATATACAAGCCCAATCTCAAGGCATAAAGAAAAGTGACTGTATTGGTACAAGGAATTCAGTTAATATTTCCTGAGTTCTGTGCCTTGACAATCCTAACCACGATGATGGCAAAACAGGTTTCTGGAGTCATGACTTCTTAAAGCACTGCTCTGCTGATCTAATGCCAACAATTAATTTACCTTCACATAACTGCTCTGGCAGCTGCCATCACGGTCTGGAATCTGGAAGTTACTGTGGAAGTTCATCTCCAAGTGTTTACTTTCATGCGTAATGATGGTCCACGTGCATCTGGTGTTCACAGGAAAGTTTTGAGGCCAATGAGGAGACTTGATGGTACCGTTATCTGAGTGAATGATTCCACCACACCCTGGAAAAAATAGCAACAGGCGGGAGAGGTGTTCAAATATTTCCTGTTGGTGTCAGCTCTGAATGGCTGCTTCCTTCTGGGGCTGCAAGAGCGAGAGAGCAAAGCCCTGACACCCATTCAAACTTCATTTACCCCTTCTTAAATTAATTTTCCTTCTCCCTTTAAATTAATTTTCCTTTCTCTGTAGCAGAGAGGTAGTTACATTCTAGAGGTCTCTCTTTGTACTTCACTTTCTTTTCCTCACAAGCTCCTTCTCCTTGCCAGTTCATACCCTTTTGCTCTGGTCCATCTACATACTGCTGACAATTACAGGTGAGTATTGCTTAGAGAGAGAGTAAGGGTCAGGAATACACTAATGAGGAGCTTCTCCAGACTGTGAAGGTTCATTCCCACACCCCACAGCATGCACATCGTGACTGTCAGCCATTCAGAAAAGCACCCTAGGGAAAAAAAAATAACCTCAATCTACTGCTAATCCCTTCATTCCTCACTCTGCAACGTGCAAATATTGCAGTTCCACATGTGAATCTGCTCCAGCTGTATCCGTTTACCCAGGGCAAAATGGTGACTTCTCCTCCAGCCCAGACAGCCCTGTGGATCTCACTGGGATTATGGAGAGGGCTGAAAAACATGCCTTCAGAAATTGTTAACAGATTCATTTATAAGGAGGAATAGCTGGTCATGGCTCTGTGGCAGCTCATGTTCTTATGCATAATAAATTTACTTAATTTGAAACATGCAAATACCACGCCAAGAATAATTTACTAGGGCTACGCGTACAGTGCTAGCAACCCATTATTATTTCAGAGACAATGCAGTAAAAGGATGAATAAAAAGCCAAAAAAAAAAGGTTCATAACATCTTACTTTTTTTCCTCTTTAAAAATATATGTTAGCTTTAAAAGGAAGATTTTCATTCTTCTATGTTAGAAATGGCAGTTGTGTTTAGAAGGATATGAGGCCAAGTTTTCTCACACATTACAGAATGTAAACCCAGAGATTCTCAGAGGACAAATGAGAAGAATGCTGAGGTAAGGAAACCAAATATATAAAAAGAAATCTGTTTCACAGAGAGAATGCTGCCTATGCACATTGCATTTACAGCTGATGTCTCCCACATCATTGAGGGGTGGCCTTCCTTGCACATGAAATCCCAGTGACAACAGGGAACAGTGTCAAAAACCTGCTTAAGTGACAGTGTATATTCACACAAGCACAGACTATTGATGTGTTTAAGAAGGCACTCCATCAACTGACTGTGTGAATCCTGATAGATCATTAACAGGTTTGCAGCTGGAGTTGACACCAGAGAAGACATTGCCAGCTCCGTGCTGGGGTAAGAAGGAACCGTGAATTCTGCTCTGCCAGCAGCCAAGACATCTACACTTGCCTTTAGTCACCTCCTGAAGGACAGTGTGCAAATGGTGAGCTAACTTTTTTTTTTAAAAAAAAAACAAAACAGAGAGATGATAATTTCAAGAGGGAAGGAAGTTTTTTTAAACGTACCAATTCAATCCTGCATGTGTACAACCTTCAACACCTCCACTAAAGTGGAAGAGTCTTAGGCTCTTGTCACATGTGCTCTTTGAGAAGTTCTCTCTGCCTCTGATTTGAAGCTGATTTGAAGCTGATTTCTTTCTAGCTTTAAGTGTTTAAACCAAACCAAACTGTGAAACAATTATTATTCAAGAAATGAAATGTCTCATAGTCACTGACAATAGATACCACTGCTGGGAGGATCATGGGCATGGTACCAATTTACAGACATCGAGAAACTACCAGTGGGAAGCTTAAAAAAGTACAAAATCAGTCCAAATTTGATTTCATTGTGTGAGATCAGACAACACTGGTTTAATACTTGACTATTTTACTGCTGGTTCCTCTCAGGCATGATGAAGATGTTGTCATGTATTTCTTCTGTTTTTTAACGCAAACTTAATTAAAGAGGAAGAATCCTAATTCATTTTGTGGTTGAAAAGTGCTATATGGGCATGATGTACTGCTATGGTAGACCTGACAAACTTTTTTCTCTTACCTAGAGATTCTGCTGTCCATGTTGCATAAAAGCCACCTCCTTGAATTGAGTGATCAGAGTTAAAGATGATGACTAGCTTGCTGGAGCCAGACCGAATAGTCCCAGGGGATGTGGTTCCACAATACTTTCCTATGACAGGAGACCCAGGAGAGCCACCGTTCAGGATAGTAACAGAGTCCCACTTACAAAGGGAATGGTTTTCAACATGGAAGGCTGTAAAAGTAAGCTGCAACACAAAAATAGTGACATTCAGGGGCAGATCCCGGAGTCAACCCAGCCCGATGACATCTGGGTACGCGCAGAAATCCAACCCTCACTTCACCTTGATGCTTTCCTGCACGTATCGCTTGGAGTCCTGCCACTATAAGTAACATCAGCTACTCAGCATGAAGACAGAAATGGAAGAGGAATGCATAGGTTCAAGACTGGCCTTATTGGGACTTAGTGGTACGTTTCAAGCTAAGTATGTGCTTCAAAATGGTCTTGAATATGAGGAGGTGTTGAACCACTTTCCTGCTCTCAAGGCCACTGGTCATGATTTCCAAAGTTGCACATTCGAATATAAGTAGCTATGCCACTGGTCATGATTTCCAAAGTTGCACATTTGAATATAAGCAGAGAGCCTTGGATTTTTTTTCTTCCTGTTATATTTCAGAATCAGAATACTTAACAGTTGCTGAAAATAATGCTAGTTTCCATTAAATCGGAAAGGACAGTTGTGTGGTTGGTTCCTGTGGGCCAGGAGATAGACTGGGCTGGTCAGGCAGTTTCTGACCCTGTCTCCCTCCCACTCTGATGCCGTTTGTCCTTGGAGTGATGTGCAAATGGGTGGGATTTCCAGCTCAAGGATTTAGATTGCTGATCCAGTAGACTCCTGGATTTGTTGATGTTGAAATATTGATGGGCACTAATGACTGCCTGGCCCTCTTCCAGTAAGTTTTTTTTTTCACCAGTGCCAGGTTTGGGATTTTTGTGGAAAAGTTAGCAAATGAACAGTACGTCTTCCTGTAATTTTTGTGTGCATTTGTTTCCAAAAGAACTCTTGCCTGAGGCAAAGACCAAATACAAATTTAGCTCAAATGGTTTAATTTTGGAACTTTACCAGCAACTGAAACTGGCAGCTTATACTGGAAAAGGTTAGTCTGCCTTCACTGAGGGGCCTGCTATTCAGTCCTTTTAAAACAGAAATCTACTTCCATCTGATTAAGATTAGTTCTGCTTTAAACAAATTTTTGAATTAAATAGAAAATATTGTGCTCTACTAAAATAATCATGTATTCTCTTCAGTAAGTACCTAGGCAGTGGTCAGAATATCATGCGGCAGAACAATTAGAACTATGCATTTGCATTTCTAAGAAATACCTTTTTAGTTGAAAATAAGGAAAATATGGTAGGGAAATCAGTGAAAGACATTAGACGTGAAAATCTGTAATGTGTTTTTACAAAATTTCTTTTCAGAAATTTCTTTCTCTGAGCTGGACCACAAATGTCACTGATTGGACCCATTCTCCAAAGGATCAGTCAAATAAATCAGTGAGTGACGTTTAGCAGTGCTTGGTCATAAAAGTGATTAAATTGGTCTTTTAGCAGTTTGGCTCAAGAAATTAGCACCTCAGGCAGCCCATTAATAGTTACTGGGAAATAAGAGTAGCATCTCTTTGATGTAATTTGTACCAGCAATCATATTACCTTCCAGACTAACCATTAAGACACAAAAGTAACTTTCTAGTGGCTTTTAACCTTTCTGCAGAGGTTACAAAACTTAAGCCTCATGTTTATTCTCATGATAGTGAGAATATCCACGGACATCTAATAGCATGAGTTATTTTAGTTTCCCAAACATAGAAAGTCATTGTTTAAAGGAGAAGTCAGTACTGTGGTTTGAGGTCAACTTAGACTGGGATCCTTCTGCTTTCCAAAAAGCACAATCTAATTTGGTTGTGTTATCTTCATTTCCCCCTCTTTCTTAGGTAAGACCGATGGGGAGATATTTCATTCCTCCACATTTCTGATTTTCCAAATTGTTTCAAACCTGTTCCTCAAAACTCAGAGGGTGCTTCTCATGCTGCCAGCTGCACGCACATGATGATGACATTGTGTTACTCACAGTGATGGTTTCACCTTCAGGGGCTTCCAACAACCAGGAGCAACGATTCAGGTTGCTGTAAGGCTCTGGGTAGTTAGGGCTCGAGATAACTCCGCTTTCACCTGACTGTATACCACCACAGGCTGAAGAAAAAAAGTGATATTTCATTACATGTTAGGAACTAAACACTATAATCACGTAAGTGGAAGATTATTGAGCTTGTAATAGTGCTAAAATATATTTAAGTTGGACTGATGTAGGTACGGACGAACAATTTATCTGGGAAAATTCCAGTTTTAAAATCTTTCTCATTGAATAGTGAGTAAACAGATGCAATGACCTTGAAACTTTGCATTTCTTCTGATACTTAATATAGCTCTGCAAAACCTTTGCCAGCTGACGCTTACAGCTGCCTCTTCCACCTTATCTTCCATTTATTTATCTCAGACTCCTAAGCAAACCAGCAAATCGGTGCCATCCTTGGGCCAACACAATCAAGTAAAAAACTTGCTGATATGTCTAGATAAGTACCAAGGCTAAATTCAGCTGTGACAGGAAGAACAGTTGTGCTGGCATGCAAATGGTGAAATTTGCACTGATAAGGCTTTAAAGTGGATTTCAAAATGAGTGCAAAGGTTCAAGCAGCAGAAGGCATTTCAGCGCTGCTAGCACTCTGGAGGCCTATGTGCAGTAAGTCAAACTTGGCTGGTGTTACCTGTTACATCCCTATTCCCAAGGGCCACCAGCTGTTCTCAGTGTTGCACTACATTGCAAAAACTCCAACGTGGTTCAGGGAATGGGAACAGCAAGACAGAAAATAAATCTGAAAGTTCAATTGCTAGCATGTGTTTGCTTGAGATGGATATAAATAGTGGCAGGCAGTGCAACTTTTGAGGACTTCTGAGAATTTATCCCATGGTGTGCATTCTCAGTATCACCAAATGAATGGCAACCCTCCTCTGCTCTGCCCCGGGGAGGTCCCATCTGGAGCACTGGGACCAGTTCTGGGCTCCCCAGTTCCAGAAGGACAGGGAACTGCTGGAGAGGGGACAGCAAAGGGCTACAAAGATGATGAGGGGCCTGGAGCATCTCCCTTACGAGGAGAGGCTGAGGGACTTGGGTCTTTTTAGTCTGGAGAAGAGAAGGCTGAGGGGGGATCTGATCAATGCCTATAAATACTTAAGGGAGGGTGTCAGGAGGACGGGGCCGGTCTTTTTTCAGTGGTGCCCAGTGACAGGACAAGAGGAAATGGGCACAAACTTGAACATAAGAAGTTCCACCTCAATATGAGGAGGAACTTCTTTGCTGTGAGGGTGGCAGAGCCCTGGCAGAGGCTGCCCAGGGAGGTGGTGGAGTCTCCTTCTCTGGAGACAATCAAACCCTCCTGGACACGTTCCTGTGGGACCTGCTCTGGGTGGACCTGCTCTGGCAGGGGGTTGGACTAGATGATCTCCAGAGGTCCCTTCCAACTCCATGTGATTCTGTGATTCTGTAACATTCTCCACAAGTGCCTCAGTCAGGAAGGGCAACAGTCTATCAAGCCATTTACCTTCAATCGTGTAATGGGCCAGGAATCCTTTATCTTCTGTATTTCCATCACTTACAAAGTGTACCCAGATCTGGGGGGCAGCTATGACTAGTGGTACAGATGGTGCAGCCTGACCACACAGTTTGGCTATCAGCTCTCCATCAGCATCCCCTGAGTAAAGAAGGAAAAAAATTATACTTTTTGACTGCTGAAAGAGCTACAATAACATAAAGGAATACATAGGGCAAACATGCATTCAATCTTGTTTTGACTAGAAAACAGAGAAAAGTACATATCACACTGAATAACTGTTTGTTTGTAATGGGTATAGATAGAGTCCTGCAGTTCATTGGTGGCATCTAAAGCTTGACAACAAGGAAGTTCTGTCCAAAACGGTGTTAATGGTCCTTTAAATAGCTTGAGCTCCTTCTCTCCCCTTCCTGCCATTCCGTACACTTTCCTTTTGTATGACCCATCAGACCTGAAAACACAGAAAATGCCCCAAAACTGCAGATGTTTTGGGGCAGAACAGTGGGAAGAGATGGCCCAAAGACCTGATCACATGGAAGCCTATTAAGCCCATGTGTTTGTGACGTCCTCATTGAAGTCAACAGGGATTTTGAGTTTTCTACCATATAGGGATGCGCTCCATCCATTAAGAAGCTGTCATATTAACAGTGGGCATCTCTTTACCAGGGAGCTCAACATGCTGTTCTCTGTATGGCAAAAAAATGCCAGCATTTGCTCAAATCTTTGAAACCTAAAAGGAAAGCACAACACAAGCCATCGCACTTCTGTGACACCTCGAGTATTGTGTCACACCTCAAGTATTGTGTCCAGTTTTGGGCACCGCAATACAAGAGAGATCTGGAGGTGCTGGAGTGAGTGCAGAGGAGGGCAACGAAACTAGTGAAGGGCCTAGAAGACAAATCATATGAAGAGCGGCTGAAGGAGCTGGGGCTGTTTAGTATGAGGAAGAGGAGGCTGAGGGGAGACCTCATCACTCTCTACAACTACTTGAAAGGACACTGTAGAGAGGTTGGGGCTGGTCTCTTCTCACAGGTAATTAGTGACAGAACGAGAGGGAACGGCTTCAAGCTCCAACAGGGGAGGTTTAGATTGAACATTAGGAAGGAATTTTTCACTGAAAGAGTGGTCGGGCATTGGAACAGGCTGCCCAGGGAGGGGGTTGAGTCACCATCCCTGGCTGTGTTTAAGGGCCGTTTAGATGCAGTGCTGAGGGACATGGTGTAGGGGAGGACTTTGCAGAGTAGGGTAGATGGTGGGACTCGATGATCCCAAGGGTCTCTTCCAACCTCAATGATTCATTCTATGATTCTATGATTCCATGATATTGGTCCGTCACACTGGTAGAAGCAATAGTTTCTGTTTATTACTGGTGTATTCTCAGGAGAAGGAAACAAAGTGTAATAATGTTCCTCACGACATCCAGGCAATGCCATTCCTAAGTTTGTTTCTCTGATGACAGCAGGCTGCTGGTTTTAAAAGTCTTGCTCCAAAAGGAACTCCTAGCAGCAGGCGGGGTGGCACACTGTCCTGGCAAAGAAGGCACTAGAGCAGGAGGGAGGAACTTTGGGCGCCCTTCAAAGCCTTCTCACAGTTATTCCAAGCCAAGTGGCTGAGTAGCTTTCTGTCATGTACAGTGACAGAGCCACCATGTGAAATGCCTTGAAGCACAGAGACAAAAGATGACATATAATAAAATTCTATTAATGTAAGTTACACAGAGAAATGCTAAAACCTGTCTTGTTAACATGCACTAAAACTGATACTGAGCTTTACAAGCAGAAGACGTTCACGATAAGTAACAATTTGGGAAAAAATACTAAAAACTACTTTGAGAATTAAAATGTGAAGTATACTTTTTCTTTTTTGCACTTCTTACGAGGTGATGGACTATGTGACAGATGTGACACAGGTTACTCAGTCTCTACAGTGTGAAAAGTGCCACCAATCACTGCTTTCTTGAATGGCCAGCTGCCCAGAGATCTAGACTGTTGATAAACAGATAATGTAAACAGAAAGATTGTGCCGTAAGATTTGGTTCAAACCACAAGGAATGGTCTGAAAGACAAAATCCAGAGTCTTCCACAAAAGCCAAAAGTTAGGAGGATATTTCACTGCAGCAACATGCTCAGCCGTACTACCACATACAGACTATATGCATGCACCTGATAATTTAATAACTTAATATAAAGCCTTACCCTAAGAAATTTTAAATTTATATTGTATCTTTTTAGATTAAATATTTCTCAGTGAATACACAAAAAGTTAATTCTGCTTGCTTTTGTAGCTTTCTGTCATGTACAGTGACAGAGCCACCATGTGAAATGCCTTGAAGCACAGAGACAAAAGATGACATATAATAAAATTCTATTAATGTAAGTTACACAGAGAAATGCTAAAACCTGTCTTGTTAACATGCACTAAAACTGATACTGAGCTTTACAAGCAGAAGACGTTCACGATAAGTAACAATTTGGGAAAAAATACTAAAAACTACTTTGAGAATTAAAATGTGAACTATACTTTTTCTTTTTTGCACTTCTTACGAGGTGATGGACTATGTGACAGATGTGACACAGGTTACTCAGTCTCTACAGTGTGAAAAGTGCCACCAATCACTGCTTTCTTGAATGGCCAGCTGCCCAGAGATCTAGACTGTTGATAAACAGATAATGTAAACAGAAAGATTGTGCCGTAAGATTTGGTTCAAACCACAAGGAATGGTCTGAAAGACAAAATCCAGAGTCTTCCACAAAAGCCAAAAGTTAGGAGGATATTTCACTGCAGCAACATGCTCAGCCGTACTACCACATACAGACTATATGCATGCACCTGATAATTTAATAACTTAATATAAAGCCTTACCCTAAGAAATTTTAAATTTATATTGTATCTTTTTAGATTAAATATTTCTCAGTGAATACACAAAAAGTTAATTCTGCTTGCTTTTTTTTTTTTTTTTTCAATCAGTACCATTAAGTGTGTTGCTTGGGTAACTCAAATGAATTTTACACATCTTGGCTTCATTTGGGGTCTCTCAGGCAATGTACTGTTCAATTGGACCTTTCCTCAAATTCACATCTGCTGTGTTAAGAGTCTTAAACAGCACCTGCCCAAGCTTAGTGATATTCTGCACTATTTGCATCTCAGTGCTCACAAAATGCTAGTTGTCAGCACACGTAGCTGAATGGGGGGCATTTTGCCTTTGACACGAGACTGGTTGTGGAACTGAAGATCCATTAGTATGGCCAAAATGACCATTAATATTTAGATTATAAACTGTGTAGAGCAAAATAAGACGACAGTTTTTCCTCGCTCATTGGATTGTGTTGCCTGGAGGCCTGAGGTTGAGAATAAAGTGAGAAACTGCTCAGTAACAGACCAGATATATTTTGTTATTTCCTTCTCTGAGTTCTCTTTCTGTTATGACCCAGCTCCAGCGCATACGTGGGAGGGAATTGTTAGGCTCTGCAGCTCTCCCTGCTTTGGCTGTACGCCGGACAAACCGGGGCGATAAAACCAAGAGCTCTCGTTCATATGAATGGAAATAAGGATGTAAGAGATTCCTGCTCTCAATCCCCCCCCGCTTTTCAGAAATGATCTCCTGGTAAATTAGAACCTGCTCTCTGAGGGACTCACAGACACAGCTTTTCAGTGAAGAAGACAGCTGGAGCTTTCATACTACACTTGGCATTAGCTGAGTGACTTTAATATGACATTTCCGGTTGCTTGTTCTTATGGATAGCTAAAGATGCTCAAATATGCAGAGATATTACTGGTGCATTAATCCTGGGATTGTTTTCCTTTTACTCTATATTTTGGGATGCAGTGTCACAGGAAATATGGATTTGGTTTTGGACAACGATCTTTTAGAGTACAAAAGGGGGCTATGAAGTGGGTATGCAGCCCAGAGGCTATGAATAATTAAAGCCTTCTTTACTCCACTCCTGCTGTCCCTGGAGATATTTCAGGAGCAGGGAGAGAATGGGATGTGGATCAAATAAATTGTTCTGATGATTCCAGCTTCTCCTGGTTGCCATCTTTCAAGGGAGGTGAAGTGAAATTTGTATTGTCCCTTGTAAAGAGAGAACTGAGTTTGTATTGCAGCCACCAAAACAATTTAACACCTTGAGACACCTATCCAATTTTCCACTTTCTCCCCTGAAAGAAAGGGTGACCAAATCCATGCATCCATTGCTCTGGCAGTGAAATCCCACTCTTGGTCTGGGAGGCAACGTGGAAGGCATGCATGTGAACACACACACAAGTGTACAGATCTTACAACAACCACTCTCTACAAATCCATATGAACAAGGTTTGGCAAAAAAACAGTTGTACAACTGGAACCTTGACAGGCTTAATCCATTCTCCTGCTGAACATACAAACCTATTCGAAATTCTAGGTAGTCATACTGGCAGTCTTGGTGCCGTTCCAAGTGGAAATCCTCAAAAGAGATATATATGGACGAGTTATAGTGGGAGGGATTTTCAATGCTCCATTCACAATTCAGGTTGCTTGTGTAATTTTTGACACCATCATAACCAGGCGAAGAGAAATTCCCACCTGCATATCCCATCAGGGTTCCACCACAAACTGCAGAAACAAAATATAATTTCTTTGAAAATAGTAATAAATCTTGTATGAAGAGAAATCTTGTCCATGTTTATTCTGATATGCACACGTTAGCAAGTATATGTACTGGTTAGATCAAAACCTTTTTCATCTTCCATCTTCTTCCTTTTTTATAATTTACTGCCTTGTACAAGAGAATTCTTGCCTAGCATCCTGGAATTTATTGGCAAGTCTTTAAAACCACATGTATAAAGCAAAGAAACAACAATTATTCACGTTATCAAATAAAGTATTTCAGCAGCACTATCAATACAACAAGCATTATTTAATATTTTGGTGAAATCCCACTGCAGCTTCAGTTCAGTATTGCTCAGCACTACCCATTACCTAATTCTAGACTTAAGAGAAGATTTTTCTGGAACGTACTCTCAAGAGCAGTGCCCTCATAATACAGTACGATGCTTGGGAGGGGGATTTGGAAAATCAAAAGATTCAAGGCTGTAGTAGTAAGGCTCTGCCAGAGGCCTCCTCTCTGGAGGCTGAGCTTGCAAAAGTAGGTTAGCTGTACTCTTTCACAAGCTGCGATAAAATAGTTACCCCCTGAGTAATAAGGAAGCACTTGAATTATTCAAATTGTCTATGGCACGGTGCTTTTCGCATTTTTCATGGAATAAGGCCACTTCAGATTATCTCTTACTCAAGAATAAGAACAAAACTATAAATCAGTAGTGAGAATAAGGACCGTGACCCATAACAGAGGTTGTTATTTCCATTTAAAGTTTGACATAACAAACACATGAAGTCTGTAACTCCCAGAGATTCCCTGTTTTTTCAAGTCCTTTCAACTAAAGATATGTATCTACTCCCAGCCAGAAATGTAAGAGAGAAAAAAAAGGTACCAGAGATTTGTTTTCTGCTTTGGTTGGTTTTTTTGACATGTGCCAGTCCTTTAGCTATGAAATGACTCATCAAAGATCATTCACTTAATTCAAAATCATACACTACCTGCATCTTCATTAGATGTGTATGAGACACTGAAGCCTCTAGATGCACGGGATGCATCTGTCACCAAAATGACTTTCATGGTATTTCCAGAGGATTTCACTTCAGTGCCTGGATTTACCTCACCACACAGCTTGGCCAGCCGAGGAGAGTTCTGTCTGTGGCCATTGTAAACCTGTTGGGTCAAAAAAAACTATTATGGCATCAAAATACAGACTTACGAGCATCTCCTGTACCATCTAACAGTGCTTCACACCTTTAATTCAAGGTTCCCTGATGTCCCTCATGTCAGGTTAATTCCCAAATCTACTCAAAACCTTGGAACAAATTACCACTGCCTTGAGTGGATGAGGCTCTGAAGTAAAACATCGAAAATACCTTGCTTATTTTGGCAAAACACAAACATATTCCCTTTCTCTCTTTTTTTTAAAAACAAACAAACAAACAAACAAAAAACAACCAACCAATGAAAAAAGCCCAAAGAATTCCTTAAACAAATAAACAGAAATTGAAACAGGTTTGTTGGGAAAAGTACTCTATTTTAGCTCAATATTTATATCTTCAATCATCTAACAATACCAGCTACTGTTCATATTCACTCTATTTCAAATTATTTTCTTAGTATTCTTGTTAAGGCCAACATCAGCTTTATCAAAATCTTCTCCAATATATTAAGTGCTGGTGGGCATTTCGGATTAATTTAAACATTTCACTTTTTGATGATCCAAATGGCTTTTGATCAGTTTCTTAAAACAGCCTTTAGCCTAGGAGTTAATTCCTTCTTTCTACTACTATCTCAAAAGGGCAAGTGAGGCAGAAACGATGTTTCACACTAAGATTTGGAATATGTTCAAGCGCTGAAGGCCCAAAAGCTGGCAGGGCAGATCCTTCTTTAAGAGATCAATAAATTCATTAATCATGAATCAGTGAAAACTGGCTCCCCATGGCCTGTCTAAAGCATCTGTGAAGGAAAATATCATTTTAATCATTTAATATCATAAAGCATCTGTGAAGGAACATCATTTACAAATCCCAAGGGAGAAGTACTTCACCCCCTCACACTCGTGCATGGACTAGCTTCTCATCGTACTAAAGCTAATTCCTGTGTTTGCACTGCTAATCTGAACAAATAGAGGAATAGTATTTTTGAGGTATTTGTACATCAGATCAGGTCCAGTTCTGTGTGCCAGTTTTTTGTTGGTGGTTTTTTTTTTTTTCACTAAATAACCAAAAATCTAAAATAAACATGATAAAATAATCAAAAATTGTCTTTTTGGACATGGGGTGTGTGTGTGACAAACAGGTAGAATTTCCTGGGTTTTCCCTATTTTTTTTTTCAGAATATACAAGGTCTACACAGTAGTAGGCATTTGTTGCAATCTCTGAATTGACAACAATAAGTAACAACCTCCAAAGTCAAAAGCCTGGAACTGACTGATGGACTTTATGTACACTAAGAAGAGACACTGAAATCTTTCAAAAACTGCAGAGCTTTTTTCTGTAATTGATAAAGAGCCAATTCCAATGATTTCTTCAAGTCCTCCCCTCTGCTTAAATCATTATTCCAAAAATTTCCATACTCTAAAACAAGCAGATGAGTTTAGACACCCTACAGAGCTAACTTTCTCTCATTTATGTTTCCCCAGATTAAATTATGATGTGTCTTAAAACCAGATGTCAACCTATAAATAACATTTCAGCTCTATTACATCCATTAATATACCATAAAAGGATTAGGAAGTGCATTTTCTCTCCTCACGCCCAATACTTACAGCCACATAATCTGAGGAGCAACTCCAGTGTTCTTCTGTTTTCATATCATTAAAGGTTAGAGTCACACGTCGGCCTTCGTCCACTGTGATCCTCCATTCGCACACTCGGTTGTGTGGGTACAGGTTGGGATAGTTGGGTGAAGTAAATGTTCCAACAGGGGCAGTAAAATCCCCACCACATTCTGAAATACCCAAATATTAGGAGACTTAGAATCATAGAATCGTCTAGGTTGGAAGGGACCTTAAAGATCATCTAGTCCAACCACCAACCTAGAGTAAAGCATTGCTTATAGAGTTATAGCAAAAAACCCCCAACTCTAATAATGCATGAAAAAGATAACCTGAGAGCTTGATTTGATATGCCCGTCCTGTCCCCTTTTCTCTGAACAGCTAAGCTCCTGACAGTCTTTATCACTCAGCCATAAACATAGTTGAATATTAATTGACCATAGCAGCTCCTTTTAGTCTCATTATTAAAATTCCCTTCTCTGAAGGGCTCATACCAGATTGAGTGACCCACAGGCTTTAATGTCAAGACATACAAGCCTCTAACTGTGGCAGGATTGAGACATTTCTGCTTTTCAGATGGCTGGGCAGAACTGCACAGAACGAGCAGGGGCTTATAGAGTGGCTAATGATGGAGGATGTGTTTTTCCTCCAGCAGTAGAGAAAAAGCTTTCAAGAATTTTAAGCAACACTTTTTCAGTACAGTTATTTTGTGGTTTTCCTATCTTTGTTATGAATATCAAATTGCGCTCTAAGGAAAGAACACGGGTCTTGGGTATAGAGTGCATTTTTCTTCTGAGACTGATGGTACCAGCTCACACTTGGTTTCCCTTTGAAACAGACATATATTTAACGGAGTTTAATGGAGTTTAACGGAGTGCAGTGGGAGAGAGTTAGTCCCTTCCCTCGACCCTCCTGCAGAATAGTCTAATCTGTGTATCCATCTGCATTAAATTTTTGCTAATACAGGTTCTCTTCTGTGGTTGCATGACAGCATCCTGGGAGTGGAATAACATTCTTTGGCAGTTTGTTTCTGCCTGTGTTATTGTACTGCAGAAGCAAACATGAAGAATAAGGAAGCTTTCAGCTTTTGAATGAGCTGGAAAGAGTTAAGGAGATTTTTCACGACCACTACTGGAAAGAATTTCTCAAAAAGTAGCCATATTTTGGCAGGACAAGCATTGCATGGGCAATAAAGAACATGAATGAGAAGTGTGAAGCAGGGATAGGTCTATGTCCTTAGTCCTGATCAGAGCAATTCTTTGAAGTCGTCGTGCTCAGGACAAGAGTCAATGGGCGCAAATTGAAATGCAGGAAATTCCAGCTAAACATATGAAAACTTCTTTTATTGTGAGGGTTTTTGAACACTGGAATAGGTTGTCCAGAGAGTTTTTGGATACTTTGTCCCTGAAAACATTCAAGTTCTAGGCAACTTCCTCTACCTGACCATACTTGAGCAGGAGGGTTGGACTATGTCATCTTCAGAGGTCCCATACATCCTCAATAACTCTGCTCAATAACTCTGCTCAATAACTCAGAGAACTTCCAGTTCTCTGATTCTACTTAAAACCTACTAGTTAAAAACTACTGGATTTAGGGGGATTTAAGAATACCACTCACCTCAGAGGGACAGAATAACACAGAGGAAAATCAAAGCATTTCTTTACCTTCCTCCTCATTGAGGGGTGTGGGGAAGGTATGTTAGAACATCCCTGGACTGGCAGCTGGATAAGAAAAGGTGTGGAAGAGTGTGCTTCATCATGTGAGACCTACTACTGATGGCAAAATCCATCCTAGTGGGGGCCTGCTTGCCTTTCAAAGTTTCATCTTGGCTAAGTAGCGATCAGAGAGCTCTATTCATGCTTCCCCCAGAGTTTCCCCCACACACCACTCCAAGAATAAGTGACCTATAATATATACTGTATGAGTAAGGTTATGGTCTGTGGTATCTGTTGCTTCCCTGAAAGTAACTTGGAACCTTACAAATCCAACCTTCAGTACTGGAGTCAAAGCGCAGTCTGAATCCTCGGGCATTGACTGATCCATCAGTGACAAATTTGACGTAAGCAAAATTGTCAGAGGTGTCCACAGCATTAGGGAGAGTATTACCACAGTACCTGCCCAACACATTTCCTGCAAAAAACAAATACATATACCAGTATCAGTATATCAGTATATCAGTATATTTTTCATATTTATATTGAAGGATCACTTTGCAATTTAACTGGACAGGCAGAAGTAAAGTAGTAAAATCAAGTTTTTACTGGGAAATAGAAGGGTTTTGTTTGCCTTAGCTTCAGCAAGCAAGACAGGCAGAAGCAAATACTGTACATTGAAAAGGATCACTTTGTACCCAAAGGGAAATGCTTTCAGGAACCTCTGGGGAGGTTCGTAGTAGTACTAGGGAAGGGAAGGCAAACACTGAAATAATTCTCAGACCAGAAGCGTTGTATTCTCGGATCTCCACAAAGTCATTTGTGCACTCGGGGGAGTTTTGAATATCGAGGCCTTCAAGTCTGATGGTAAGGTAGTGGCCCCTGGGGCCCTGCAGAAACCATTCACACAGCAGGTTGTCTTGATAATGAAGCTCAGGATACCCCGTGCTTTCAATGATGCCAGTTTGTCCTATCACTGTCCCACCACAGGGAGCTGCAAAAGGAAGGACGTTACTTGGTTGACTGAAGGACCACAGACAGACAACGTTTCTCCTAAATCAGACCTAAAGCTAAGGCACAACTTACTTGTTCTCTAACTGTGGTAATGAAACAGCAGTTGCCTTCCAGTTAAAAATCTTCCACGGTCTCCTAATTCAACCAGTCCTAGTTTGGTTTCCCACCCCCACCCCCTTCCATTGCAAGCATCCCTGGTTTTTATTTAATTTTAAAACTTTGCTAGTGCTTTCTAATCCTGTTTTTGCAGCTTGAGAGCAAATAATTTTAACGTATTTATTTTCCCAGCTGACAAATAATGGTTCTTACTGCTTGTTCATTTTTCTGTCCATTGTTGTGCTGACTCTGCTTGTCTAGCAGCATTGGTATTATAGATTGATTTACATTTACATTTACATAGAGAAGCTCCTAATTTCTTCTCCTCCTGCCAACTCTCAGCTGATCCTTGCATTCGTCTTCAGGATCCTGCTCAGGAAAGTGACCATAATTTTGCATGCTGAAAATCAAATCATGTTCCATGACTTTATCCACATCAACCTTTTCTTCTCCTGCCTCTTTGATAATTGTCCTTGACAAGAGGTTATCCAGTCTTTGTTTCCACTGCTGCAGATCTATGAGCACTTTTCTATTCCTATTTCCATAATTTTTACCTCTTTCTAGGTTCAGAACACTCTGATGTTTACCCACATGATCCTGATGCCTTAGCCCTAACGCTAATTGAAAGAGGCACGTATCTGCCAGTCCACCTCATAGGCGTGATTTAAGCCCTATTACAAAAATCCTGACACTTGAGACCAAAATATTCCCTAAAATCAAACAAATTGATAAATGCAAGCATTACCAATGGAATATTTAGCATTGAATCCCACGTGCGTGGCACTGCTGTCAGACCTGAACCTCAGGTACATGACAGCTCCTGAGGATCTCTGCAAGCCTGGCATGGATCCTCCACACAGCTTGGCAATGATGGGGGCAGTGGAGTCGGCGCCGTTGCGCAGCTCTAGGTAACTGGAAGTGCAGCTAGAAGAGGAGAGAATTTTCTGTTCAACATATAGCAGTAGTTGTTTGAAGTGATTTCAGTATGTACAGAAAGCCATGAAGCTGTTGGACTTGACGACCTCAAAGGTCCCTTCCAACCATGAAGATTCTGTGATTCTGTGAATTAGATCGGTTTCCATGCAGTGTGACTAGTAAAGGATCAACAAGTTCATAATCAATGACAGTCCTGTAATATTTGAATCAAAATAACTGCTGGAAACATTGAGAAAGATTCATGTCTATGATCAGGTCAGAACTGACAGCAGCAAGTCCTGGAGAGGTGCACAAACAGCACTGATAAGGTAGTTGTGACCATCTTTAACATATATTTTTGGAACATCGAGATTCAGCAGATATTCCCTATTAAGTCTCATTGATGACTGTTGAGTTAAGGAACAGATGTAAGTCAGATGAAGGCAATAAAAATTCAAATCAGGGGGCTTACTTAGGTAGGCATAGGAAGACCCAAAATATCTTAAATAGCAGATTTGCCTTCAGAACAGTGCAGTGTCCCGGAAAGCCAGAAAGAAAGGACACCTTTGGGTTTCCCTGTCTTGCACCATTTTTTCTGGATATGGTCTCAGAGGTGAGGTCACCTTTGCTGTACAGTGATCCAGACCCAAATCAATGAAGTTACGTCGACTGGAAACTGGCCTTGTTTTATGCTTCAGGCAGCGAGTGCAAAACATGCAGACCCATTGCAAACCACTAGACAGGCAATGGAGGAGAGAAACAAATTGTTGAGGTGATAATCCATTGGGTTTAAAAGCACCTGACACTCAAAATGACTGAAAATCTGAATATGAAAGGACTGGAGGGCACAGATTATACAGAAAGCACCTTTGTACCATGGATGCTTCCACTCTATCTGTTATATTAATTTCTATCATGCACCAAAAAGTCCCAGGAATGTAAACCAGTGTCTGATAGCTTCAGTAATCTCTCTCAAATATTTCCTAAACACTTTTGATTGAAAATCTGGAAGTGAGCTCTAGGAAGAATTAGAGAAAGTAATTGGGAAAGAAGGATCAGAATGGAGTCTCTGAAGAAACACAGGCAAAATAATATGGATGTATACTTTGGTGAAGGTTCAATGGAAAACTGATCTTCAAATTGCAGCTCTACTGCATGTCCATTAGGAGCAGTTATGGTCCAGACACAGTCAGCATGTGGGGGATAGTTGTTTGGATAGTTGGGGGAAGATGTATATCCACTGGGGTTGAAATCATTGATATAAATATTTCCTCCACAAGCTGGGAAGAAAAGATCACCAATAAAAAACAACACGTTAAGGAAATGGGTGAGGCACCAAAAATAGGAATTATCACTATATTCCAACACAGTTTCCCTTTGGTGTCATATAGTTAAATCAAAAACAAGTTCATTTTACTGCTTACTGTGGGAAAACATTTTAATGCAGTAGAATCCTATGCTCCTGTGCTCCACCTTTACCCAGCTGTCCTTGTTTTCACAGGATCAGGGCTCTGAATGAAACCGCTATTAGTTCTTCCTTGGATTGCTTCTAAACGAAGCAGGAAACATATTTCTTGCCTTGTTTCTACCCCAGCTCCCAAGAGCTAGAAAGCCTACAAGTCAGACACATGAATGCTTTTGTGAATCATTCCCCACTTCTGCTTTCCAAAATTGAAATGTGTGTTTGAGACAATAATGAATGTGTGAGGAATGTCAGTCAGAGCAAACATTAGGATTTGTTCAGGTCCTTTACCTTAAAAAAATATCTTTATTTTGACTAGAACTTTTCTGTCAAATACCCCCACTATGTTCTAGCAACACTGGTTTAACACAGGGTTTTAGTCAAGTTTTATAAATTGAAGTGGTAGAAATACTGTTATACACTTCCACCTTCACCCTTCATGAATCCTCTACAGTAATGCTAAGAATGATTTTTTGCGGCAGAAGGGAAAAAGTAGGCAGAAAACAAGCACTTAAAAATTCGAGGAGACTGACATGTTGCCTTAGTTGTGTTTAGTTCCACTGTTTAACAGGAGGTCTCCCGGTGCCCCAACTGGCATATGTCACAGTGGAATAACTGCAAATGCCAAGTCTCCAATTTACCCCTGGGACCTGAGTCTCCATTTTTCTCGTTCTTTCAAAAAATGTCAGCTCTGCCAGGGCATGTTATTTTCTCAGCTGAGAATTAAACTTGTGACAGATATTACCACCTTTTTAGACGCACTAGCCTAAATCATTCCTGACATCATTTAGCACTTGCACTGGGTACTATATGTTCAAAATAGTGTTCTTGTTTCCAGGGGTTTTTTTCCTTTCCAGTATGAATTTTGAACATCTCTTCCTAACTATAGGTGCTACTTCCCTGCTGAAGAGTTCCCCATAAGTTGTTTTTTTTAACTTTAATATCTCCAGGTTCTGTGACCTGGAGCTGGCTCTCTTTCAAAAGGAGAAATTTGAGATTAGTATCAGAAGTCATGCACTAAAGAAAGATACAGGACATTTTTGCAGACATCTGATTTTACCAGGGTTGGGACTTGGAACAAGAACTTCCGTTAAGAGGGCAAACTCCAAGTTATATCTATTGAGTTGCAGAATTTAAGTTTAGTTCCTAGACTTACCTAGACTCTTAGCCTCGTATCTCAGTTTGAATCCTTGACCCTCATTCCTGCTGTCAGAAATGAAGTGGACAAAGAGCTGATTGTCTGTGGTGTACATGGTAGAGACGGGGCTGCTTCCACAAAACCGTCCGTTCCCTCTTCCGGACACCAAAGGTGGGGCAGCATTATCTAACCCATTCTTCAGCTAGAAGAAGAGAAATCACTAATTGTACTCAAGGAGACAGCCCATAAACTTTGAGCACACACCATCTTAATGCTTCCTGTCATGGGGGAAAACAATAACCTAGCGATATAATAGTGATAAATAAGACAGAAGAGAGAAATAATATCTCTGGTATTTCTCTTCGGTATTTCCACCCCCTGGCAACCTGGGTTGCCTTACTGACCCTGAAATCTGTAAGATTCAGTAGCTTTAATAGCTTTGAGGATTTGGTGACCTAGTCAATAACCTCACCTCTACATAATCTCCAAGGCTGCAAGAAGTATCCTCACTCTTAACCTGGAAAGGCTGTTCAAAATGGACCGCAATGATGAATCCAGAGGTTACCACTACGCGCCAGGAACAATTCAGATTAGGAGTGTAGTCTTGAGGGTAGTTGGGGGATGTTATCACACCCATGTCTGTGTGCAAATAGCCTCCACAACCTGAGAAAAAGGAGTTGAAGCAAAGATTAGCGTCAACTATACACATATTCATTGAGAGAAAAATCCTGTCTCCTAAAAGGAAGATGTGACAGATAAAAGCAAGTGTTGACCAAGTCCATGAAGAGTTGAGGGCCATCGGGCAATGTACACAAGGAATGATTTTCCAAATTCAAGCTAGTAGATTGCAAGATGACACATGCCAAACATCTTGCCAGGGAGATTCAGTCCTCAGATTTACCAGAGGAGCAAGCAGGCAGCTGTGCCAAGGACCTCCCGTGGTGTGTGTGCATTGTTACACTGTCTGAGAACATTTCTTGTAGCCACGGACCAAACCGCTGTAACCTACTCAAGCTGCCAGTCAGAAGACCTTCCCCTGGCTGGACATTGGTATCACAACACCTTCCTTGGTGCCTCAGCCCATTCAGGAGCCTGTTACCATCCCTGGGTGCATGTGGGAGGAGTGCCACTGGAAACTGCTGACATCCCTGATGCAACGTACACAGCTTTCTGCATCTGTCATTGCAGGGGGGTTGGACTAGATGATCTTTGGAGGTCCCTTCCAACCCAAACTATTCTATGTTTCTATGTTTCTACATCCCTGGGTGCATGTGGGAGGAGTGCCACTGGAAACTGCTGACATCCCTGATGCAACGTACACAGCTTTCTGCATCTGTCTCTCTCTGTTTTGATTCTATGGCTTGAGCCATTTGTTTCTCTCTCTCAGTTGACCATTCTTTCACCCTTCAGCTGAGCCGTTATAAACTTAGGCATACACTTTTCTTACTTCTGGAAAGTGACTGGTCTGGGTGAATCATGCTTTATTGCATTACATCACTGGGAAAACAGCAAATTTTACCTTTGCAGAGTCAGACATTTATTAATGCATTTTCATGAGATGTGAATAATAGATCTGTGTGATTAATTAGATAGGCTGTAGGCAGCTGTTAAAAATGCCAGAGTCTTTTCTTTCTGTAACCCATTCTTAGCAGCAAGGCAGACACTTATCTGGGAAAGAAGAGAAACAAATCTTACTTTTGTGATAAGAGGCATTAAACCCAGCTCCAGTGACACTTGCATCTGACATGAAGTGGATGAACATTGCCTCTCCAGTTGATCTTATTGGCCCAGGAGGTTCTCGTCCACACACAGTAGCCAGCACTGGAGAAAGACTAGTGTCTCCTGAGATGAAAAGAAGAAAGGTGAGTGTTAAACCCAAACCAGTTCACATCTGCCTGTTGGTTGCATAAGCAAAATGGATGTGAGAATTCCAGGCAGTGGGACCTTGGGTATCTATTGCCTGCTGCTGGGGGAGGGTCAGATTGGCTTCTCACCGTCTCGGATAATAATTTTGTCATAATTGCACGAGCTGTGAGATTCTATGTCTAGGGCCAGAATATTGAACTCCACAGTGGATCCAGGAGCTCGGATAAGCCACGCACAGTCAACAAAATTTCTGTAATTCATGGGCCAGCCCGGTGAGAAGAGGAATGAAGGTGTTTCTTCAGCTGTTACAGTCCCTCCACAGGCACCTGTCATGTACAAGAAGACAAAAATGAAAGCATTCTCTTTTTAAATTGAACACTCCCCTCGTATAATTTAACATGACAGACCTATAATTCAGCACCATGGGGGCACAGTGATGATATGTGTAGCCACAGGAACGCATATTTTCAAGCATTGCTTCAGTTTGAACTGAGAGTACAAAACTTGAAAATCCTGAGCTATAAGGATGTTCCTGTGCTACCCGGTGCAGCAATGATGTGACCTTTTATACCATGAGGAATATCTAGCAAAAGACCTACAAGCATCTACCACAGGTTAGCAGAGGCTGCATATCAGAAAGGAACAGTGCACACATACCCAATAATCCATAAACTTTTTAGACTCTCTTGAAACTGAAGTACTTTTCTTTCTCCAGTCCTGACGCCTCAGCTGTAAGTTTAGATAAAGATGGAGTTCTTGCTGGGATATCTAGTGGCTCAGTGCCCTCCCAGCACATAAACCCATCATACATACTGCCACTATCCAGGGATCTTCAGGCCCCCTGTCCCCAAAAATCTGCCTTCAGATTTAGAGAAGACATTGCACTATGTCCTCGTCAGTCTTAACTTTCTCTTGTTGAACTTGCTCAGAGAAAATCAATGGTACAAGAAGCATGTTCCCTCTTCTTCCAAGAGCTATTTGTTAGAGGTCCCTGATCATACTAAGCATGTTCTCCTTATTTATGGACATGAGGTGCATTAGAGTGAGTGGTTTCATAGGACAATGGACAGTTATTTAAGAATGGTATTTCGAGGGATACTTCTTCATGAAAGCATAGAAAATGTTTAGTTTTCATTAAATACCTATGTAAAGAAAAACATCCCTCTATCAACATGCTTATTTTTAAAACACTGTAAAACAGCATATCTGAGAGTCCCTAGAAATTGTTTTTAAAAGCTATCAAAATGCTTAATTAACATGTCTGTGAAAACTTTCCCTCTGTTAATAGCTAGGGCTTTCTCTTGTGGGGAAGTCGGTTTGGAGCTTTTTAAGTAAAGTTCAGTATATACTGAAAACCTACCTCGAGCAATGGTGTGTGTAACAGTAGAAGCATCCACTGCCTCCCACTCCAAAAGAAATCCTTTTCCAGTCATAGAAGGATCTGACTGGAACTGGATTGTAATCGAACTGCCAGAGGATGCAAAAGAAGCAGGGTCTGCACCGCAGTACGTTGCAATAGGACGAGAATGAATGGTGGGCCCATCATAAACCTGCAGAGAGAAGATCTGTGCTGTTCCTCACACAGGCAGATACACACATGGATTTTAAGTTCTATCAAATAAATAGGCAGCACTATTATGGGTTTTTTTCATTTTATGTATTTATAAGACAAAATCTTAGCTGTTTAAAAGATGCTTCTCTTTTGTCACCTTCCAAACCAATTTGTGTTCTTGTCCTCTTCCCCCCAGAATAAAATGTCCAGTAGACAAAGGTAGGAAATACTAAATAAACATTAACATATCACTGAAGATCTGATCCTTGAGTCGGGTTAAAAGTCAGGGTGATTCACATCCCCCAAATGTCTAGCTGATTTAAGAAACACATTTTGCTTTCAGAGGGACAAAGAAAGGCAGGCTGAGTGAGAAGAAAGATGATGTGTTTAAAAACTGTCATGAGATTAAGGAAAAAGTTTTATTTCCTTTTTGAACTAATACTAAAATTGGATACCAGTGAATTAATAATGAATTGAATACACTGAATATACTGAACTATTAACTTTCTTTTTTGAAGTATTACCTTTCATTTTCCCAAAGATGAAAGAAAAGGCGAACTATTAAATCAGCTGGTTAAAAAATCCCAACCAACCAACGAAAAAAAAAAAACCAGACAAGAAGAGATTTAACTTAGAGATTAACCAAGTTTAACTATGTAGTTATGTTTAGCTAAGTTCAGAAAGAAGCTGTTGCCTCTTTTGCTCCGTTTTGCGTAGTGCCATATATACTATATTTTTCAGCCTGGTAAAAAGCCTAGGCTGTATGACAGGAGGGTACAGAAAAACAATTAAACAGGAAGAAACAGGTACCTTCCTACTACCAACAGCAGTTATTGATCCAGAGAGCAAAGAAGGTGCAAGTAAAGGATTGTTCCTTGTAGGATTTTAAAATAATCTTATTTTTAGAAGCACTGAGATGTTATTGTTACTGTTATCCTCAACTGAACTAGCACAGAGCAAAGTTCAATCTGGTATCTAACCTGAAATTCTTGGATTTGAAAATTCAGGATTGCATCATTGTGGACTTATTTTTAATAAGTTTCAAACTTACAACAATATCTGTTAGGCAGCCAAAGAGTATGTAAGCCTTCCTATAGCTAATAATTATTGAGAAAGACAACATTGCAAAAACAATAAGCCACACCAGATCCTCAGAAATTCTTTCCATTCCTCTTGTAGGTTTCTCCCTTCATCATTTTATGAACGTTAATGAAAATAAAATAACTTCTCAGAGTGAAATCACCTTTAGGTTGTCGTAACGGCATCGGTAATGGTTTTCGATATCCATCTCCAGGATGCGGCCGTGGATGACCTGTGAGGCGTTGACGCTGATCCGCCACTGGTAGTTGGCGTTGTGAGGGTAGCTCCTGGGCCACTGCGGTGAAGCTATCTGTCCTCTGCTTCCCACAATGTCATTTCCATAGACTGAAAAACGAGAAAGGGGACAACTAATGCCTCTAATTCACATAGATTAAAAGAAGTATTGGGGCCCAGCCTATTCACATAGATTAAAAGAAGTTTTAAGCTGGTGGAGGGGAGATTTAGGTTAGATACTAGGAAGAAATTCTTTACAGTGAGGGTGGTGAGGCACTGGAACAGGTTGCCCAGGGAGGTCGTGGCTGCCCCATCCCTGGAGGGGTTCAAGGCCAGGCTGAATGGGGCTTTGAGCAACCTGGTCTGGTGGGAGGTGTCCCTGCCCAGGGCAGGGGGGTTGGAACTAGATGATCTTTAAGGTCCCTTCCAACCCAAACCATTCTATGATTCTATGATTCTAAGTATTGGGGCCCAGCCTGGAATATAGCTTTCAGTTCAGCTGATCTGACTTAATTTCTTTAGGACCAGACAGCACTGTGAGGCACAGACTCGTGTCTCAGGCAGTCCTAGGATTCACATCTAATTATTTTCTTCTTGTGAGGGATGCAGCGTGCCCTTATCTGAAGGAAATTACCCATCTGAGCCATGTGGCTCTGCATGTCAGAGAAGTGGGAAGATGGAACATGTAAATTCTCCCCCGGCTCTGCCTACTTCATGTTCATCCCAAGAAGCATTAAGGAATAAAATTATTTTTGTGTGTTCTGGTGAAAAATGGTTTTGATTTCACTGAGCTCTGACCTATTAACTATTCCTTTTGAAAATGAGTAGTAAAAGTCTCAAAGTAAGGAAAATTATTGTAAGTTTAGCTTGCACAATCAGAATGGCTGAGGACGTTCAGCTTCAGCAGCCTGTTCGTGCAGCGAGTTGCACTGATGTTTGCAATGGTCCCTTGCAATTTTGCATCTATAAACTGGCATCAATTCCCTTTCTTCTCATTCTCCTCCCTGGTTGATGACATCCAGATCCAAACCGGAAGATGGACACTGTCATACTCAGCATGCAAAATGAAAAGCTGGGAAAGAAATGCTTTTTTCTTATTTTGTCAATTGCCTAACAAATGGCAAGATAAACATTAAATACCATTGCTTGTTCTCAGGTAGCAAAGACACGCGGTCAGATATTTTTAACTCTAACAGGCTATTGGTAAACTTGTGTTGCCATGAAAGTTTTTAGTATATAGCTTTTATTTATATCTTCACAGGCCAACACCGCTGAAGGAAAAATCTGAAAACCAGTCATAAACTGTTAGAAAACAGTCGATGAAATAGAGAACATTTCATTTCTGTAATCCATGAAGTTTTCTGCTCCTGGAAGGATAATACCATCAATTTGAAAAAATACTGTCTATTATGATAATTTAAAAAGATAGAATTTTGTCTAATGTCTTTTGATCGTTGCATACACATGAGTTCCGTTCTGCGGTACTGAGGGATATGGTGTAGGGGAGGACTTTGTAGAGTAGGGGAGATGGTGGGACTCGATGATCCCAAGGGTCTCTTCCAACCTCAATGATTCTATGATTCGATGATTCTATGACATGTTTTAGAACGTCCTTTTATATTCAGCAGGTATTTTACAAAATATTTTTTAAGTGAATTCACAGCCTTGTTGACATCAACCAGCACTTTCTAAAAGACTTTACAGGACCAAAACGCCCACTTCTTTGAAGCATTTCAGAAGAGTTACGAAAGAATAATAGTTTTCAACTAAAGATAGTTTACTTACTGTGGGAGAACGTGGCCCTGAAGCCAACATCAGTGCCTGAGCTGTCTGAGACAAATTTGACCCACAGGACATGTCCAACAGTAGATGTATAATTTGAAGGCAAGGAGTTGCCACAGAATCGTCCTGCCAGTGTCCCCGTGTCGTTCCACTCACGAATCTCCAGGTAATCTTTGGTGCAGCTGCTACTATTTTCCACCTGAAACGCTCTGTTTCAACAGCAGTAGAAGAGCATTAGCTGGCAGACGATGGACACAAATACTTCAGAGTTGGCCCTGCCAGGCCACAGACCCCCCTGTAGCTGGTATCCTACTGTAACAGTTAAGAAGGTGGCAGCAACAAAACTCTCCAGAACCCAGAAGTCATTGCTCATTCCCTGGCAGTGCTATCCATATAGGGCTTTCTCCTTTCTGGCCCCTTATTTTATGGCAGAGCTTCGTTTTGCAAAGTTATAACAAGGTCTCAAGCCCTTGTGATATTAGTTGGTTCTTCAACAACAGCCATGGAACACAAAAAGCCCCTGATATATAAAACCAATTTTTAATATGAGCCCGGGGCAGACTATTTACTGAGTGCACATCTATTAGGTAAAGAGAATACTTTCAGCCTTACAAACAATTTGCAGCCCCTTCATATGTATATAATTTCAGTACGCTCTCTGTCAAGAGAACAATTTTCAGGGGCCTAGATTCATTTGTATTTAATGTCTCAGAGCTCAGAAATCCTATAGCAGTTTCTCCAGAATTAGAAAATATTACTACTTCTCTGGCCTCTCTGAGTTTCACGCAGCTGAATTGCTATGAACTCTTCTAAATCTTAGAAAAGGAATGGGATTTAGTAATCAAGTTACAAATTCTAAATTATTGCACCAAGCTGAGTATATTCTCATATATAATAAGTATATAATAATAATAAGTATATTCTAAAGAAACGTGATGTTATTCTAAGTGACGTGCCTTGATTCAATCCAATATGGGTTTCAGAAGCAGGCTATGAATAGTATCAATTCCAGAGAGCGCCTCTTATAATTTGTGCCCCAAATATTTGTGCATTCTCCTTTTCTGGTAACAGCTCTGCCCCCTCAGTCCTGACTACAACCATACGTGCTGGGTGTACACATGCTGGAAAATGGTTCCAGCCACTCATCTGGATATACTTCAGACTAATTTAAAGCTAAGCCTCAAATTGCAAGACAGGCATTTCTGTTCAGACCGAGCCGAAGAAAATGAACGCCTCATGCCAACAAAACTTTATAAACCCCTAATATTAAATTAAAAAAAATAAATTAAATACTGCTTTCTAACACAATTACTCCATGCTTTCCAGTGTTTTCAGCTGCCTTTCAGCTATGTGTAGCTGAAAAAAAGGGTTTACAGCTACTCAGTGTCACTTTATATAACTGAATGTATGTTCCACTGATAGTTTCTGCTTCACACTAGATTTCTGTTTTGATTCCGAAAAGTTGTTATTCATTATTTTGTAGCAAATATTCTGGAAAATGTTTTTAGGCTGCAGTACTTTTTTCTGCTCTAGTGAGCAAAGGGGGAATAGAATGCCATTTTTATTGGTGAATTTTTATTGAGGCTCTAGTGAGCAAAGGGGGAATAGAATGCCTTTTTTATTGAGTTTATTGGGTGAATCACTATGTGCCTAACAAATTACACCTTATGCAGTCAGCGTGTTACTGGGCAATTTTTCTTTTTGTCCTGATTAACGGTAAATGCAGGTTTCAGAATTACTTTTCTTTTCCTGCTGGTTTTTTATAAGCTTTGCAAAGGGTCAGTGCTCTCTTTCTTGGCAGCAGCCACTGGTTGATGCCGGGAAGCAGGGAGGCTCAGAAATCCACCTCATGGGTAAAGAACATCCTAATGACCCTGGTGAAGGACTCCACGTTGTTCTGTGGATCATGACGGTCCTGTCAGAAGTCTTCAAAGGAAAGTTACTTTGCTGAAGGGAAAACAGAATTCTTTCAGATACTCTCCTGGGCCTCTGTTGTACCTCCACTGCTCTAATTATTTGAGAAATTTTGAAGAATTTAATATCAATTTAAACTCTACATTCTGGGGAATATCCGGGCCCTTTGTATTACTCAGATATATAATAAATACTACAATGAATCTGGTAGTGAGGAAATAGTAGGAATCTCCTTTATAAAGAAAAGGCAGACCAATGCCAATTTTCCTTTTCTTGTTTCTGAGTGAGTGAGAACTGGCGTCTTCAGCATCCCATGGTGCTCAAACAATAAACCACCTATTTATATAATGCTATATATGGCTAAACAATGACTAAGACACTGATTGCAAGCTGCCACTAACCACTGCTGTGTTCGCTTTCCAAGTTACTCTAAAAACATGGTTTAGCTTTATCATCTGGGTAATTACATTTCCTAATAAACAGAGAGCATCCTTCCTTCAGGTCTGTTAAAGGGCTGAATAATAACCCCTGGCAATGCATTTACATGAAGGACAGCTGGAGCCGGTTGCCAGGGGAGCTGAAAATCCTCCAGACACACTCGGTGTTGGGCGGATACTGGTCAGGATAGCCAGGGCTGTTGAAAGCTCCTCTGTCCATGTGGAAATCACCCCCACAGGCTGCAACAAGAAGGAGACAGCAGAGAGTTGAGAGAGATGACATAAAAAAAACATATCTTGACAGACCCAGAGCATTTGCGAATCAAGAAAGCGTTTCTCCTTGTCTCCTAGTTCTTTAGCTTGTTGATATACTTGCTGAGACCTCAGCCAAAAAAGAGGGGATTTTAGAAGAGGGAATGTCAGAGAAACAAAGAGATACAGGATATGCTCTTTTTCTTAGAAGTCGGAGGCATAATGTAGCAATGCCTGTTAAATTAGAAGAGAGGAGATTTAGATTAGGTACCAGAAGGAAATTCTTTGCTGTGAGGGTGGTGAGACACTGGAAGAGGTTGCCCAGAGAAGCTGTGGCTGCCCCATCCCTGGAGGGGTTCAAGGCCAGGCTGGATGGGGCTTGGAGCAACCTGGTCTGGTGGGAGGTGTCCCTGCCCAGGGCAGGGGATTGGAACTCCATGATCTTTAAGGTGCCTTCCAACCCAAACCATTCTGTGATTCTGTGATTCTATAGAGACTTACATGAAGATGATGCAGCATAGGTGGCATGGAAGCCCCTGGCAGTAAAGTCGTTGTTGGAGATAAAGTTCACCACCAAGGCATTACCAAAAGAAGTGATGGGATGTGGTATAGTAGTGCCACAGTAACGGCCTGAAAGAGAACAAGCCAGCAAGAAAGAAAGGACTGCTCAGCATGTAATTACAGTGGTTAATTTAACATTTGGGGTTAATGCCTGACAGCAACCAGAAGGAACATTTGTTGCTTACAATTGCAGTTGTCAATTCAATCTACATAAAAATGAAATACTCCATTTCATTAGCACAGAACTCAAATCTGGTGGCAATTTTTTTTAACAGAGGAAGGACCTCCTGCACTTCAGACACCCCAGTCACAGGCTGTTCTATCACTGAGCTTGTTTGTGTTCACTCTATCCAGAAATTACAGCCTAATTAAAAAAAAAATCCCATCAAATATATCTGACAGTAGTTTCCATTTCACTCAATTGGTTTCTGATGAAAAAAACCCGTGACAAATAGCAGACCAGTTCTCTTGTAATGGACTGTAACATGGGGATTAAAAATATGAATCATGATCGAGCAGCAAGGCATCTGACAGCAAAAAGAAAAATAGCAGCTAGTGTCCTGGGCCTCTCCCCGAGTGAAAGCCAAGGGTCAGAGACCAAAAAAAAGAATTCTGCTCCTAGTTACAAACCATTTCAATTAAGCACAGCCCCACTCTTGACATAGGAGCATATACAAAAGCAGAATAAGGGAGAGCATAATAAGGCACAGATATTCCACATTTCCCAGAAAGGAGCTTCAGGCAGCTCTGGGGATGTGACAGGAGTCAGGACCACCCAGTGGCCAGGGCTCTCCCACAGCTTTCTGGCAGCACAAGCACTGAATTTCACTGCTCCAGGCTGCTCCTGCCACTTGAAGGTGATGGCTCTGGACAGAGATGTCGGGAAAAAGCTGTAGAAAATTCAGGAACAAGCAGAAAGTCAGGCTTTCTTGGGCTTGAGGAAAATCCATTTTCTGCTCCCGGAAATGTGCAGCGTTCTTCAACCTGTGTTTAGTGTGGACTGTGCCTACGAGTGTGGGTTACGCTATGTTTTTGTACAGTTAACTGGGAATTCAGTTTAAACTGAATTGCTTGGTTCCCAATATTGTTCAGCTGAGGAGGAAGGAAAAGGCAGCTGGAGTCAATTCCAAACTGCAGGTTAGTAGGGACAGTCAGAGCCTGGGAAGCCTGGGCATTCACACTGAAGATTTGCCCTCCAACCCCAGTCTCCTCTGGCCAGAGGGGCCAAGGAGCTTCCTTTATCAGAGAAATTCCATGAAGCAGGAGAACCCTCACAGGAAACCTTCTCCTGCTTACCTTAGGTGTAGAATAAACAAGGGAAAGGTACAATACCTCGAAGAGGAGCCTCGTAGTTATTCCCATCCAAAATCTCCACAAAATCCGTCGTACAGTTTTGTCTGTTGTTTTCAATGTCCAAGTCAGTGAATGAGAGTGTGACATGGTTAACTGGCAACAGCAAAGAGTAAAAAATTAAAAAAGAAGTTTGGCATTCATTTCACAGAGAAAAAATTACATGTAAACAAATGTGCCATCTTCTCTTTTGTCCCCTGAAGTCAATCAGTCCCCATAAAGCATAACATATGAAGTAGCGTATTCCCTGGTACGTGGAGTGAATTTGAGGGACGGGTCCTGGTAAATCTGTTCAGATTTCAGTACTTTCCTGTACAACTGACATTAGAAGCATAGGATTTATCACATACACGTGAATTTAAATTTCTTAATATCTGATCAACTCCATCATATACTGAAAATGTCAGCAAATACAACATGGAAAATTTGTGCACATTCAGAAACAAAACTTATTTCCACCCAGCCATGACCTTCTGTCCCTTTGTGATCTATACCATAGATCGGGACAAAATGGGAATCGATGCTGCCCTGCTCCAGACCCAGAAAGAGCTGGTTCTTTCATCGTTTTGTAACGTTCCACATACATCAATCAGACTGGTTAAAGGATCATTAACTACACTCAGCTAAATTGTATGGGATTGGATTTTCCACATCCTTGGACTGCAGGCTATGTCCTGAAAATAGAGGATTTCTGACTCAGGGTATTTTTGACTCTCGTTATTTCTCTTTGCTTGTCTGATGTGAACAGCTGGAAGAAGAGAGGCTGTCCTCAACACCCGTTTGTGTTTCCTCCTGGCCTCAGAGCTCCTATGCTCTTTCAGCAGGTCAGAAAACCTCAGGATTTAGATGATAACTAAGTTTTCTCCCACATTGACCAAGCCTGAACGTGACACAAATATTTTGCTCCTCTCTGGGCTGCAGCTACTCAGCTAGAATGAGCTGCAGTGACAGCCATGGGCCCGGGCGCTGCGTCCAGCGGGGTGCCAGCAATGCAGGTCCTCGGGGTACAAAGCAAAAAGGGAAAACACAGCGGGTGGGTGGCAAGAGCAGGAGGCTTTCGTTGGCCTTCTCAGTCAAAGCAGAGCAGGAACCCTGCTGTGGTTTGCCACTGGCTGTATCTATTCTAGGTGGCCGTGCCCCGTCCCGCTGGGTGAGAGGCACAGCGGAGCCATGGGCACCTCTCTGGGACCTGTGGTGGTGGGGCTGGTGGGAAGCAGAGGACCTCACCACATGCACAGGGTACTTCTTACACAGCATTTTTTGGTCTCTCATATTGATGGAATTCAGGAAACAACAGTTATGTCTCACTTTTCCACCTGGATCCAGGAAAAGATTGTCTTTAAAAATAAACGTTGTGCAGGTGAGGAACAGCCTAGATGAGATCATTTTCGTGTCTTTGTATAAGAGCCTATGCTAAAAAAAAATAATAATAAAAAAAAGATATTGCTTATCTCCTGATTTTTGTTTTGGTGTTTTCTTTCACAAATTGATTTCCATTTTGTAACTTAGCAAAATAATTTTATAGATGTGGTTGGAACATTCTGTGATTTTAACAACCGTGGCTAAATATCAGATGAGCAACTGAAGTTCAGTAGTTGCTATTAAAAATAAACATTTATTTTAAATGATGTTACCAGGATACTATTACTCAACTGTAAATAATTTTTAGGAATCATCTAGGATGTAAATGTAATATTGGGTATTAAAAGTAATACCCGTATCTGATGGAAAATATTTGGTGTTCATGATCAATCATAATTCTGTCCAAAATTAGACCGGGACATCTGAGGTTGTATCTATACACATAAGACCAGTTTATTTATTTATTTATTATTTATATTTGAAATTTTAAATTTTATTATTTGAAATTTGAAATTGAAATTCCTGTGTCCTTTTCTCCTTATTTAATTGAAATGTCTTTTTTTTTTTTTTAATGTTAACAGCATAGATTTGATCTAACACAACTCTAGCTTGGAAAATCCAGACCAAAATAAGGTTGGCTAAATACAAGTGCTTTAATCATATATAAACCCTTAGATTTTCTCACGGACCAATCCAAATTCACATAGGATTCAACACCTCATTTATAATTGCAACACTTGGGTCACAGTAAATCAGCTAAGATAACAAAGTTATAAACTGTTTTCCTCAGTAGGCACTAATTCTTTTGCAGTGAAATCCGATTTAGGACAGATTAAGAGGGCCACACCATCTAACTACCAGGATGCAGAACTTCCTAGAGAAATAAAGGAGCAATTTTGTATTGTTGTTACAGAAAGAAGATGAGGATGTTAGTCATCCCAGCTAACTATAAAAGATGTTTTTACTTACATGGTTCCTGAGCCTGAATAATCCAGCTGCAGTTCTGATTGTTTGGGTATTTGGCAGGATACAGAGGAGAGGAAATTGCTGCCCCAACTGAATCTGACTCTATGGAACTTCCGCACGCTTTAGAATGAGACACACACAGAGATTTATATGTACAAGCCACAGATCTTAGATTCTGTAGTGAAAATGAATGCATAAAGTGTTACATGCTACATCAATGTGAAATGAGGATAAAATTCACAATAGTAATTTATCAGAAAACGAGCCTTAAGGACCACCAGATGTACTTTCTTGATCTGGTTCCATAGGCCATGCTGCACCTGGCTGACCCTCTGAGAGAAATCAGAGTGACTTGGGAACAGATCTCATCTTTTATCAGCTCCTCAGAGCCCAGAAGAGCAACACTGGGGCAAAAATAACTTGGTTTCAGGGTAGTGCAATCATACACCCACTTCTCTGACCATTTGCTTGTGCTGGCAACTTGGAAGGAAAAAAAATCCTAAGAAACTCTCCAGAACCTTCCAATGCCCAAAGATGGCATCAGATTGCATTGGCCTGATCCTCCTTTGGGCTGCGTCAACAAAACTGCAATTGTGTGAAATGTTGCACACATGCAAGAGCTTGGCTGACTGCATGACTCTGGCTGGGAGCACTCAGTGATGCCATTTCTAAGCATACTGACTCACCACGAAACCCCCACATCCAAGGTTAACACACAGCTGCTTTAAACAGCAGGATGGGGAATTAGGTACCAAAGACTCAGATTCGTTTATCGTGCTGTGCTCCTTAAAACATCCAGCAGGAGATGGACTCACAGGGTTTTCTCAGGAAGAGGGAAGCGGGATCGCCTCCATCCTCAATAACTGGGGTTCCTGAGATCTTTGCTGATGCAAATTCCTCCTTTTCTTTACAATTTTTCACAGAAAAAAAAATCTGGGAAAAGTACTATTTTATAGTAAAAAGAATATTAAGAAGAAAATGAGAGAAAGATATTTTCTCTGCAAAAACTAAATGGCTATATCTTGGGGAAAATATGTTTCCAAGTTATTGCGAAAAAAAAAGAAAGAAAATCACAGTAAAATAGTGTGTAACTTCATGAAAAAGTCTGCCCAGTTGGTGTCGTTTTTCATTAAAAAGGAAACCATGTAAAATACCAATTAGTCCTCCACAAATTGGATAGTTGATATTTGGCAGGCTTTGCAAGCCTGAATCCATGAACTTCATCCACAGCACCACACAGAATTCTTTTGTAGCTTTTCAGATTCACGCGCATGGATAGACATATAAAATGTTATTTTGTGACTAGGTTTGTGAAAACTGTCAGTTGCCCATTTTTCTCAGGACAGTTATGTGTAGGAACCCTCTAGGGAGGAGGAATAAGAGGCAGCTGACATGTGCTAGATGCTTTGCTATAAAAAGTACATTTTCTCCCCAGTCAAAGAGTCTAAGGTGATCCACAGCTTTTAAATTCTTTAATATATAAATTGGAAAAATTCAGTCCCGTTAAAGATACACACTGGTGTGCTGCACGTGTAGAAACACTCCCTGTTATCAGCTGTGCTAAAAGATTGTGTCTAATACAAACAAACTGGTGATTAGGTAAATATGCATTAATGTAAGTGGCAAAATTACCTTCAGTAAAGTGAGCACTGAATCCCCGGTGCTGGATGGTTGTATCGGAGCGCAGTCGGA
>NW_015090775.1:4726671-4818561 GCF_001431845.1 Calidris pugnax | reverse complement strand
CTGTAACAGTTAAGAAGGTGGCAGCAACAAAACTCTCCAGAACCCAGAAGTCATTGCTCATTCCCTGGCAGTGCTATCCATATAGGGCTTTCTCCTTTCTGGCCCCTTATTTTATGGCAGAGCTTCGTTTTGCAAAGTTATAACAAGGTCTCAAGCCCTTGTGATATTAGTTGGTTCTTCAACAACAGCCATGGAACACAAAAAGCCCCTGATATATAAAACCAATTTTTAATATGAGCCCGGGGCAGACTATTTACTGAGTGCACATCTATTAGGTAAAGAGAATACTTTCAGCCTTACAAACAATTTGCAGCCCCTTCATATGTATATAATTTCAGTACGCTCTCTGTCAAGAGAACAATTTTCAGGGGCCTAGATTCATTTGTATTTAATGTCTCAGAGCTCAGAAATCCTATAGCAGTTTCTCCAGAATTAGAAAATATTACTACTTCTCTGGCCTCTCTGAGTTTCACGCAGCTGAATTGCTATGAACTCTTCTAAATCTTAGAAAAGGAATGGGATTTAGTAATCAAGTTACAAATTCTAAATTATTGCACCAAGCTGAGTATATTCTCATATATAATAAGTATATAATAATAATAATATAAGTATATTCTAAAGAAACGTGATGTTATTCTAAGTGACGTGCCTTGATTCAATCCAATATGGGTTTCAGAAGCAGGCTATGAATAGTATCAATTCCAGAGAGCGCCTCTTATAATTTGTGCCCCAAATATTTGTGCATTCTCCTTTTCTGGTAACAGCTCTGCCCCCTCAGTCCTGACTACAACCATACGTGCTGGGTGTACACATGCTGGAAAATGGTTCCAGCCACTCATCTGGATATACTTCAGACTAATTTAAAGCTAAGCCTCAAATTGCAAGACAGGCATTTCTGTTCAGACCGAGCCGAAGAAAATGAACGCCTCATGCCAACAAAACTTTATAAACCCCTAATATTAAATTAAAAAAAATAAATTAAATACTGCTTTCTAACACAATTACTCCATGCTTTCCAGTGTTTTCAGCTGCCTTTCAGCTATGTGTAGCTGAAAAAAAGGGTTTACAGCTACTCAGTGTCACTTTATATAACTGAATGTATGTTCCACTGATAGTTTCTGCTTCACACTAGATTTCTGTTTTGATTCCGAAAAGTTGTTATTCATTATTTTGTAGCAAATATTCTGGAAAATGTTTTTAGGCTGCAGTACTTTTTTCTGCTCTAGTGAGCAAAGGGGGAATAGAATGCCTTTTTTATTGAGTTTATTGGGTGAATCACTATGTGCCTAACAAATTACACCTTATGCAGTCAGCGTGTTACTGGGCAATTTTTCTTTTTGTCCTGATTAACGGTAAATGCAGGTTTCAGAATTACTTTTCTTTTCCTGCTGGTTTTTTATAAGCTTTGCAAAGGGTCAGTCCTCTCTGTCTTGGCAGCAGCCACTGGTTGATGCCGGGAAGCAGGGAGGCTCAGAAATCCACCTCTTGGGTAAAGAACATCCTAATGACCCTGGTGAAGGACTCCACGTTGTTCTGTGGATCATGACGGTCCTGTCAGAAGTCTTCAAAGGAAAGTTACTTTGCTGAAGGGAAAACAGAATTCTTTCAGATACTCTCCTGGGCCTCTGTTGTACCTCCACTGCTCTAATTATTTGAGAAATTTTGAAGAATTTAATATCAATTTAAACTCTACATTCTGGGGAATATCCGGGCCCTTTGTATTACTCAGATATATAATAAATACTACAATGAATCTGGTAGTGAGGAAATAGTAGGAATCTCCTTTATAAAGAAAAGGCAGACCAATGCCAATTTTCCTTTTCTTGTTTCTGAGTGAGTGAGAACTGGCGTCTTCAGCATCCCATGGTGCTCAAACAATAAACCACCTATTTATATAATGCTATATATGGCTAAACAATGACTAAGACACTGATTGCAAGCTGCCACTAACCACTGCTGTGTTCGCTTTCCAAGTTACTCTAAAAACATGGTTTAGCTTTATCATCTGGGTAATTACATTTCCTAATAAACAGAGAGCATCCTTCCTTCAGGTCTGTTAAAGGGCTGAATAATAACCCCTGGCAATGCATTTACATGAAGGACAGCTGGAGCCGGTTGCCAGGGGAGCTGAAAATCCTCCAGACACACTCGGTGTTGGGCGGATACTGGTCAGGATAGCCAGGGCTGTTGAAAGCTCCTCTGTCCATGTGGAAATCACCCCCACAGGCTGCAACAAGAAGGAGACAGCAGAGAGTTGAGAGAGATGACATAAAAAAAACATATCTTGACAGACCCAGAGCATTTGCGAATCAAGAAAGCGTTTCTCCTTGTCTCCTAGTTCTTTAGCTTGTTGATATACTTGCTGAGACCTCAGCCAAAAAAGAGGGGATTTTAGAAGAGGGAATGTCAGAGAAACAAAGAGATACAGGATATGCTCTTTTTCTTAGAAGTCGGAGGCATAATGTAGCAATGCCTGTTAAATTAGAAGAGAGGAGATTTAGATTAGGTACCAGAAGGAAATTCTTTGCTGTGAGGGTGGTGAGACACTGGAAGAGGTTGCCCAGAGAAGCTGTGGCTGCCCCATCCCTGGAGGGGTTCAAGGCCAGGCTGGATGGGGCTTGGAGCAACCTGGTCTGGTGGGAGGTGTCCCTGCCCAGGGCAGGGGATTGGAACTCCATGATCTTTAAGGTGCCTTCCAACCCAAACCATTCTGTGATTCTGTGATTCTATAGAGACTTACATGAAGATGATGCAGCATAGGTGGCATGGAAGCCCCTGGCAGTAAAGTCGTTGTTGGAGATAAAGTTCACCACCAAGGCATTACCAAAAGAAGTGATGGGATGTGGTATAGTAGTGCCACAGTAACGGCCTGAAAGAGAACAAGCCAGCAAGAAAGAAAGGACTGCTCAGCATGTAATTACAGTGGTTAATTTAACATTTGGGGTTAATGCCTGACAGCAACCAGAAGGAACATTTGTTGCTTACAATTGCAGTTGTCAATTCAATCTACATAAAAATGAAATACTCCATTTCATTAGCACAGAACTCAAATCTGGTGGCAATTTTTTTTAACAGAGGAAGGACCTCCTGCACTTCAGACACCCCAGTCACAGGCTGTTCTATCACTGAGCTTGTTTGTGTTCACTCTATCCAGAAATTACAGCCTAATTAAAAAAAAAATCCCATCAAATATATCTGACAGTAGTTTCCATTTCACTCAATTGGTTTCTGATGAAAAAAACCCGTGACAAATAGCAGACCAGTTCTCTTGTAATGGACTGTAACATGGGGATTAAAAATATGAATCATGATCGAGCAGCAAGGCATCTGACAGCAAAAAGAAAAATAGCAGCTAGTGTCCTGGGCCTCTCCCCGAGTGAAAGCCAAGGGTCAGAGACCAAAAAAAAGAATTCTGCTCCTAGTTACAAACCATTTCAATTAAGCACAGCCCCACTCTTGACATAGGAGCATATACAAAAGCAGAATAAGGGAGAGCATAATAAGGCACAGATATTCCACATTTCCCAGAAAGGAGCTTCAGGCAGCTCTGGGGATGTGACAGGAGTCAGGACCACCCAGTGGCCAGGGCTCTCCCACAGCTTTCTGGCAGCACAAGCACTGAATTTCACTGCTCCAGGCTGCTCCTGCCACTTGAAGGTGATGGCTCTGGACAGAGATGTCGGGAAAAAGCTGTAGAAAATTCAGGAACAAGCAGAAAGTCAGGCTTTCTTGGGCTTGAGGAAAATCCATTTTCTGCTCCCGGAAATGTGCAGCGTTCTTCAACCTGTGTTTAGTGTGGACTGTGCCTACGAGTGTGGGTTACGCTATGTTTTTGTACAGTTAACTGGGAATTCAGTTTAAACTGAATTGCTTGGTTCCCAATATTGTTCAGCTGAGGAGGAAGGAAAAGGCAGCTGGAGTCAATTCCAAACTGCAGGTTAGTAGGGACAGTCAGAGCCTGGGAAGCCTGGGCATTCACACTGAAGATTTGCCCTCCAACCCCAGTCTCCTCTGGCCAGAGGGGCCAAGGAGCTTCCTTTATCAGAGAAATTCCATGAAGCAGGAGAACCCTCACAGGAAACCTTCTCCTGCTTACCTTAGGTGTAGAATAAACAAGGGAAAGGTACAATACCTCGAAGAGGAGCCTCGTAGTTATTCCCATCCAAAATCTCCACAAAATCCGTCGTACAGTTTTGTCTGTTGTTTTCAATGTCCAAGTCAGTGAATGAGAGTGTGACATGGTTAACTGGCAACAGCAAAGAGTAAAAAATTAAAAAAGAAGTTTGGCATTCATTTCACAGAGAAAAAATTACATGTAAACAAATGTGCCATCTTCTCTTTTGTCCCCTGAAGTCAATCAGTCCCCATAAAGCATAACATATGAAGTAGCGTATTCCCTGGTACGTGGAGTGAATTTGAGGGACGGGTCCTGGTAAATCTGTTCAGATTTCAGTACTTTCCTGTACAACTGACATTAGAAGCATAGGATTTATCACATACACGTGAATTTAAATTTCTTAATATCTGATCAACTCCATCATATACTGAAAATGTCAGCAAATACAACATGGAAAATTTGTGCACATTCAGAAACAAAACTTATTTCCACCCAGCCATGACCTTCTGTCCCTTTGTGATCTATACCATAGATCGGGACAAAATGGGAATCGATGCTGCCCTGCTCCAGACCCAGAAAGAGCTGGTTCTTTCATCGTTTTGTAACGTTCCACATACATCAATCAGACTGGTTAAAGGATCATTAACTACACTCAGCTAAATTGTATGGGATTGGATTTTCCACATCCTTGGACTGCAGGCTATGTCCTGAAAATAGAGGATTTCTGACTCAGGGTATTTTTGACTCTCGTTATTTCTCTTTGCTTGTCTGATGTGAACAGCTGGAAGAAGAGAGGCTGTCCTCAACACCCGTTTGTGTTTCCTCCTGGCCTCAGAGCTCCTATGCTCTTTCAGCAGGTCAGAAAACCTCAGGATTTAGATGATAACTAAGTTTTCTCCCACATTGACCAAGCCTGAACGTGACACAAATATTTTGCTCCTCTCTGGGCTGCAGCTACTCAGCTAGAATGAGCTGCAGTGACAGCCATGGGCCCGGGCGCTGCGTCCAGCGGGGTGCCAGCAATGCAGGTCCTCGGGGTACAAAGCAAAAAGGGAAAACACAGCGGGTGGGTGGCAAGAGCAGGAGGCTTTCGTTGGCCTTCTCAGTCAAAGCAGAGCAGGAACCCTGCTGTGGTTTGCCACTGGCTGTATCTATTCTAGGTGGCCGTGCCCCGTCCCGCTGGGTGAGAGGCACAGCGGAGCCATGGGCACCTCTCTGGGACCTGTGGTGGTGGGGCTGGTGGGAAGCAGAGGACCTCACCACATGCACAGGGTACTTCTTACACAGCATTTTTTGGTCTCTCATATTGATGGAATTCAGGAAACAACAGTTATGTCTCACTTTTCCACCTGGATCCAGGAAAAGATTGTCTTTAAAAATAAACGTTGTGCAGGTGAGGAACAGCCTAGATGAGATCATTTTCGTGTCTTTGTATAAGAGCCTATGCTAAAAAAAAATAATAATAAAAAAAAGATATTGCTTATCTCCTGATTTTTGTTTTGGTGTTTTCTTTCACAAATTGATTTCCATTTTGTAACTTAGCAAAATAATTTTATAGATGTGGTTGGAACATTCTGTGATTTTAACAACCGTGGCTAAATATCAGATGAGCAACTGAAGTTCAGTAGTTGCTATTAAAAATAAACATTTATTTTAAATGATGTTACCAGGATACTATTACTCAACTGTAAATAATTTTTAGGAATCATCTAGAATGTAAATGTAATATTGGGTATTAAAAGTAATACCCGTATCTGATGGAAAATATTGGGTGTTCATGATCAATCATAAATCTGTCCAAAATTAGACCGGGACATCTGAGGTTGTATCTATACACATAAGACCAGTTTATTTATTTATTTATTATTTATATTTGAAATTTTAAATTTTATTATTTGAAATTTGAAATTGAAATTCCTGTGTACCTTCTCTCCTTATTTAATTTAATGTTAACAGCATAGATTTGATCTAACACAACTCTAGCTCGGAAAATCCAGACCAAAATAAGGTTGGCTAAATACAAGTGCTTTAATCATATATAAACCCTTAGATTTTCTCACGGACCAATCCAAATTCACATAGGATTCAACACCTCATTTATAATTGCAACACTTGGGTCACAGTAAATCAGCTAAGATGACAAAGTTATAAACTGTTTTCCTCAGTAGGCACTAATTCTTTTGCAGTGAAATCCGATTTAGGACAGATTAAGAGGGCCACACCATCTAACTACCAGGATGCAGAACTTCCTAGAGAAATAAAGGAGCAATTTTGTATTGTTGTTACAGAAAGAAGATGAGGATGTTAGTCATCCCAGCTAACTATAAAAGATGTTTTTACTTACATGGTTCCTGAGCCTGAATAATCCAGCTGCAGTTCTGATTGTTTGGGTATTTGGCAGGATACAGAGGAGAGGAAATTGCTGCCCCAACTGAATCTGACTCTATGGAACTTCCGCACGCTTTAGAATGAGACACACACAGAGATTTATATGTACAAGCCACAGATCTTAGATTCTGTAGTGAAAATGAATGCATAAAGTGTTACATGCTACATCAATGTGAAATGAGGATAAAATTCACAATAGTAATTTATCAGAAAACGAGCCTTAAGGACTAGCTCCCAGCACCAGATGTACTTTCTTGATCTGGTTCCATAGGCCATGCTGCACCTGGCTGACCCTCTGAGAGAAATCAGAGTGACTTGGGAACAGATCTCATCTTTTATCAGCTCCTCAGAGCCCAGAAGAGCAACACTGGGGCAAAAATAACTTGGTTTCAGGGTAGTGCAATCATACACCCACTTCTCTGACCATTTGCTTGTGCTGGCAACTTGGAAGGAAAAAAAATCCTAAGAAACTCTCCAGAACCTTCCAATGCCCAAAGATGGCATCAGATTGCATTGGCCTGATCCTCCTTTGGGCTGCGTCAACAAAACTGCAATTGTGTGAAATGTTGCACACATGCAAGAGCTTGGCTGACTGCATGACTCTGGCTGGGAGCACTCAGTGATGCCATTTCTAAGCATACTGACTCACCACGAAACCCCCACATCCAAGGTTAACACACAGCTGCTTTAAACAGCAGGATGGGGAATTAGGTACCAAAGACTCAGATTCGTTTATCGTGCTGTGCTCCTTAAAACATCCAGCAGGAGATGGACTCACAGGGTTTTCTCAGGAAGAGGGAAGCGGGATCGCCTCCATCCTCAATAACTGGGGTTCCTGAGATTTTTGCTGATGCAAATTCCTCCTTTTCTTTACAATTTTTCACAGAAAAAAAAATCTGGGAAAAGTACTATTTTATAGTAAAAAGAATATTAAGAAGAAAATGAGAGAAAGATATTTTCTCTGCAAAAACTAAATGGCTATGTCTTGGGGAAAATATGTTTCCAAGTTATTGCGAAAAAAAAAGAAAGAAAATCACAGTAAAATAGTGTGTAACTTCATGAAAAAGTCTGCCCAGTTGGTGTCGTTTTTCATTAAAAAGGAAACCATGTAAAATACCAATTAGTCCTCCACAAATTGGATAGTTGATATTTGGCAGGCTTTGCAAGCCTGAATCCATGAACTTCATCCACAGCACCACACAGAATTCTTTTGTAGCTTTTCAGATTCACGCGCATGGATAGACATATAAAATGTTATTTTGTGACTAGGTTTGTGAAAACTGTCAGTTGCCCATTTTTCTCAGGACAGTTATGTGTAGGAACCCTCTAGGGAGGAGGAATAAGAGGCAGCTGACATGTGCTAGATGCTTTGCTATAAAAAGTACATTTTCTCCCCAGTCAAAGAGTCTAAGGTGATCCATAGCTTTTAACTTCTTTAATATATAAATTGGAAAAATTCAGTCCCGTTAAAGATACACACTGGTGTGCTGCACGTGTAGAAACACTCCCTGTTATCAGCTGTGCTAAAAGATTGTGTCTAATACAAACAAACTGGTGATTAGGTAAATATGCATTAATGTAAGTGGCAAAATTACCTTCAGTAAAGTGAGCACTGAAGCCCCGGTGCTGGATGGTTGTATCGGAGCGCAGTCGGACGTACATCAGGTTGGTGGAGGAAGTGATGGGAGGAGGATGCTGTGTCCCACAGAGTTTCCTGAGAAGTGGTGCTTCATTGCTACCACCATCAAATACCTGTTCATGAAAAGATCAAAAGAAGTATTTGGTTGCAATAGGATCCTTGAGAAGACTTTTAGTTCATTCTGCCTCTTATGTTTAGTACATTTTGAGCTTGGTATGTCCCTGGTATGGGCACTGCAAACAAAATATTCAAGGCCTATCTTAATTCTGGGGTCATTTCAAAATAAATGCATGCATTTATTCAAATAAATGCATGTAGCCTTGATAACACAAATGCAAGTAACCATCTCCTCTGTGTGTATCTGGTATGGAAGCAAATCTCCTTTAACAATCCAGATGTCTCCATCCATTTCTTGTTTTCTCCTAATGGCTGAGTCCCCTTGTAGTTTTTATTCAGTTAAACCCTACATCTTACCTCAGTAAAGTCTTCTCAATTGGCCCTAACGTGCGACTAGTGCACCGGTGGGAGCTATGACTGTAGCATCAAGGATCAGCGTGCATTTATCTGTGCTTTCTAATAGCTTTAGAGTGCTGAATTACACAGATATACATGAAGTGTCATTTAAGCAGAGGAGAAAGAAGAGGAAAAAAAAAAAAGGAAGGAAGAAAGCAAAGATGGTTTTACAAAACTTCACTTTTCATTTCACCACAAATGCCTGCCTTCTCTTTTTTCCCCTTACAGCTGATAATTTTGTTTCCTTCCTCTCTGTGTCACAATCAGAGAGAAGGACAGTGAAGTTAAAACCAATGAGTTTCTAGCTCAAGCGACATAAAAATTATAGAAAGAGGATCTACAGAGAGGGGAAAATGGCCACCATAAAAATTATAGAAAGAGGATCTACAGAGGGGGGAGTCTCCAGTGTCCCACCAATGGCTCCTGGTGCTGCAGCAGACATGACTTGTTGCTGCTGGGTTTGGAGCCACGGGCCACCCCCAGAGCCCTTGTGCCTGGTGTCAGAAGCGATGGGCAGAGTTGTGTGACCCACAGAGGAAGAGCCTTTGAGCTCCTGGGCAGCAGCAAGAGCTGAATTCAGTTCCCGTTTCAGCATTAACGACTTGCATGTCCCTGAATACAACCTGTGACTCAGCTTCCTATAGCAAAATGGAGAAAAATATGGAGAAAAACATGGGTAGGAGGACTGGAAGATATTCAGGTGCCAGAATGCTAAAAGCTATATGAAACCCCACTTTGAGCAAAATAATGCCATTGGGTTAGAATAAAGGTACTTCTTATTAAGATTGTCCTACCTTACTTCAAAATGCCTCAAATTCCATCCTCTGTGCAATATGGCACCAATTAATTAAAAATTTCTAACGAGGCTGTGCAATGCAATGCAATGTTTCTGCCTCCAGTATTCAAAGGTCTTTGAAAAAAAATATAAAAACAGTAGCTGAGAAAAAGCTGACCTGTCTCAAATAAACCGTGGAGCTGAGAAACAAAGGAAAAAGCATGTGCTTCATCCACTGACATACCCAGCATAGCCAATGGTGTATTCATCAATTAAACATTTGCCCTTGGGCATATAACCCTAGCTAGCTCTGTGGGACTTCAGAACGGAGTATTAAGTGTACTGCAGTGTCTGTCAAAGTGAGCACCTGTAAACAGACCCAAAATATCCAACCTTTTCTTTGCTCTTGGCATCCTGCCACAATCAGCCCTTTAATACACAGTTTGTGGTGTTTATTCTTCCTCTGCACTTATATCCTGTATATAAATCAGACCGCCTGGAGTTAGAAACCACAAACTACGGAATGTGAAAAAAGGAATGACTAACAAAATGACTGTTAGGAATTAAGGTGCTGGCTTTCCCTAGACAGTAGTGGGAGGATTTTATCTGAATGCTAGAACTGAGAATAAGCCTTGCATTGACAGGACGCGGAGAGAGGGCCTGACTGCAGTTCACGTAAACTTTGATGGCTTTGGTGGACCTGAGCCACCCTGCACAGCTGAGGATCTGACCACTGACACATGGACTGGTGTGAGGCTCTAGTCGTTGAGCTTTCTTACTCAGGAAGATATTAAGGATGGGTAACATAAGAGACTAAGCAGACATTTCATGCCAAGATCTTTCTGGAATAAAGAAGTCTTTCAGTAATACTGGGAGAAGAGCATGAAGTCAGAGGAATGTTTTCTAAATCAAGTGTATTTGCTGTTTCTGGGCAGCTTGCTTGAAGAATGCTACTGTCACCTCTTTCAGAAACCCAGAAATGATTCCTGGCCCTTACACTTACTAAAAATCTGATTAAAGCATAAGCATTAGTGAGATAAAGCTGCAATTCTTAGGGGTTATGGCAGCTACAAGTTAAGCAGGACCAGTAACACGTGGGTATTGTAGGGTTGCATCATTTTTGCTCACCTGCTATTTATTAACTTAAACTATTTTATAGGGAGGATTTCAGTTCTTGGATCTAGATCAGAAACCACAATATTCACACACTAGTTCAGGGAAGAGTTGTGTCTCTCTGCAGCTTCTGAAAGTTATTTTGAAAACATCTGAGAAATGCATTTCTGTGACCACATGAGTAAAGGAAAATGAAGCATCTGTGTGCTTAAAAGTCAAGTTTTCATTTGCACTGTGCATAGCAGCAATTTGCCCTTGTCTTCCCTTTTTCCCTTTCCACTATGAACATAACTGTGTGACTCATTGCCTTCTTGTTAAATTGTGTCCTGCATTAAAAGCACATGACAAAAAGATAATTTTTTGTCGTCTGAGCTGCAAAAACTCTACATGTTTCCATCTGCCCTCTCTTAAAAGATTCTCTCTCCCCGCACCCGGAATAAATGAAGTCCTACCTCCTCTCTAGCTCCCAAGGGCTTACATTTCTACATTTCTGTGTACTACTTGTTATATTGTAACAGGAAAGAAAAATAACATTTACTTAATCAAAGCCACTTAAAAGAACAAAATATTTCTCCCTCCACTTTTCAATGCCTTGTGCTACAAACACTGCTTTCTGAGCCACATCCTCCTCGAGTCTCCAGATACTTGCAGCTTGCTAGCCTGCACTCCTGGTGTAGTATCAGATACAATACTGGTTAAGCACATGGACAAAAAAATACAGGAATTAGTGCATTCACTATTTATTTCCCCCTATTTTCCTTCAAAGAAACAAATTTGTTTGTTGCAAGACACAGTCTCCAGATATAAATGGGCTGGTACACGAAGAGAAATTAAAAAATTATTCTTTTTGTATGGTGAGAGTAACAGCAAAAAGTCTTCTCAAAGATCTTATGCTTTCTACAGGCTATGACTAAGTTATATTTGAGATCAGAGGAAGTAGAGGCTATGTACATTCTCATTTAGCAGATGAAATGTTTATCTGTTCTGAGAACGGATAAGTTACAGAACTGAGGCACAGAAACTGAGTAATCAACTGCATTTTGGCAGCCAAGTGACCAAAGAGTGTGCTTTTTGGTGGCCTGGGCTGCTCTCTGTGCTCTGCATCTGTTGACTCTAGAGGGAACTCAGGGCAGTTACACCCTGAGTTACCGTTACGGGCTTCAAACCCATTTGGCTGAACCTAGAAATGTGCTCAGATTCACATATGAAATCATTGAATTGAACTCAAAACCACACTGGGCTTTTTAGAGTTGCAGCATAGCCAAGAAGCAGTAGAAATGAGTGTTTTCCCTACCTCCATTTTGCCCACATAACAAATCTGCAATGGAAAACATTACAGGAAAAAAAAACACAACACATTTTCATGTGTTCCCCATAGAAAAGAATCTATGGTAGAAATATTTAAAAAACAAACAAACAAAAAAAATCTTGAGTCATAGTGCAGGGACAAATGGCTGGTTCTAGAAGGGGAATGATGAAGGAAAAAAAAAACTCAAGGGTGGAGGGGGAGCCTCAAGAGAACTCACAGAGCAAATAAAGATAAGTAAAAATTTAAGAAACAGAAAAGGGTGGAACCACTGTGTTACTCATACACAGTAGTTGTCCCTATAGTAGAGAGGGAAAAACAACCCACCAGCTTCCTTAGCTGTCCATATTTTCCATTTTACTCAGCTTTTGGAATGCAATTCCTAAACCGTTCACGGTCAGACATCTCCTCAGATGTTTCCAGGCGTTCTCTCTCCCCTCACTCTGCTCTATTACCATGGGAGGCTTAGAGCAAGCCTTGGACCCAGATGAACACAAATCACATCCAGGTGTTGGTAACAAGGGATTTTCTGCTTATTGGCATACCAGGTAGAGAAAGAAACCCCATCCATTCCTTTCTTGCCCTGCTGGTCTCCTCACATTAGAACTGAAGAGCTCTTCTCTTCCTCATAGACCGGATAACCCTTTGTTATCTCTTGGCTTCAAATCGGCATTCTCCCTCATCCATTTTCAAACCACCCTCTGCTTGGTGAGCAGTGAGTGGTGCCTGCATTAAATTTAAATCTCCCTCCCTGCCGACATTGCTGCTTCAGTCCTGGTTGCACAGCTGGGGCTGGTGGGCAACTTCCTCCTCCACCACTCCCAAAAACCCAAAAAGCAGAAGCAAACAACAGCAACTCGTATGGCAATAGAGGAAAAGGAGTGTCACCGCACTGCAATGGTTTGCAAAGAGCTCTGCCACAGCCTTCTCCTCTGCCAGCTGAAGGACTGGTGCCTTGCCATGATTAAAACCCCAGTGCCCGTACCTGGCCTATAAAGGTGGTGGGAGTTGTGCCTGTAACTGCAAGGAGCTCACGGAGCTGAGTAGTCTACAAAGCATTAAGATATGTACATGCATCTGTTGGCAGCAGGTTTAAAAGAGAAGCTTGTATATCAGGCCTTTTCAGAATTTAGCCCTTTTTTACCAGCACTGCTGTTTCAGACGGCCCGTGTCTCTGTCAGGCAATCTCATTTTCTATTCCTGTGTGATATCACAGAAGACTTGGAAAATTTTCCAAGAGATTCTCACTTTCAGTGATTCCCCTGGTGTAGTTTTAAATAAAAAGATATATTTCCCTATGCTTCCGAACGAGAAAAAAAAATGAACAGTCGGTGTACAAAGACACTTTGTGGCCAAATGAAATGTTCAGTTCTGCTCAGCAAAAGGGGGACACATTTTCTTTTTTCTGGTTCAGTACCAAAAAATCTTTACAAGGCAATGCTGTTAAAACTGATGCTGTTTTCAAAAGAGTCTCAGCTCCTGCCAAATTGAGTTCTCTATGAATGTCAGTTTATCAAGGAGAGAAAAGCTGGATTTGGGGCCACAGTGACTGCACTTTATCTGACTGGTACGGATCACACATGCCTTTGTGCTGAGTGAAGTGCAATCTGACATCAAAGGTCAGGATTTCACGTCCCTGCTCCCAAAAGGCCAAGTGGAGACGGGGAGCGTTGTCGTGCACTGATTGAGCAGCAACTTGCATTTCTGTGACATCAACCAAAATTCACAAACAAACAGCAGTGTGAAGCTTTTAAGAGAGCAGCAGCTCTAATGAAGCAATTAAAGGGAGAGCTGAGGAGCACCTGAATACAGAGTGCATGCATAAAGAAAACTGGCCAGTCAGAATTCCTTCTGGATGTAGACCTCACTCTGTCCCGAGTTTGTAACAGAGCGTGGGCAATCTATTCCATCTGTGGGAGCCCATCCCATGGCTTGCAGTAACCTGTGGCAAAGTGGGCTATAAATGGTCAAGGGTGTCATAATAAAAGCCATGGATGTATGAGGTTATTCCTGCAGTGCTAACTACAGCGCACGCCACCAAAAGGAAAAGCGTGGTGCCAGGATGCAGCATGCACTGCTTGCAGGGAAAGATCCTTCTGGATATAAATGGGAACCTGGAAGAATGCAGAAATACCTTTGTGAAGCCTGTTTCATTGGCAAAGCAAAGGGAACTAGACCATAACTATTTAGCTGTGAATTGAAGCCTTAGTTCATCAGTGAATAAATATGACTATGCAACTACCCGTCTGAAACCAAGTGCAGCCTGGGTTGCACAGTAAGCTTCCTCTTTTGCAAGCATTTCATCAGACTCAATAAGGAAATTTTTGAAATTTCTATTGTTACTTACTGCAACGTTGTCATAGTTACACGAATGGTGATTTTCAATGTCAAAATCCGTGAAGTTCAATAGGACTCTGTGGCTGGAGTCAACTTGGATAACCCACGAACAATCTGTGTTGTTATTATAAGGCTGAGGATAGTTTGGAGAATGGATTTCCCCACTGGTAGCTTGGAAAATCCCACCACAGCCTGAAAAAGACATAATCAGTTTTAATCAGAAGCTCTTTAATGCTCAGTGAGATTCCACCTCTATTTTTAAACTAAGGGAAAAACACCTCTATCTTTATATTTTCTATATTAAACTTTTGTAAGATGAGTGCTCTAACCGTTGAAGTGTCCTGTCCACAACAGAAATTGGTGGAAATGACTATCAGAAAAGTATAACATTATCACTATTGGTGAATATACAATCCTTGTGATGTTTCTTCCTAGACCCAGGCTGGCAGTAGATGTTGTAAAAGCTGAAGCGTTAGTACTGGTGTTCCTCTATCCTAGGTATTGTAAAAGCAACCAAAAATACTGTTCATATGACTGCATACTGAGAAAGCAACAACTAGACCCAACTCAGCACCGGGGGGAGAAAACCATTTCTGAAAATATCAAGATAGCTACAAGCTCTACTTTTGCCACGAACAGCACAACAACTGCAAGCCCCAAGTTTCTACTTGTGGCTGAGGGCTTCCTGAGGACTCCACCATCAGGTATTTCTGACCAGAAGATCTCCAGTGCTCATGAATATCTAAATAGCCTGGAAGGATGGATCCTGTGTGGGAAGTGCCACGGCTTTCAATAGGACTAACACAAACAAATGGACTTTTATATGTTGTAAAGGGATGGAGGGGGGTGAGAGAACCTCAGCCGAAATGCTGTAGATGGAGGCAGCCCACTGCAAGGATAAAAACTATACTGTTATTGCATTCTGGTGAGCAGGTATTTCAGAGGCTAGAGGGGGGTTGGAGTACAACAGGCAAGATGCTGTAAAGGAATGAAAAAGCCTCAGGGGTTCTAAGTAGAAAAAATAAGCTGCCAGATCTCAAAAGGAGGTCAATTCAAAGGACTATTGTAAACTTATTTTATTAAAAAAAAAAAATCTGTGCCTGTCTCATAAAACTTGTGAAAATGGGTAAGTATAAACCTTGACAAAGCAATGAATCAGTGTGCTTAATCAAGTAAAACTGCAAGAATTAAAATCTGCCTCTCCCCACTTTTCATTGCAATTACTTTCCGATAATTGGCCTTTTCATAAGAACTCCCATGTAGAGACATGTGGTTGGGTCTTTTAAGCATGTCTCTTCTTTTACTGATTACCAGTAAGCTTTTGAACAAATAATCACATGGGGGATGGACCAACCTTTTGGAGTTCAAGCATTTACTAATCACTGCAAATATTTTTGGAGTCCGCTGAGTTCTCCAAGTTAAGCCATGTTCTCAGATATTTTTTCACTTTACAGTTTAAAACTAAAAGCATCATTCAGCTAATGAAGGACCCTGCGTGGGTGAGCGGGTGGGGAGAACTGCTAGCATGCAAAAGTTCTTTTCTGGCTATAGAGATGTCTTGATTTATTATGTGAAGAAGAAACTCCAGCAAGGTAGACTGTTACAAAATACATAAATAGGCTTAGATTTTAGCTAGTTAGATTATTTTTTCCTCCATGTGTTTTTCAGCTTCTCTTGGCGTTACCAAATCCAGCAACACCTAGATCCTCCTTCAGTTTTCAGTTCTATGCTCTTTGACTACTTCAAATGCTTGCCTGGCTGATCCACCATGCAATTCCTGATTTTTTTCCCCGATATTAATCACTATACTCACCACCCAGGTTTTCTTGCCAGGAGGCATTAAAACCTTTCCCTGTCATGGCCGCATCTGTCTTGAAACGGACGACGGCTGAATTGCCGGTGGTAGAGACGCGCAGTGGGTTCTGTGCTGACCTTGAAACACACAGCTGGGCTAGTCTGGGAGAGAGGAAATCAGGGCCACCGTAGACCTGGAAATGGAAGAAACACTGTCAGTGTTTTCCAAAGAGACTGTCTGCCACACCGAAATGAGAGCTGTTTAGCTAGGAGAAAAAAAAAAATAAATCTGTAAGTACTGAAAGTGATTCCACATTTTGAAATGTAAAGCAGCTAATGAAGTTATTATCTCTGCAGATTTATTGGTATCTGAACCACCTGGTGCAAGGATGAAAACCTAGATGATTTCAAAAGAGCCTTGCAATAATTTTGTGCTTTGGGGACTTTGCCGCGTTCATCTTCCCCTATCACTCCAGAGTTAGCACCTTGTTTCTGTGGGGATGTAAAACCAGATTTTTTTGTGTGTGCTTGTGCAAACAAACTGTGTCTCTTTGTAGGAACTTGTGCTGACATTTTGTACTTTATGTTTAAAGGCACAGCAAAGGCTTATTTTTAAATCTGGGCTAGATTTCCTCACTCTTTCTGATAAAATGAAAAACACTGCAATTTTATTGACTTCGATGGCAGAATCAACATCCCAACTATGGGATTTTGGTCCAGTAAACTACATTTTAATAATACTCTTCCATAACAAGGATGTATATCACAGATATTTGTCACAGAAGACAGGTTTTGCCTTTTTTAAACTATTAATTATTTTTTTGTCACAGAAGACAGGTTTTGCCTTTTTTTTAATTATTAATTATTTCCTACTCAGAAGAGTGTGCTATTGTCTTTCAGCAACTGAACTAGCGACAGACAGATTCTCAATGGATCAGTGTACATTACGTATAAATCCTAAAACTAAACTAGAGAATGGCAAGCTCTAACAACAAAACCAGGGGTTAGGAAGCCAAGGCAACAAATCCCACCAGGATTTTCCCACCAGTAGCAACTCAAATCTGCTCTAATATTTTATTAGTCTGGTAAACATCAAAAAGGTCAAAATAGGCAATGCATTAACCTCTCTCAGAAAATGGCAGTACCATAAGAACCAGCCTACTATATGGCCTTTTTGCCTCTGATCCCTTCTAGATGAGGGGAAACTCAATATTTTAATAAGCTCTGCCGGATACCTTTTAACCTCAGAAGGAGTTTGGGTTCTGTCCAAGCCAAATATCTGAGCAAGTGTTACAAATAGCTGGGCTAGTCCCACCACCTCTGGGGCTAACTATAGTGCATTGCTACATAATTTGATTGATCATGTGCTCACTAACCGCTCACTGTGTCTGACACTGCTTTGCTGCTAGACGTGTAAGGGAAAGATTTATTACTTTTTTTAAGTGGAAAAAATATTCAGTGACTCAAGGGTAACGTGAGACCCCAGAAGCTGAAGCTTGTATCCCCAGAAGAAACAAGGAATTAATTTTTTTTATAAATGTCATCGTCTATTAGATATTCAGAAGACTGTATTTTGCTTTAGTGGGTGATTGCACAGGCTTAATAGCTTAAACATTTTAATTTTGACTGAGACAGCACTTTTTTGCATTCTGCAGGGAGGCTGCATGACTTGAATGGATAATGGTTCCTCTGTCCAATCGATCGTCTCGAGGCATTCAAGAGAAGTCAGAATGGATGAAATCACAGCTCAGATTAAGAATCTGTAATGAAGCAGTCACAGGCTGGGGAAGAAGCCTGTTTGTCCGCTGGAAGCTCAGTGTCTTCAGAAAAATCTTACTGCTTGGCTGCTTGTGAGTCCCAAGGACAGCTGCATTTGTCAGAAGTCTGTTCAAAATGTGAATTTTGAAACGTGTTTGTGGTCTATTGCCTGAGTCAGAGCCACAGCATGAGATCTAGCAGGAACACATGCTCTTAATCATCTAAACCAGCCTAGAGAATTTATGTGGCAGAGGAAACAGCAGGAGTTTCTAATATGCATCTAATAAGCATCATGGACCAGCCTCTCACATCATCCCTGGTGCTCCCTCGGGCCATCTGCACACCACGGGCAAGGGGACCAAACCCAGCTCTGACATAAACCCTGCTGATCTCTGTAGTGTTACCTCAGAAATGAACTTGGCCCAAGCTGAACACTTATAGTTCATCTGCTGGAAGAGAATTAAGGATGGGGAAGAACTATTGAGGGAAATTGGAGGTTTGTGGGTCTCCTTTACATTGTTAACTGTTTGACAACGGCCTTCTGCACAGTTTCAAAATAAAAAGCACAGTCAAAGTCATGTTCTTTATAGTTAGGAGTGTATTTTCTTTTCTCCTTTATGCCAGTTCTATTAATCAGATGCTTTCACAAGGGCTGGAACAAAAACAAGTAAGAGTGTTTCCATGACAAAAAACAATGAAATGTCACTTTTGGCTACAAAGAGGAAAACCAACAGTTACCACATGAAAAAAGAAGAGGGAAAAGAGAATGGATGGAAAGAATGAATTCCAGGGTGTGGTTCACAAAGAGTCACAGGATGTCTGATATCTGCAAACAGATAAAAATAAAAATAAAAACATTCAGTCTGATCAGAGCACCTGATTCAGAGATAAAATGAAGTTGGATGGCATAGTGGGGATGTGGGACACTGCCATAAAGCCCATGGTTTTAATCTGTTCTTATCATTTGCTTCTGCCCTGTTAGCTCCATTTATTGTTAACAGTCAGCATTCCAGAGTTATGAGCAACAGAAAGCTGTTTTTATGTGGTTGGTCACCCTCATGACACAGATTTTCTGGGAATAAAACTGATCCCTGCTCAGATGTACTGCCAGCAAAGAGAGAGCCTGCCTTCGACAGAGAATTAAGAATTACAGTAATACTTGATGTTTCTTTATATTTAAATGAGAAGACCAGAGCATCTAATAAAGACTTAGAAGTGTAATAGATTAATAGGGTTCCTTTCTTTTCAGCTTAGAGCTATATATTGCTGTGGCAGAATATATTTATAGTTGACAAAAATCTGGTCCATGTTAAAGAGATGTCGTAATTTAACAAAGCAGACACGGTCATTTTTCTCTATGTATGTATTTTCTATAAAAGCAATTTTAAAAATATTGTTAACTCTGTCATTGTGTCCAAAATGATGGCTTCTATTTCCAGGAAGCATTTCTAGAAAACATCTTTAAGAACAATCCCTTTGTGAAAGGAATGGAATCTGATGGGGAAGAGAGAAAGACAGAGTGCAACAGTGTCATAAAAGAAACAAGGCAGAGGATTAAAGGAGAATGTGTCCAACACTTGAGCAGGCAGAAGCCACAGGAAGAAATTTACTTTTATATAAGTATTATTGCAGAGTCTTGATGAAACGTATGGCAGTACTGGGATATAGACACGGAAGGGACAGCGTGTTTAGGAGGCATTGTTAAAGGAAAGGGAAGGGAGGCAGTTGCTGCATTTTATAAGAATAAATATGCACAAGAAAAATGTGCAAGGTAGAAATATTCGAGAAAGTATGGTATAAAAATGAAGTTAGCAGCAAAGGTGCTGTGATGGGAAAGATCTCTTAGGATTTCCTTACAATTCTCTGCCAGGCTGAAGGGGTGAGGGTGTTTCTAAGCGAAAGCTAGATGCATCCAGGTGACCCAGTTTTGTGAGTACTGAGGAGTTTTTATTACACGGCAGCTTCTTATTTCAGAGAGTAGAGAGAGTTAATGGGATAGGGAGGGACAGCAGGGTGCAGAGCTGTGTTGTCAACCTCAACAGACTTAGATTTTGTAGCTGCTTAATGGATTCCTCCAGGCAACAAAGGCATAACTGAAGATTATAGTCAGATTAGTCTTGTCATTTTAGGCACACACAACAATAACGCTGCAACACAACAGATTTCATCAATACCCAAACCAGCCAACAACAGGTGACCTACTCACAGGCACTGGTGTCAGCCATGTGACATACAGTCAGACTTGCCAACGCTACTGATGGACAATTCATGGAACAACTTCCTTACACTCAGATCCCACGAAGTCCCAAAGCCAATAGGATACTCAAAGCACAGTGTCCATTTGGTCAAGACTTCCATTTCATTGCTGAGCTAGGGAAGCCTCTTTCAGGGCCAGAGAGCTGAAGTTAAGTTATACATCTCTTCTACCCATACAAATGCTGAGCAATCTACCTGGCAACTGTATGTTTAGGACCTGCTTTGGGATGTGGGTTAAGTCTTCCAGCAATATTGCTGATGAGTGTGTGCTAAGGACCACGGGCTGGAGAAATCACAGCTACAAAGGCGTGATCACTGTACACTCACTGTAGCTGCTTCCCAACATGAGCACAAAGATGTCACATACAACAGGGCCGTTCAGTCTTCGGCATCTCTTAAACATTAGTAAACCCTTAGAGAGGTCCCCTTCCTATTTTGTTCCAACACCCTAAGATTAGGACACTACTTCTTCTTTTATTCTTTCTTCTGAGTACAAAGATTTTTCATATTTTTCAGCGTTCAGGGTTATAAACTTCCCCACTTCCTTGGAAGGTCCTATACAAGGTCCCACCTCAGTTATCTCCCCAGTGATCCATTATTTTCCTTCACAGGAAATTTTATCTCAATGGTACGATACCCTACTCTTAGTTCTTTGTAAAAGATGGACTTTTTAAGACTGAGGTTTTCAAAGCAGTTTTGTCTCTTCTTAGAAAGTACACAGTGCCCAGCATCATTATTAAGGTATGCAGACACTAAAGGCATAAAAGCAAAAATAATAAGAGCATTGTGGCTTCCGTGACACTATCTGTGGAACACAACTGGAAGCACAGCAGAAATGGGAAACTGCAGTAGAATTGTTTGTTCTTTACCTGCAGTTCTTGGGATTATCTGATCCAGACAGAAAAGCATGTAATTTATGTATTTTTGAGGAGGAAATTTAATGTTCTTACCTCCAAAACATCGGAGTTGCAGTTTGGGTGATATTCAATGTTGAATTCCTGAATGGTGAGTTGAATGCTGCTACCAGGTGCTGTGTCAATGTACCAGATGCATTCCCGGTTGTTTGGGTATCTGTTGGGGTAGCCGGGGCTGTGAAATGAACCAGAAGGTCCGGAGAGTTCTCCTCCACAACCTGACAAGAAAGCAAAGCAGCCCATCGGTGAGGAGCTCTGGAAAAGCTCACCAACAGCTCTGCAACGAGGACAGGCATTAGCACCCATTTCACGGAATCATGGAATTGTCAGAGTTGGAAGGGACCTCTAGAGCCCATCCAGTCCAACTCCCCTGCCAAAGCAGGGCTGCCCAGAGCACATCACTCAGGAGCATCCAGGCGGGGCTTGAAGATCTCCAGAGAAGGGGACTCCACACCCTCCCTGGGCAGCCTGTCCCAGGGCTCTGCCACCCTCACCCCAAACAAGTTCTTCCTCACATTGGAGTGGAACTTCCCATGGTCCAGCTTGTGCCCGTTGCCCCTCGTCCCATCACTGGGAACCACTGAGAAGAGTCTGGCTCCATCCTCCTTCAACCCACCCTTTAGATGCTTGTCAGCATTAATTAGGTCTCCCCTCATCCTTCTCTTCTCCAGGCTAAAGAGCCCCAGCTCTCTCAGCCTTTCCTCAGCAGGGAGATGCTCCAATCCCTCCATCATCTTGGTTGCCCTACGCTGGACTCTCTCCAGTTGTGGCCTCCCCAGTGCAGAGCAGAGGGGGAGAATGACCTCCCTCCACCCACTGGCCACACTCTTCCCTTCACAGCCCAGGATTCCACTGGCCCTCTTGGCCACAAGGGCACATTGCTGGCTCATGGAGAGTTTACTGTCCACCAGGACCCCCAGACCCTTCTCCTCAGAAGTGCTTTCCAGCAGGTCCACCCCTAACCTCTAGGGAACTGCAGGCTGGACCTGCTGACGCTGCCTGTGCAGTAAGAACTTCACCTCCTGTTTTGGCATTTTTCTCACTGTATCTCAGCATCTGCTTTGACAGTTGAAGAAACTGAGACACAGAGCAGAAGAAAAACCCCAACATTTTTATATTGGCCTCTAACTTTGAACAGTTCTAGAAAACTGAATCAGATCCATCCTCAGCTGTAACCGACCTCAACTAATACACAAACTACGTTATCATGGGGAGGGCTTCCTATTGTTGGGGAGGGCTTCCTATTGTTGTAAAAATACCATTTCCCACAGCTTTAGAAATCATAAAATCGAAGACAATGCAATTTCCCTCAGCCCATTGGGCATGATTACAAGCTGCCAAGTCACAGTGGATAAACTGGCTTTCTGACATTTGGTGAGTTTAATGTCCTTTTTTATTGTATTGTAGCTGTGCAATCGTAAGACATATCATGTTTGAAAAGTCATGTATTTTCTTTTCAGATAATAAATTATTGTCTTAACCTTACTCCCCAGCCTATGGGGTGATTAAGTTCTCACATACTATGAGCTGGATTAAAAAAAAAAAAAAAAAAAGAAGATGCAAAACAATGGAAGACAGGCAAGCCTTGAATTGGCAGCAGAAAGCAGCTGAACATCTGACCTGCAGGTTTATCCTCGCTTTATGGAGATGTGTCAACCGCTGCGCTCGTCTCCTTTTGTTGAGTTCCCCGGAAGACCAGTCCCCTGAGCTGGATTTAAAAAAAAAAAAAAAAAAGAAGATGCAAAACAATGGAAGACAGGCAAGCCTTGAATTGGCAGCAGAAAGCAGCTGAACATCTGACCTGCAGGTTTATCCTCGCTTTATGGAGATGTGTCAACCGCTGCGCTCGTCTCCTTTTGTTGAGTTCCCCGGAAGACCAGTCCCCTGACCCAGTCCCCAAATGCAGGTGTCAGCAGGGTGGGAAGGTCAACCACCCTAACTTTTAGTTATAGGAGACACTTTATATAATAAAAAGAAATAAACTGCTCCTTTGACCTGCTCAACTAATCCACACAGATGTGTCAAACTCCCCTAATCAAGTTGCATAATTTGCAACTTGAACAAGGTATCTTTGGCCATTGATCTCCTACAGATGTGTCAAACTCCCCTAATCAAGTTGCATAATTTGCAACTTGAACAAGGTATCTTTGGCCATTGCTCTGCTTGATTTTTTTTTTTTGAAGACCCGCCTGGATGCAGTCCTGAGTAACATGCTCTAGCTCTAGGCAATCCTGCTTCAGCAGGGGAGTTGGACTAGATGATCTCTATGGTCCCTTCCAACTCTAAAAAATTCAGTGAAATTCAGTGAAATTGCTCTGCTTGATTTTTTAATTTTTTTTTTCTACAGGAAGCTATACATCAAGATCTTCAATTAAATGCAAACACTTTCCTCAACACCTTCTGTGACAAACCTGTGGTTATTGAAGGGTGGCTGCTAAGCCCCGGAAACATTTGCCATCATCTCTACCACGGGGTCTTTCAGCTCCTCTCTGGAAGCTTGAGTTTGGCTTTGCTGCTCTAGGATTGACTCTAGGATTTCCAGGACTGCAAAATACAAGTCTATGAGAGGAAAGAGCAGCAGGTCTGAAAGGGAGCAAAGAATGAAGAAGCTATTTCCAACTACAAAAGAACCCTCTAAATGCAGATGTGAGGAAGACTCCAGCCATGCCAGCAACGTAACACAGATCTCTCTTGGTCCACCACCCAGTAGTCACTGGAAAACCTTTTAAACACAAGAATTCCCACTATTGTACAATAGCTAGCTGTAACTCAGGGAAGCCTTTAGGTAACTGAGGTTGACCTCACAGGTGAAGTGGCAAGGGCTTCCACCTCCCTTTTTTCCCCACCTTGCTGCACGAGATGCTCCATAACCCTGAGGTGGTTTGCCCTGCAGCCACAAAGCAGCATTGTCAAACTACCGGATGTTCCAATTGAGGAGTAAAAGATGCTTTTAAGTGTATTTGAAACCAACCTGGCCTTCAGTCCCTCTGGAGAGAAACAGGAAAAGGCAGTGCACTTACTTCCCCTAGGGCTGCCAGCACCAGAGGGCAGATGTTAAGCCCCTGAAACTCTGATATCCACGAACATTTGAGCAGAGAGACAGAGAGGAAGAAAGCTTCAGTGTAACCCACCATCCCATTCTTTTAATTTTTTATTCCCAGTGCCATCAGAAGATCAGAAGCCTAATTTTCCTCACAGGAAACCAGGTCATTGGGGTTTTACAACAGGAGAAAAAAAAGGGTGTGTGCAGGGGGAAAGGCCTACCCCTGAACCCGCAGGGTGAGTTACTCTCCCTGCCCTCAGCAGCAGGAACGACAGGGCCGCTGAGGACAGATTTCGGGAGGGGAAAGCCGCCTCTGGGGAGCCAGCTTGGGAAACAGAAAAGATTTCTCAACAAACAGACTTGATGGCTCGGCTCCTGAGGGGGTGGGAAGGGGGAGACAGGGGAGTTTCAGCAGGCGAGAACAAAGCCAACTGCTATTTATCTCAGCCTGAAGAAAGCTGGGAACATTTTAAAACTAAACAGGCAGCTATGACTCAGCTTCTCCTACTAAGAGTTTCCTGATAGCCACAAAGACGTGTTTTTTTATTTAAACCCAAAATGGCTCGGAAAGCTCATGTGCTGTGCTTTGAGGCACAGACCTTTCTCTGCAGCCCTCGCAGGTAGCATTCCCATTACTCACGCTCCATCTCCAGAGAGGCTTATATTTTTTTCTGAGCTCAATGGATATTCTCTGGATGAGGTGTGTGAAGCACAGGGATAAAAACGTCAAACTGTGGTTAATGTGCCATTTCTTTTCTTCCAACTGCAAATATTCCCAGAAAAGGATTTTTGTTAAAAGAGAAGTGATTCTTCTTAAGTGCTCCAGTAAAACGGAGGTAAAGTTCAGATCTCTGTGGTTCATGTCTTACAATGAATGTGCTGAACTAATGTTACCCATCCTTTATTAACTGCTTGCAAACAGCTAGGAAAAGTCTTGAGTTTATACCGAAGTATTCCCTGACGAGTAGCTGAAAAAAAGGACTCACTGATATTTGCAAATATGTGAACTCCACACCTGAACTATTTTGACTGACCTGCAAGCACAAACCCCAATATCAGAGCAGAAAAATGTAATCTCTGAACTCGCTGGCAACTGGCAGAAAGTCAGTTATTACGTTTCTGCTCTTATATGGATGAAGTAAGAATCAGTTCTATTGTGCTTTTTTGAAAACACAGATGCTAGATAAGTTTAACAAAATATTTACAGAAACACTTAGGAGATTAAAACAAATGTTCCTGCATTTAAATTCACTCGCTACATCTATGGAACACTAAAATGGGGAAAACTCAAATAATGATAGAAAATCTTTTTTAAATGCTTACAAACATTGTATGAGAAAGATCTTCTCAGCCTTAGAATTTAAAAAAAAAAATATTAAAAAAAGTCTAGGAATACTGTTTCAAAACGAGACGTAAACTTTGATTCACCAACTTTGCAGCTTATATTTCAGTTCCTGGAACATTATGGGGCCTTACTACTCACAACCTTTTTGTCTTGAACATTTTTAAAAGGTGGATTTAGAATTAATCCCCGATTTATTCAGCGTCTGCCCCATTTTCATTAGCCAGAAAATTCTTGTTGCATTATCCCTTTCTTTGATTGGATCACAGATACAAGCCATCAAGGAAATCTAAACTGCAAGTTTTTTTCATATTATTTGTGTGTTTCCTATTTAGACAGATTCCCTGCCTTAAGATGCTTATAGCAGGCTTTGAAATCTGCCTTGGCAGATACTTAAAATAATCAGAAAAGATATCAAAGTAAGTACATTCATTTGAATGGTGTTTAGGCTGAAGATGTAGATATAGATGCAGATGCATATTTATTTATATACATAGATATATATATGTGAATATACCTATATATAGGTAGGGATTTTGCATTTAAAAGGAAACTTCAAGAGAAAGGCTAGTGCTGGTTTTCTGAAACATGCATTTGTGCGTACCGTATCCTTTTCCTATTTTTTGAGCAAGCTAAGAAGTACACTCTGATTTAACCTGGAATGTAATTTCCATACAATTTCCATACAAATAAAGCCTGCCTGCTTTATTAAGATATTGTAATACAAAAAGTTCAAAATGATGATGATGTAATCATCTCAGCTAATTAAACTTCTTCTATCACTGGCATCACCATGAAATGAATACAAACCTCCCAATGTTCACATTTGTCTGCAAACATCAGAGTAGAGTTTGCTCCTATTCAAATAAATGGAATTTGTGTTGTTTATGGCAACAAAGTAAAAAAGATATGCCCTTTAGAGGTAAATAAAAATGCAGAAGCAGAACCTATAAATTGCAGCATGACTTCAGCTCTCACTGAAATAATAGTGAATAGTCTGACAGCATTCTCTTCCTCGTGAAATAGCTTTAAAAGTTTTTCTCAGCACAGAAATACAGAGTCTTGCTGTACGTGGACAGATATACAGACAGCTGCACTGTGAAAAACCTCCTCCATATGCTCAGTTTTTGCAGAACTCCTTACAGTCATTTGTGAAACTTCAGCCCCACAGTTAAACTGACGAAAAAAAAGGGAGGGGAGATACTCTTTCAGTAGTGTAAAGGTCCTGGAATTGCCTTGAAAAATGCTTAAAACAACTACCTAACCTGGTGTTAGTTGCTAGGAAATCAAACAACAAACAGAAAAGTCAGGAAACATGTATTTGGTGTCTTTGCTTTTCTCTGCCTAAAATCTAAGCAGTCATTGATGATTGTGCAAAGGATGATTTATAGACGTCTTTCCATATTACTGCCTGTCTGGTTGGCAGATGGTGTTCATTAACCAAAGAAGAATCCCTATTCTCATAAATAATTATAGCTGAATAGAGAAGTAGTAATCTGTGGAAACCTCTATTATTTGCAAGGTTTTCAAATTTATTCATGGGTATGTTTTAGCCACATGCTAGAAAAATCCCTTCCATAAAGTTTAAAGCGAACTGTCACTCTTCCTGTAAAATCAGAGTTAGGGAAATGAAAGGATTCAGAGTTGTTCCATTTGTTGTGCTCATGGTGAAAAATTTCAGTAAACATTAACTGACTCTAGCTGCATGAAGTATGAACAGTTGCCTGTACTACACTGATACTTGCATGAAGTACAATAACTTGGATTTGATTTGGAAATCTTCTGCTTTCTCGAGAAGGTTCAGTTCATAGAATATTATCCAATGGAGCAAGTGGGATAATTTCTGTGATGAGGGTTTATGCAAAAGAGTAAAAATTCAAGTGATAAACTGTTTTTTTCCCCCCTTATTTCTGATTTGTTAATCACTTCTGTACCTTTGATTATTATTGTTTTATCAGTCTCCTGAATTCTGTTATTTTCTTCAACGTGTTCCAATCTGAAATCAGTGAGACGGATAATAAATAAAGATATGCTACTGGGACCCAGAGACATAAAGGCAAATTTAGGCATTTAAAGAGGAGCTGAATCCTCCAAGATACTGAATGGCCACCATCCCCATATCAGCTGGCAGTCTTCAATATTTTAAAAAAAGAAACATTTTCTAGCTCTCAGACATAGATTGAACTGTTAAACAAGAAGCATTTAAAAAAAATGTAGCCCTTATTCTTACATATTAATTTGGGGGCTGGGGGAGGTCCAGCTTGCTGAAGACAGATTGAACTGTTAAACAAGAAGCATTTTAAAAAAATGTAGCCCTTATTCTTACATATTAATTTGGGGGCTGGGGGAGCTTGTTGAAGACCCAGAAATGAATTAACCCTTAGCTCTCCCAGAGAACACCTCTCTGTTTGAAATAGCCAGACTGCAACACAAAAAGCCAGCTCTGAACATGGTAGCACCCACAGCTCAAACCAACTTCTCAGAACTTCAAAAGGTCAGACCTTGTGCATCTTTAGGCTGAATGTGGCAGAAAGACACTGAAAGGGATTAGTCATTTTTGAAAACTGAACAAATGGCAATTTGTCAAAGGCTGCACAAGAAATCAACAACGGAGCTATGATTCAGGCTTTGGAAATCTGGGCCTCAGCTCCCTCACGGGCCTGCAATGCAATATTCTCTTCAGCAATCCTAACGGATGCCTGGCAAATGTCTGCGCCGAATGGCTTCTGCATTTTAATCTAATCTCTGTTTCTGTTATGCTTCCCCAAAGAACTAATAAACTATTTCACATCCTACCTGACACATACGCTGAAAAATTCAGTCTTTAGTTACAGTATGCCTTTTAATAGCTTTCACCTCTGAATATACAGATCCAGAGTAATGAAAATTTCCATTCTCATGAACCAAGTGGGCTTTCCCCACATCCTGTCTATCAGCCATTGTTTCTTAGGGAAATCCAACAGAAAGAAAATGATGGTGAAGGACAAGAGCAGTACAACACTTTGGGGCTACTAAATTCTTTTCTCAACAGTGTGCTTTGCTTCTTTTTTAAAGGGGGAATTAATGTTTCATAGCAAACAGAATGCCAGGTGCAAATTTTGACTATGCTGAGAAGAGCCAATTGAATTTATAAGCTCTACTGACAATTAAGCAGCCTAATGAGTAAGCTTCCAATGACATGCAGATGTATATATAAAGCAGTCAGCTCCTCCATGCACATTGCTTAATAAGGTAAGTGACGGGTCTAGGAAATATGTGTCTCCTCAGATAGTGACAGCTGTCACTGGTGTAACTTTGCACTGAGAGACCTTTGCCCTTTTGGCCTCCTGATTTATTTTTTTTTTTTTTTTAAGGAAAGCAATTCAATTGGCATGCCATCTTTGCAACATGCAGACTGTTACCAAGAGCCTGTTCTTTCTCAAAGGGCCAATATATGGCCCAAAATGTGTTTGCCTGTGTTAAGTTTCCTAATAAACAGCAGAAGTGGAATGAGCACCTTGCACATTCAAGCTCTCCTCTGGTGAATAAGCCTCTTGAGGCCTTGGATGCAAAAGAAAACATGAGTGATTTAGCCAAATCAATTCTAAATCAAAGAAGAAAAGTACCGTTTCAGAACTGAGACCGCTTTTAAATTTAATTCTTTGCACTATAGCTTTCCATCCAAGTTTAAATTATATAGGACACTTTTAAGCATAAATAGCAGCATTCTCCTAAGATCAGTTACTAATTTTGTCTTTGGGAAAGCCTAAAGACTGGGTTTCCTTCAGCAACCCAGCTCAGCAACTCGGCAACTGAAAAGCAGCGGCTCAGCAGCTGGAAAGATCAGATGCAAATGTTTCGAATCAAACCACTTAAAATTTGTGTTGTGTGTGGCAGCAGGGGCTCTTCACACCAGTTATCAAGGAGGTAAGCTTTTGGCTTTTTGTGGTCACCCCATAACCATGAGCGAAGCTGCTGGAAAGCGTGTCTGAAATGAACCGGATCAGGCACGTGTTGGCAAAGGAAAGTGCTGCTCTCTGTTATCAGCGAAGCACGTGAATGTCCTCGATAGGTATCTCATAGATGCTTCACAACTGCCAGTTAAGGAGCCCATGGACAGCCTGAGAAATAGTTGACAGAGGCATGAACTCTAGAGCATACATTTGTCACTTGAGCAAAAGTAAAAGCTCTTCTCTCAGCAATATATATAGCCTTGCCATTTTCTTGGCAGGTGAGATGTTACCAGATCCAAGTTTAGATTCTCTTAGGGACTTGCCCTCAGAGCAAGAGGGGACCTTGAATGCTTCAGTCTGAAATACCCAACCCAAAGCTGCATCTCCTGATGAGTTCCCCTAGACAAAGGGACTTTCTCCACTGAGATTTTTTTTGTGTATTTGAAAGATTTTCAGAAGGGAGAACCAAATATAGCACCCCACAACACAGGAACTTATCTAATTTTATCCAGTCTAGGGCAACGGTATATGCCCAGACAACGTGGCCACCAAGGGTAAGAGGACTACCCGTATTTGTGCACGACACCCATCAAGAAAAAAAGGAAATGCCTGCAATGAACAAAAAGAAGATGACTGTGGGCAGCTCTAGAGGAACTTGCACTCATATTACAGGCTGTGGGGAATGGCAGCTGTGATGTTCTGAGCCAGCGATGACATTCCCTAGGAACCAGCCTTATCTGAATCCATACATCCTGCTCTGCTGCTCAGAGACAGAGCCACGTTAGCAGTCTCGGCCCTGTGCAGGGTGAGGCTGCAGTTTAGTGTCCAAACACTAACAGAGGGGCGGTGCTGGCTGACACAGAAGTTAATGTGTCAGTGCAGGGGGATGGGGGAGGCCTGGAGAGTCCGGGAAAGGCCTGGGGGAGGCGGCGGGGGGGGTGTGGAGGGAATGCACAAGGCTGCTTACCATGCAGGCAGATTCTGGAAAGCTTTGAGAGCTTTAGAAAAGCAAGTTAACCCAGCACCATGGCTACTGTATGGAGCTGATGTCATCTGGCTGTGCATAAAAGCCTCCACTTTTTTTTCTTCTTTTGTGCGGTCCCGGAATGACATCACCTCGAAAGCAAAAGACCGTACCTTTGTGCTGCAGCACTTCCCCTGCTGGCTCCTGCCACACATCTCACTCCTCCCACCCAAGTCCCCCTCCTTTGCCCAGAAATGCTCCTTGACCCCCGCTGAATGCCAAACACCCCTGTCTAGTCGCTGAGAGCCCTGGGGGAGCCCCCGCAGGCCAGCAGCCTGGGGCAGAGCAGGGGAGCTCCTATTCAGAGAGCGTCCAGCGCGCCATCCATCCATCCACCACAGCGACCCTGCGCTGGGCCTCGGCCGCCCGGCCCAGCTCCTCACAATGCCCTCCAGCCTGAATGGGGTGAGCTGATTAGGCAGACAGGGCAACCGCGGCGATTTAATTATTCTCAAGGTTGGACCCTCTTTGATGGGATGTACAATGGCACACGATTTAATCTTGTTACAGCCCAATATTGTTTTTTAAATAAGCAGAGTGAAAAAGTTGCATTTGTAGCCTCGCTTATGAAGAAGCTGCAAACGTAGCTTGTAGTTGTACAGTCATTAACAGATTTATTTATAATTGGCACGCATGCTGGCCTATTTAATGAGGCCTGTGACAGTCTTCGTGAGATGCAAGAACAAGAGAAAGAACACCCAAAGCACATCCTGGCCGGGGTTGTTTCATGCAGAGACGGGTGGCGGGGGGCTGGGGGAAGTGGATGTGCTACCCAACAAAACCAGCACCACTAAAGAAAACTAGAGAGAAGCCTGCACAAAAACCCCAAATCGATAGGAATAGGGCAAACTGAGGGCTGAGAGTTTCCCATTAAAAAGCTGATTCCCCTGTAACAGCATATATGTCCTGTTCCATACAGAAATTCTGCAGATGCCCCCACCCCTTTGCCTGCTCCTACAAATGAAAGCTTATTTCACAACATCTCTCAGTCTCTGATCAGATGGATCTGCAAAGGTGCATGTGTGCAGAAACACCCACTGGGAAAGTCTTTGAGGAATTACGAGGAAATGCAATATTTTTTGAGCTATAATGGGTTATTTCTACCTAGCTGACAGGGTGGCATAAGCTGGGACACCATTATGCATAGAGGGAAGAAGGAAACATACCTTCCCAGAGGAAACCTGGTTAACTTACCATTAACGTGCCACAGCATCTGGAACCCACTTCTAGCGTTCAGTCCATCAGAATAAAACACCACGTGAAGGCTGGTCCCTGTAGTGCTCCCTGCCAGTGGAAGAGACTGCCCACAGAAAGTGCCTATCAGGTTGGATTGTGCATCGGGCCCATCATACAGCTGCAACGAAACAAAAAATATCCCCAGTGAGTAAAAAGCAGCTCCCCAGTTCCTAATGTTTTGTGAAGGATGCCAAAGAAAAAGGAGTGAGACTTCTGGCACTGGCCACCTTTGCACAGCAAGATGAGTTGTGGGGAGCATGGAAAGATTTGGATGAAACTATGAGAAAATATTTTTGCAATATGCCTTTAAACCTGGCTGCACACTGTGTACAGTAGGAAGGTTTTGCTGTTTCTGTTTTGGCGTGTATTGGGAGTTGCTGGGGAAGAAGATAAAGGGCAAATGGCAATGAACTGAAATAGAAAGAAAAAGAGGATGTCACGGGTCTGATTTGACTGTGCATCGTAGGTGCTCAGAGCCTTCAAAACCCTTGGTGACAACTCTGTTTACACCCTTATTTCCTTAAGACTGCTCTCAGGTGATTTCAGGACTGACTGAGCTTGTGATGCAGAAAAGCAAGTAGTCAGCATCACCAGGGCCTCCCAGGGTAGTGAGGACAAACTGAAAACTAAAAGCAAAGTAAATCCTCAAAAACCACAAGGCAAATTCCACATATGCTTATTTGTGGTTTCATGATCTTATGCTAGTGTCCTACGTTGGAGAAGTGGACTGAGTCACCCTTTCTCAACTTTTCTACTTAGAAACACTTTGTGTTTGATCTCCTAGTCATGTTCTACGTGATGGTATTTTGACAGTCAGTGTGTTGGCAGAAGGAGCCAGCCTGAAAATCTTTCTGCTCCCCAAACACAGATGAGAAATCCTCCATCCCACTCTTAAAGTATTACCTCTCTGAAAAAAGAAAAAACACATACACACACAAAAAAAACCAAAACAAAAACCCCAACACCAAAAAACCCCAAACAACCCACAAATAAAATGCTGAAAAAATATTTGTGTATTTAAATCTTGAAATCTTAAGTTAGTCACATACTTGCATTTAAATCAAAACAATATATGTTTTGATGGGGTGATAGCAGATGCTTAGATATCTTAAGCCTCTTTACATTAGTTGTCTCCAAACAGATTTAAAGGGTCTTTCAAGTCCCAGTTTTGTGACTTTTTTTCAAATCCAGTAAATCACAGTGAATATGCATCTACGTTCCCCACCTAATATCCCAATGCTCAATGTCATTTTTCAGGGGTGAGCTGAATAATTTTTGCAAAATCAGTAAAAATGAGACAGCTGAATTGCTTGTGACACACGATATCAGATTGCTAGTTTTTGTCAAGTTAGGAGTTGCTTTATTATTTCTACTTTTGTTACTATGATTCTTAAAGTTTAGAAAAACAGCAACCCTTGAGCTCTTTTATCACTTTGCCACAGTTCATCCGATCTCCTGTCTCACAGAGCACATCTTCCTAACACAACCCAGCAAATCACTGGCACAGAAACTATGTCTGAACATTCGCATTGTGAATTTTTGGCATGCTTCCTTTCAGAATTTCAACAAAAACTTTTCTCTGTTCTGAAGCCATCACCGTAAAGTTCTCTCTGTGCAAAGAATCAAATCTCTGTTCTCTGGAAAAACAGCCAAGGTTTATTTATCTTTGCTCTCCATTCAAATCTCTTTTCCAAATACCTTATTCCACTAAGAATTCTCCTACGCTCAATACCCATAGAATGAAAGTATGATATTACAGTCAATCGTGATTAACCATGCTAGCTACTAATTTTTGCACACATTTTCTAGCAGACACGCATGTGGGAATAAGTAATTAAACCCTCAGGTTTTCTGTTCAACATGTTGGTCTTGCAGAACCTTCAGAAAACTCATGGTTGACTTAAGACATAGTTGGGGCCAGGAAATCTACTCAAATGGTTTCAAATCCTCAAGCAGACAGTCTACTTCAAATGTCTTCTTTTTTTTATTAAAAAAAAAAATTAAAAAAAATTACGTAGTTCAGCCAGAAGTTAGGGGCAAATTGTAGGAATAATTCTATGGTAATATTCCATGGCCTATTTTATGGCTGGTGACCATGAATCTTTTTTGTTTCAGTCTTCTAATGCAATGAAAGGCTCAGAGCACGAGAGGTGTATGGGAACTATCACTCCATTTGGTATAATTTCTCTAAGTGAGATCAGAAAAGCTGATCTCACCTAAAGAGATTATAGTTTCTAGTTGCAGACCCATTGCTGGTGGTTCTTGCAAAGCCTTGACCAAATGTGGCCGATAACATACATGAAATTGTTGTAAAGATTAGATGTTAAGAAGTTGAACATCCATCTACATTCTTTCTGAATGTAAAGCTTGAAGGACCATCTGACAGACAGATGGGATGTCCCATGCCCAGCATTTGACTGATGACCCTTCTCCAAGCCAGGCTGAGAGCTTTACACATTCTTTTATGGCTTAAGTTCAGCAAAATGGAACAAAGTCAGATCCAATTAGATTTTTTAACAGTACTACTTCCTCTGACAGCTTTGTGGTATACACTACTCATATTTCCGTGGCTTCGAGCCATGGAAATCTTACACCAGAAAAATATGAATGGCAAAGAATGAATCAATGTGGAGATCATGAATCTGTGCCCTGAATAGAAGCAACCACTATATTAAGATATATATTCAACCATCAGCCGTTAGCTTTAGTGATTACAAGTGAAAAGCACTAAAGAAGTATGGACTAAATCATACCCAGACACATTCAAATCCAAACAAAAAACCCCCAACCTTAATGAGTCTCCTGCAACTTTGATTCATCAAGGCAGTGTTATTTTTATCTCCGACACCGAACGTCACATTTCTGTGTAATTTCCCCTCCAAACAGTTCCCCAGTTTTTCAAGACACAAAGAGCTGTTACTATGGCAATGCCTTCATGCCGCGCTGCCCCGCGGGTCCTGGTCCGGAGCGGAGTTTCGCAGGAAATTTGAGTGCCTGGCCAGCTGTAACTCATTGAGAGAGGCAGAACCAGGACTGCTAGAATTTCAAGCTGTCTTTCACTTCTAAATGAAGGGAGCAGCTGTGCGTTTTCACAGGGCGTTTCGAACATCTCAAACCACATGTTGCTCTCACACAAATACAGGCAAGTGAAACCGAAGCTGGACGCAGATCTCAAGAGCCCAAATTTCTCCTCTGATCTCTGAGATAGTATTTCTCACTTAAGGGTCTGCTTTGTCAGCTGTGCTACCCTGAACTGCTGCAAATCAAGGGAAGGTTCTTCCCTTGGCTATAAGAAGCAAGGTACTCTGGTGGTCTGTGCCAGGCAATTTAATTTTGGGGCACTTTATTAGCCACTCCAGTACCACACTTACTCTAGGAACTGGGGATCGGGCTTCCTCCCCGCTGCTGGTTGGGAAGAAAGCGCTCGCTCCCTTTCTGCATAGAGAGTTGTTTCATAATTTGTGTATTTGTTCAGACCTTTTAGCCTCCATCAGAAAATCCAAGGGCTTTGTAATGATTTTGGCAGACAATCCAACAGGCAAAATATGCAAACAGCTGCAGCACATGTTCAGATCCTAGCCCCCCCTCCATTAACCGAAGCAATTACCCAGCAGCATCTGGAGCGCTCCGTTTCATCAGCCTGCCCCCCAGCACTGGGGCCAGGTTGGGATGCAGTACATTCTGCACTGGGGAGGCCACAGCTGGAATCCTGCGTCCAGTGCTGGGCTCCCCAGTTCAAGAGAGACAGGGAACTGCTGGAGAGAGTCCAGCGTAGGGCAACAGAGATGATGGAGGGATTGGAGCATCTCCCTGATGAGGAAAGGCTGAGAGAGCTGGGGCTCTTTAGCCTGGAGAAGGCTGAGGGGAGACCTTATTAATGCTTCCAAGGATCTAAAGGGTGGGTTGGAGGAGGGTGGAGCTGGACTCTTTTCAGTGATTCCCAGTGACAGGACGAGGGGCAACGGGCACAAGCTGGACCATGGGAAGTTCCACTCCAATGTGAGGAAGAACTTCTTGGGGGTGAGGGTGGCAGAGCCCTGGGACAGGCTGCCCAGGGAGGGTGTGGAGTCCCCTTCTCTGGAGATCTTCAAGCCCCGCCTGGATGCTCCTGAGTGATGTGCTCTGGGCAGCCCTGCTTTGGCAGGGGAGTTGGGCTGGATGGGCTCCAGAAGGTCCCTTCCAACTCCGACAATTCTGCGATTCCATGAAATTATTAGGCATGGGCTCAGTAACTGTGAGGAGAAACTCCTTATCAGGGTGCCTAGAAGCAAGCATATAGGCTGACAAAAAAAGGAAAAAGGGGATGTACTAGCTCTCCAAGGGGTGAATCAAGCTGTGGGACTGCCCTGCAGCTGAAAACCATCTGCTGCACATTGGAGTGGGGCTGGGACAGCAGGGCTAGCCAAGGCTGCAGGAAGGCTTCGGCTTATGCAGCTCTCCCAGAGGAGACACGGTGGTCACCAGTACTCCATTTGGGCTTTTTGGACTCTTCAGCCTGGAAATATGTCACTGATACCAGTACTGATGCTCTGGAGGCCACAGTTGTTCACCTCTCCTTGGAGGAGCAAAGCAAAGCAGCACGACCTGTGTCACAGAGAAGCTCATTGCCAGAACTGGAGCAAGTGGTCAAGGACAGAGCTGACTGGAAAATGGAGTTTCTGCTGCGTGGAAAGAAATAAAGATGTCAAAGAAATAGCTGGAAAGAAATTTTGACTGTGTTCCATTTGGGCGTACTGGAAGCAGGGACATTTTTCTAGCCGAGTGCCTTGTCAAGCTTATTGATTCTTGCAAAGTAAGACTGGCAGGAGCCTCACAGACAGGTAGTGAGACTCCATCTGTTCGGTTTTCCTGGCAGAAAAATGATCTTTTCTTTTTTTTTTTTTTTCTTTAGGGCAAAATTTCAATTTTCTCTTGGAGAACTTAATTTCTGTTTAAAGGCACATTTTTTTCATCAGGAAAACCGTTATAAAGGGAACCGTCCAGCCTAACCTGCCCTGGAAAATAGCTGCTTACATACATACATCAATTAGGCACAACAGTATCTCAGTCCAGAGATGATGGAGCCTTCAAAGACAAACTGTCACCTTCATACGAGGGGAAAATCCATCCTATGAGTCCTGACCATTCTCATTTTATTCTACTGTAAATAATTCTATTGTCAGATGTCATTAATTCATTAAAAAATATTAGTAATTACAACAGTAATTGTCTCAATTTGAATCTTGAAGCAAATTGTTTGCAGTCTGAAAGCCTTTTCACAGGGACCAGCAGCAACAGCCCCGGGCTATAATTGCAGAACTCAGCAAAGGAGGTTGTGCCTTGGACCAGAGCAATCCCTCACTCCCGGAGCCTCCAGGACATCCCCAAAGGGTTATTCTGACACACACAAGTATCCCTTTCCTCTTCGAAAAGAGAAACCCAACATGGGATTGTTTGGACTGATGTAAACACTAGAGGCAGTGACTCCAGGTATCTAAGCAGCCCTTCCTGAACAGGTCATTTTTTGAAAAGGAAATTCTGATGGCATTACAACAAATACGTTACCAGAAAAAAAAAATAATAAATGAAGCAAAACCCAGACAATATAATCATAATCTAAGTAACAGAACACACTCCAAAGTGAGATCACCGTTAATTGTTAAAGTAAGAATTAACACAAATAAAAATAACCCCTTTCCAAGCAGCACATTTCCTTCTAGAAGAACTAGAGTCCAAATTTAAGAACCTGCAGATCTGTCAGCCACAGAAAAAAACCCAAACTGAAGCTCCAGGATGCAGCACATTGCACTTGCTTAGCACCACAGTGACACAGCTTTCATAGAAACAAAGGCAGCTTGAGGCTTTGAGCGATTTACTGTGTGGAGCCTTGTTATTTCTGCACAAACAGGAGAACAAAATAGGGTTATGTTTGTGCTTGCATGATGAGAAGGGTTTGTAATTGCCAGTAGAAAAAAGCCCTTCTTAAGAACTCATTCTAAATAATGTTTTAATATGATTATTTAAATATGTTTATGGCCTAGATGACCTGTGATAAAACTTGTTCTGGCCACCATAGGCAACTTTCCTGTCTTCACACAATGAAACGCTTTCACTAATTAACCATTTTATTCCACAGTACAATGGAGTTTGACATTGTGCATCACTAGACATATAAGTACACTGATTAATCTAACTGGGATTTATCTAACGTATGGAAATGTGCAAACATCTAGTCTTTTAATAGTAGAATTTGTATCTGAGTCTAGGTTTTGTCTTGTAGACTGAGCCTGAAATACTCAGAGCCCTTTGAAAGTTTCAAGCAAAGTTAAATTCCACATTCAACTGCAGTGATATTTTTAAAAAAGGATTTTTCATCTCTTACGTTACCACCTACTACCTTCTCAAATACACAAGAATCTCTAACTACAGGCAAATTCGCTCATCCCCGTCTTTCTAGGAAAAGTTTATTTCTGCAAATGATATAAAAATAAAATTTATTTTTTTCAGCAAGGCTCTGGATTTATTATAAGAATGTAAGAAATGCAGGATGTATCTTTGGATGAAATTTTAAAATTGTTTGAGATATAGGAGTAGGAAATAACTGCTGTTTAAGAAGGGAATGCCAGGAGACATCCACATAGTCGGTCAACCCCAAGACCTGCACTCAAAACCTTTGTTCAGCACGATCTTGTACATAGAATCATTCAGGTTGGAAGAGACCCTTGGGATCATCGAGTCCAACCATCAACCCTACTCTACCAAGTTCTCCCCTACACCATGTCCCCCAACACCTCCCAAGCCTGTATTAGGACAGCACCTGGTCACCATGCTGTCTGGATGGAGAAGGCCTCAGCCACCTGCAATGGGGCAGTCCTTCACACCGGATGGGGCAGGCAGAGCAGAAAGCAAGGCAGTCCAATGCGGGAATGCATCCAAAAAGCCCGTCTTTCTGCTAACCACTCTGGGTGCTTCGACCTCAAATCACAGCTCCATTACCCAGGGCAAACCCAGGCTGCCCCAATGTCCTGTTCCTGATCCCATGCATCTCCCTGAGGTACCTGCTTTCTGTCACGGCCAGCATCGAAACGGCTCCCTGAAGTGTCTCTCCTGCCTTTGTTGACCAAGGGGCTGCTTATGGATCCACACCCTTGTGGCAGTGGGGTCACACATGCCTGGTCACAAGGCTGTGGCTATTTTGGTAGAGTTCTTGCTTTCCTAAACGCCTCAGAAACTGAGGCAGCTCCTCTGCAGTGAGAATCCACAGGTGGTAGAGCGGGCAGGATCGCTTTTAAGCTTGGGAAAGTAATATTTCCAATGTTATTACAGAATCACAGAATGATATGGGGTTGGGAGGGACCTCTGGAGATCATCTAGTCCAACCCCCTGCCAAAGCAGGTCCACCCAGAGCAGGTCCCACAGGAATGTGTCCAGGTGGGGTTTGAATGTCTCCAGAGAAGGAGACCCCACCACCTCCCTGGGCAGCCTCTGCCAGGGCTCTGCCACCCTCACAGCAAAGAAGTTCCTTCTCGTGTTTAGGTAGAACTTCTTCTATTCAAGTTTGTGCCCATTTCCTCTTGTCCTGTCCCTGGGCACCACTGAAAAAAGACTGACCCCATCCTCTTGACACCCTCCCTTGTAATATTTATAAGCATTGATCAGATCCCCCCTCAGCCTTCTCTTTTCCAGACTAAAAAGACCCAAGTCCCTCAGCCTCTCCTCGTAAGGGAGATGCTCCAGGCCCCTCATCATCTCTGTAGCCCTCTGCTGTCCCCTCTCCAGCAGTGCCCCATCTATTCTAAAGTCATTCTTTAGCAGAAAGCTGCTATAGTGGGAAAAGCTCCTTACAGAGAGACAGGGCTGTGCCTAGGGACACGGCGGCTGGGGAGGGGGATGGAGAAGGTGCATCTGCTCTGAAAAGCCCAGGTGGCTCTGAGCAGTTTGCAGACCTGCTGGCTCCATGGAGGGCTGAGCAAGCTCCTCACGTGCTCTGCCAGCCCAGATGAACCAAACTGCCAGTGCAAGCAACATCACAGTGACACCATCAGGGCCAGAGGGCAGGATCCTCTCTGGGAATGCCCCCACCTTGAGAAAATTTGCATCATGCATAACTATGGCAACTGAGGAGAGCTGCAGCTTGGTCTCAGCAAGAGAAGATGGGAGAAAAGGGAAATTTTCCTTCTTCTTAAGCTTTCGGGAAAGCAAAACTGGCTGTTTATGGGAACACCAGGGAGGGGAGGGACAAGACCTTCAAAGTCTGGTGTGGTTTTCTTTGAGTTGCCTTGGGGCTTCCCTTTGATGAGGGGAAGATTTGACCAATTCAGATGGGGTTTCTCCAGTCACCATGTAATTTCATGCTGTGATGCTTGTGCTGAGTGGGATAAGCCACTTCATTGCACAGACAGTCCCACCAGTGCTGGCCAGGCTTTCCAGCAAAATTTGGAACACAGAGGAGAGAAGAATCCAGCTGCAACCAGAGGAGTCCCAAACGCCCTTTCCCCAACAAGGGGCATGAACACTACCATCATATGGTATTATTTCACAGTCACTTCATTGTACACTGCTTCTCCCTGAAGGTACAGGCAAAGTCACATTGCTCTGAGCTGGCAGGGTGTGGAAAACCCTGAGTCCATGAAGGCCTGACTCATTTTGTAAGTCCGAGAGCAGAGTCTGTGTTGGCTTCACTCGTGCTTCTTGTCATCTGAGGTTTCTGCGGGCACCATGCAACCCTTTCATCACTGGCAAATTTAGCTGTCTTGAGGGGTGGAAGTTTTTGTGTGTGTTTGTAAGCCAGCTTCTAAGTAACCTTTCAAACAGCAAAGCCAAAGCGTACTTCAGGGGTGGAAGTTTTTGTGTGTGTTTGTAAGTCAGCTTCTAAGTAACCCTTCAAACAGCAAAGCCAAAGTGTACTTCAAATTATGGCAAGGTAGGCAATTGGGATAAAAACAAAAATCTGAGCCTTGAGCCAGTCTTGTGTAGGGTGGGCAGCTTTTTGGCCTGACACTCTTCCTTCGGACTATCCCGATCTCTCGTTGAAAATCCGTGCAAAGTCTAAGATTTCCTTGGGTGCCCACGGTGAGGCCGGCCACAGAAACCCAAGCAGAATCATCGCTTTTATCCTTACAGTCTTACACTGCAGGACTTCTTGTGGAGGCCCATAAAGCCCTGAAGGAATTCAGGGAGGGGCTGGCCTGCTGCCAGCTTGCATGGCAATAGGTTAATGGATAGCAGTGCCAGCAGGCTGGAATGGGATGTCTGTGTGCAGAGCCTGGAGGGGTATATTTAATATATCATCTGCTTCCCCAGGGGGAAGTACCACCGCTGACATTTTGTAAATCAATGCACAGCCATAAGCAAAGCCATTCTCTGCGCTTGGAGAATTCCTGCAGCACTTTAAAAAGACACACTTATAAATGAAATGTAATAATGTTCATCTCGTGTATTTGTAATTAGTAAATACGCTTAAAACATATTAGACGAGAGTAAAACTAGAAACAGGGTAAGCTTTTTTTTTTCTCTCCTATGATAAGCTAATAAAAAAAAGAGGATGACCAGCTGAGCAACAATCATCTAATGAAGTATTCCCAGATGAAGAAAAAGGATATTATTGCACATCCTTGGAATGCTACTGTGGTATAAAAAAGAAAAAAAAAGAACATATCCTGTTACAACCAGAAGGAAATGAAACAGTTCTCAGGAGCAGATGCCATATTAATTACTGTACTCACTCGGTAATAACCACATATAAAGGTGCAATGGTATTTTAACCACCCTGAGCCTAATTGCTGAAAGAGCCTGGACTGCTTAAGTACACTGACAGAAAGCAAGGAATTGCTTTATTCCAAAGAGGAACTCTGTCCTGCCCCGCAGCAGAAGGGAGGCTACTATTGCTGTCAGGCAGTCGTTTGCCCCCATCAAATGATCTTTTGCACAAACCCAATGATAATTCCATCCTTGCTGAGGTGCTTCCCAAACCAAAGGGGTGAGACTCAAACGAAGAGCTCCGAGACTCATCTTGCCTCATGACACAATTTTACTGCCTGCTTATCAGGCTGGTGGTGTCTTGCAAAAGGCTGGGTAAAGTCTTCCCTTTTCTTATTAAAAGCAGATGCTAAACAGTTCAAGGGATGACTTTACTTTCTGAGCAGAAGAAAACAGAGGGACATTGTCACCAAAGGACAGAAAGATCAGTGGTTTTCAAATTATATTTTTTGTGCATAAGGAAGGAGTAAATAACAGTCCCACTGCAAGACTGATCTTCAGGGCAATAACATGACATTCTCCTTACTTATAAAATGGCTTTGCCTCTGTGGAGATTATGTTCTGTCATACTAAATAAGAAGGTAATTCATCATTAAAGATGGGGAGTAAAATATATGCTTGTTCAGCTAATAACCTGGTGAATGTAGAGGAAGGAATGATGTTTCTATGTCATTGCCTACAGCATCTCACTGGCTACAGCCTGATGACTCCTCCAGAAAGACTAATGTTAGGTTATTAAGCCAAGCCACAGCACGCAATGTAATTTAAAGACCATCTGATCTAGTTACAGTTAGTGCAGCATCACTAGGAAACAGTCTGCTCTTTGCTACGCCTTGTATCATATCGCTGCCACTTCTGTACACGTTGCTGCCTTATCAGAAACAATTCATCTCATATTCTTGAAACTTCACTGTAAAACTCCTTCCAAAATGTCACACATCCTGTGAGCATTACTAGCGATGAGCCAACCCCCCCTGACAGGCCATGAAACATTGCACGCTCCTTCTTTGTTGAGAAAGTCATTATATGAGATTCATGCCAGAGACTGAAAGTATAAAAAAACTGCCCTTTTGCCCAGTTTTGCCACACTGCCCCTTCTCAATTTCTGGCACTTATGCACAGGGGCAGAAAATTGCCGCCAAGTCAAAAGAACAGGGCTTTTTTTTTTTTGGTCCTACTTTACACAGGCAGAAATGGTTGTACCTGCTGAAATGGTGGGAGTCAGAGGCAGCCCAGGCTCACTGCGCAGGGGGAATGCTGCTCGCTGTGAGTAGCACCAGCCAGCTGCTGCAAACAGAGGGCTGGCTCACCAGAAGCATCCCATGATCAAAGGAGAAAAGGAAATAGGTAACACAATACACGGCTGACTTATTGTACAGCTGTGACTGCATTTCAGCCCAGGACAGCCACGCACCACCATACTTGCACTTGTACTCTTCAGACATCTGACTGTCTTTTTCTTTGTCCTGTTTTTGAAGCAGTTATTTGCTTTAAGTCACGATAATTTCTTTGGTAACTGAAAACCACTGGAAATACCTGTGTGTAGAAACTTTTGGTTTTGTCGTTATTCTACATATTTAATTTCTGATTCATATGTGGACGAAGCCAAGGAGCAAATAGCAAATTAATACATTCCGTTTATATCAAGACTGAATTAGTCACAAGGCAAAATGCTGTTCTTGTATACTACATGTGGGTTTGGGTCACAAGTGTAAGTCATAATTAAATACGAAGCTGAAGAACTGTCCCTTTTATAGGATGGAGACTGGGAGCAAAATGAAAGTCTCCAGTGGGCCAGGCACAGTAGGACTCAGGGTCGCAGTCTAGCTGTCCCCACACCCACAAGCACAGAATCACACAGAATCACAGAATCTTCTAGGTTGGAAGGGACCTTAAAGATCATCTTGTCCAACCGTCAACCTCACTGACAAAAATAGACACCCACACAACAAACAAGGAGCATCATCACTAAACCAGACCTCCCAGCACTACATCAACCCGTCTTTTGAACACCTCCAGGGATGGTGCCTCAACCACCTCCCTGGGCAGCCCACTCCAATGCCCAGCAACGCATGAAGGACACCCATGAGATCTGGCCCAGCCAGCACGGGTTCACGAGGGGCAGGTCCTGCTTGACAAACCTGATCTCCTTCTATGACAAAGTGACCCGCTTGCTGGATGAAGGAAAGGCTGTGGATGTTGTTTATCTGGACTTCAGCACCATGATTTTCTCCTGGAGAATTCAGGAAGATTTCAAAAAAAATCAGAGCTGTGGTTTGAGACATTTGCAATGTCATAAAAGTATGCTGTTCACATGCATTAAATGTTTCTCCCACTGACTTTTAAAAGCAGCTCTGCTATTGTTGCTTTGTTGGGGTGTTTGGTTTGGTTGGTTTTTTTGGCAACCACTATTGCTTGATTGCAGTCTCCTCAGGCAGGTCAGCTCTCCACCACAACACCTCTGTAACATTTAAGCTTGTCCTCCTCCATCACGTAGCAGTTTCCCATACTCACTCTACTGTCACAACTGTGATCATCACCTAAATCCAACCCAACAGGTAACTCTTGTCCTTTCCATCCCCAGCCTCCTAGCAAGTAGCAGCAAATATTGTCACCAAGCCTGCAATCTACAAGCTGCCATGGAGCACCAGGCTGCTACTGTTAGGGCTGCCACAGAGCTAAGGAGACAAGCAGGGTATTGCTACCTGCTGCAAGGGGCTGAGGTGGGAGACCTGCTGCCACCACAACATAAGGGAGGTGGGAAAAGGGGTATCTAAAAGCTCCTGGGGCAAAAAAAGCACTTGAGCAGCACCAGGGGCCACTCCAGTTTGTGAGTGCAGCTCCATGGAAACTGTCTGAGCAGCAGTTTCCCATTTCCCCCAAGAAAAGGGTGAAGGTCTCTGGCACATGGTCCACGCACCGCCCACTTGGACTGCAGTGAACAAGATTGATCCTCTATTGCCCCAGTGATATACTCAGCCAGGGCATCAGAGTTTTCCCCTTTCAGGCCTCTTTGCAATAAATGATCTCAAAATTAGCATATAGCAGAAACATAATTTATCTTAGCTGAACAGCTATGAGCTGGGGGTGGGGGGGTGGTGGTTCTGTTAACCTTTTTTCCAGTTTGCAGTGGCGTCAGACTCCACATGGATTTCAGGCAGAGAAGTCCCAGATATCTGCAGTCTGCTTCGAAAGTGAACTGCACGCTTGTTCCAGATGGTTCCCCCTTTCCCCTACCCCACGGAGCACTCCCAGCCCTGCCAACACATGGCTCCCCTTGCGCAAGACGCGGGGTGGGAGCAAACACTATTCAGCTCCTGAGCTGGTTCAACCTTGTTCTCTTTTTTTACACTATGGCACACATTTGTGCAGCGTGCAACAAACCAAATGAGAACATCTTTTCCAAGTGGTATTTCTTAATGACATTTGGAGAAAGATTTATAAGTTACGTCACACGAATTGCAAATTAAAGCCTCCTTAGCACACTTCCACGACTGTTTTTCCCTTGCGCTTTCCTCTTTATACCTCTTTCAGGAGGTGTTTTCTTTGTTTGGAAGCACTGGAAAATTGTTAAGGAGTGCAAGTGCTTTTCTGCTCCCTGTCTCCTCACCCCCTCTGATGTGTTTTATTTCTGTTAAGTGCTTTGGATGGGGTCTTTGCCTCTGGCACTATTCCTCCAGCCTTGACTTCAGTCTAGAATAGCGTCTTCTGGCAAGTCTCCTCCCTGGCTGGCTACCGTGTGCAGGGCTCCTGCTTTTCATGGATCAAGGGCTTAAGCATCTTGAGACCAGCACTGGCCTCTCCACTTGGCTCCCATGTTTCCTTTTCAATTCCCTCACAAAATGAACCAGGATTTAATAGTTAGCTCTCAATACAGTGCTCCCTTGTTTACTTTCTTCACATGTCTATACTTTCTTTCCATTCCTGACCACAAAGGGAAGAAAGCTGGAAGAACACCACTTTTTTTTCCCAATCTATTACCAATTTTGAGCTGTGAAAGCTGGCATAGTAAGGAGGTAGAGGGAGCGAGGGAGGACATCTAGGGGGAAGATTAGCCCATCACCAGGCTTCATTAGGAAAAATTTTTTCACTGAAAGGGTTATCAGGCATTGGAATGGGCTGCCCAGGGAGGTGGTTGAGGCACCATCCCTGGAGGTGTTCAAAAGACGGGTTGATGTAGTGCTGGGAGGTCTGGTTTAGTGATGATGTTCCTTGTTTGTTGTGTGGGTGTCTATTTTTGTCAGTGAGGTTGACGGTTGGACAAGATGATCTTTAAGGTCCCTTCCAACCTAGAAGATTCTGTGATTCTGTAAGTAAGTATCCCCAGAAATGTGAGCACTGTTCCTTAGCCCTCTCCTTGGCTGTAAGTAGTCTTCTCTAACACTTCTCTAAATTTGAGTTCCTCTTGTGCAAAACCTAAGCAGAGCACAGAGGCTACGCGCTGGCATCCTGTACAAGGGTGAAATCTCAAGGATGGATTAGTTCAGTAAAGCAGCAAAATTGTAGGCAGGAGATTACAATCCTCAATAGAGCAGTAAGCATGGCTACACTCTACTTCCCACAGTATGAGATACAAAACTGAAAGAAAATATCTTTCCAGTTGTCCCAGAAATCAGATTTTTCAGGAAATAAAAATAAAGGGTACTTGGGTTTAGATTGACTGGGTGGTTTTAGTTGGCTAAAAATTTCTCATTTTGTTTGTGGATAAATTCAGTTTCTTTCAGTCCCTTTAAAGAAGCAGATTAATTATGAAAAGGAAAATATAAACAGGACACACAGCACCCCACCCCCACCCCCTTTAAAAATGTAGAAATAACACATTCTAAAGTTTTTGTACATTCCCCACTCCTTCTCAAATGAAAACCAGAGGAATACAATTGGGCTCATTGCCCTTTTGCAAGTATTTTACTGATCCTGGGATTTCTTCTTCTTTACATGAAGCTGGAACCGTGACATCTCACTTGGTCCATAAGAGCCAGGGTGTCTAATCTAAGGTGACAGCTGGATTCTTTCCAGGTGCAAATCTAGGCACCTGCAGAGTGATTCATTCTCTCTGTTGCAGACACCTGTCTTAAGGTAGGATGAAGTGCTCTCTGGCTATATTTAGATAAGATAAATCTTCTGCACCCTTATTATTTTTCATTATTGGGGAAGACCTTTTTTTTCTTTTTTCTAGAATCTGGGTACATACCTTCAAGAAGTCACGGTCACAGTCGGATCCATCTTCTAAATCAAAGGCTGTGAAGCTATAGTTGAGTGTGTTCCCCTTTGTAGTTTGGATAGTCCAGTTGCAGTGCTCATTTAATGGGTAATTATTTGGATAATTTAAACTTTCCAATATGCCTTGGCTACGATTAACAGTCAGTACTTCATGGCAAACTGAAAAAAAAAGTTATAATAAATTAAATTTGTGCAGTGCTTATTAATCCAGCATCTCAAAAAATTACTAATTGAAGTTACTGATAGCTTTACAAGGTGAGAAATATTTTTATACACAGATTAGAGCAGAGAAATCAGGCATAAAGAGAACTGTGACCTATGGGAGAACATACTGCATATGTTGCAAACAAAATCCAGACTTTCCAAACTTGCATTCTTCAGCTCCACTATGTCCTTCCTTTCTGACACTTGCAGACTCATCAGTATATATAACACATATAATTTTTGGTAGTTTTCTTTAATTCTAAGTAAAAGGTTATTCCTAAAGCACATTTTCTTCTATTTTTTTTTTAACTAATAATAGAAATTTACCCTGTCATTTGAAAAAATTTGGAGAGGATGCTCAACAAAGATAGACTAATGGATTAAAATGGTTTATTTCGGCAAACTGGGGGAAAAAAATATAATCCCTGTCCAAAACAACAAATGGAAAGTACACTGTTTGGATTTTCTAGCTCCAAGAACTGGAAGTGATCTTGAAATTTTTCAAATTCTTTAAAAGGGAGCCATGATTTTCCTTGTGAGTCATCCAGTAACATCCAGCATAAGAACTGGACACTCACCTGGAATAGTGAGAACCTTCCTTGAAGTGCAGAGAAAATGAAAAAGAAACTGAACTAGATAAAGAGTGAAATTACAATTATGGCATTAGGTCAGTGAGTGTCATTTTCCTGTATCTAGCTTTCACTGAAGAGAAAATATGTGGGCACTGCCTTGTCAGGAGGCAGCACACAGAGTGTATGGGGAGCAGAAATTAGCTTTCACTGAAGAGAAAATATGTGGGCAATGCCTTGTCAGGAGGCAGCACCCAGAGTGTCTGGGGAGCAGACCAGGGTAATGCAGAGAGAAGTGGGCAGGAGGCAGGGAGCGGGGCAGCAAATCTGCAGTGGTTGAACAGCAGAAAGAGCTAAGATTCACTTGCAAAACTCTTTTATTTTCTGTCACTACGGATAATACACCTACGTCCTGCAAATTTTTTTGATTCTTTCCAAATGATTTAGAGAGGTCTGTGTTTTTAGGACTTCAAAATGCTCAGGATACAGCTGAAGGGCAGAGTCAGGAGGAGCGGAGCTTGGCTGCAAAGCTCCACTGAAGCACACAACTGTTCAAAAGGACAGGATGAAGAGCACAAAATGGATTTTGAAGAATGCAAGATGGGTAAAAGCTGCTACCCCCTGCCATCAGGATTTTATTAGAAACACACCAGACAGAAAGGTGCCTTTGAATGTTAACTTGATACCATGTTTGCCTTTGCAATGTATTCCAACTCATCAAACATTTCTTTCATGTACAAATAAATGCATCTGGCATCTAAGCATCCGTATTTTATACCACTGCTTCCAACATAATTTTAGCTTTTGGGCAGGCTACTGAAAGCTTTCTCTGATGCCTTTTCAGGAATTAAATATGAATGTAAAATGTAGATCACATTATCTGATAGCTCAGGTTCTACATCTGAGTGCTTTGAAAGTGCTCTTTCTGTTTAATTAATGAGAAGGGGGGAATCCTCTTCTAATATATCGTCTTGACTTTGCAGTCTGAAAAGTACATGGTTGCTGAATCCATGATATATTTAAGGATCATTATTCTTCTTTTCTAATTATTGTATGCACCACGTGTGGATGAATAGCTTTGCTTTTTAATAATCCATTTATTATTGTCCAAACTTAGGACAACTTAATGTCTCTACACCTAGAGCAACTGCTATCACTTGGGCATATTTAGGGTATGCAAAGATGCATTTTGTACGTGAAATTCTGTCCCTTCCAATGTGCATTTAACCATACATGCTAGAGTGTATTAGCAGAAAAATAAACATCGGGATGATATTCAAGGTTGTGACTGGGAATGAAATAGTTTGTCATGTATCATCTTGGATTTTTCTCCAAATGTAATTATTCTGATATTTCTGGGGAAATATCAGAATATTTTTGGAAATTTATTTTACCAAAAAAATGTTTGCAAGAAAAATGTGACTCTTACCATAAGATATAAAAAAATTAAACTTTTTGAAGTGTTCCAGGTAGGCTAAATGACCCTAAGCACACCCACATTGATCCAGGATGGCTGTTAACTCACTTATCCTTTGCCATCCTGCCTCACAAGCAGCTAGAAGAGCAGAAAAGCTTGTTCTATCTGCCTTCTCTGTTAACAAGTCAGGAGACAGGGTGAGCAGAAGAGCAAGAACAGTCCAGTCTACCCTGTTATGGACTTCCAGCACTTGTTATTCCAAGTAAATCCGGAGTGGTAAGTGCCACTGGTGCAGGTAATAGAAGAACGACCTCACCAGCTTTTTTCTAGTGGGAGAGATAATCTTCGTCATGGGTAGATGGGCAGATAATTTTTAGCACTCTGTGTTCTGTGACTGTAGCAGACTAGAGAATCTGGGTCAAGAATATGCCCTATGCATTGTCCTCTGCTCTTGAATAGGTAAGATCATGGGCTGCAAGAAGCAGTTTCAGGAAACAAGCTGAACTGTAGAAACACGTTCTTCTCACCTTTTACTTACTCACCCTGTTTGTATTTGGCTAAAAATCCTCCACCCCGCAGACTGCCATCCGTCCTTAGTTTTACATACATGCTGTCTCCACCGGAACGGATGGGTTCTGGGATCTGATCCCCACAAAATTTACCTAGCTGTTTAGCATTACTGCTGTTGCCATCATATACCTTAAAAAAAAAAAAATAAAAAAATTAACCTGTTTAGCATTACTGCTGTTGCCATCATATACCTTTAAAAAAAAAAAATTTAATAAAGCTGAGGGCATTAAAAATTCAAGTAATTTCTCCCTGACAGATGTCTGCTTAGGGAATAGTTACTGGGTATACAAGAGGTTAAATTCTCTTTCTGCTCAGAGGAAGCCTGACAGGCATTTCAGAAACAAGTGAAGCAGTGGAAAAACAGGAAGACAGTAACTGAATATTGGTGAGTTTTGAGGGGCTTACTCACCAGGAGGGGAAAACTGCACTCCATTTCAACTCTATTGAAGATATTCAAATAATAATTTAAGCAACAGTTCAAATATGAAATTTGGGGTTAACGATAGGGTTATTGACACTGTTGTGCCTTTTTCCTTGTAATTTACTATGAGAGTATAATAAGGCCTCGGTCCAAAACACAGCAAAGATATAAAGATATAGACAGATTCTTGTTTCAGTAGCCCTTCTATCTAGACATAAATCCCTTTCTTACCAGCAGCTACACAGACACCGCTGCTTTACCTCTCACTGCTCTGTGATATGAAGGTAACATGTCAGCGTGGAGCCTTCCTATTTTGGGTCTCTTCACTTACTTAAAAATGTTTGAAGACCAGAGCCACATATTGTTCCATGCCGGTGTACTCATCATACTCAGCTCCCTCCTATGGAGCCAAGTAGTGTGCCCAGGCAGTGTGCCCAGGTGGCCAAGAAAGCCAACGGCATCCTGGCTTGTATTAGAAATAGTGTGACCAGCAGAAGTAGGGAGGTGATTGTGCCCCTGTGCTCAGCACTGGGGAGGCCACACCTCGAGTGTTGTGTCCAGTTTTGGGCACCTCAATCCAAGAGAGATCTGGAGGTGCTGGAGTGAGTGCAGAGGAGGGCAACGAAACTAGTGAAGGGCCTAGAGGACTGTTTAGTATGAGGAAGAGGAGGCTGAGGGGAGACCTCATCACTCTCTACAACTACTTGAAAGGACACTGTAGAGAGGTTGGTGCTGGTCTCTTCTCCCAGGTAATTAGTGACAGAACGAGAGGGAACGGCTTCAAGCTCCAACAGGGCAGGTTTAGATTGAACATTAGGAAGGAATTTTTCACTGAAAGAGTGGTCGGGCATTGGAACAGGCTGCCCAGGGAGGGGGTGGAGTCACCATCCCTGGCTGTGTTTAAGGGCCGTTTAGATGCAGTGCTGAGGGACATGGTGTAGGGGAGGACTTTGTAGAGTAGGGGAGATGGTTGGACTCGATGATCCCAAGGGTCTCTTCCAACCTCTATGATTCTATGATTCTAAGTGTCACAGGGTACGTACCGCAAGGTAATCGAAGTTGCACTTTGCGTGATACTCTAGATGGAACTGTTCAAACTGGATTTCAAATGGGGTTCCTCGGCTTCCTCTGAGCAACCAGTAGCACTCTGAATTGTGGTAATATGGCATAGGGTAGTTGGGAGACATGAAGACACCAGAAGCTGTCGTCAAAGTCCCACCACAACCTGAAAATGGCAAAGAAACCAAACCAACGTTTAACACCTAGAAGAGTAGAGAATTACACGTGATGTGTGAGATTCACACTACTGACCTCCTTCACGTGCCCTGAACATCTTCAGTAATGCCCAAAAAGCCTGCATCTAGCCAACAGTATTGTAAGCAGAAGAGAGCTCATAGTAGCTAGAAATATTAACTATCTAATTTAAAGAGTGCTCCTGACACACAGTTAATGTTCAAATGGAAATGTCTCCATTAAACTCTTGGATACTGCTTTCTTAAACATGCGATGATACATTATACCTAGGGAACAGTACATCCTTCCCAATGGAGAAAAAGGAAGTCATAACCTTGATCTAAATAACCTGAATATATGTTGCTATACAATCAGCAGACAGATTTCAGAAGATGGAAAGCAGAAAAGATGTAGGGGAAAGGTGAGAAATTAAATGCAAATGAAAGATCAAAAATGAGGTGTGTAAAATGGTTTTATACTTGATGCAGTCATTTTACCTGCTGATGTACCGTCCCACTCTGCTGAAAATCCCTTTCTTGTGCCAAATACATCACTGACAAACTTTATCCACAACTTGTTACCATGAGAGATTATAACAGGAGGAAGGTCTGTGCCACAGTATTTTACAAGAGGAGGAGAAGTTTCATAGCCTCCGTCTCTACAACAATAGAGAAGAAAAACCTTGGGTAAAAGGGGGAAACCATGAGAAATGTTAACAAACCAAAAATCTTGGGGTTCTTTCAGGCCTGGGAAAGACTAATTCTAGCTCTTCATCTTCCAAAGCAACAGAGCTACCAAATATTGGAGGAGTCCTGCTACTTGCATTAAGAGGTCCCACCACAAGCACCTGCTTGCTGGCTATGTCCACTCTCTCATCTCAGCAGCCTGTCCAGAGTCTGTCAAGAGATAGACTCAAGAAGTGTCTCATCAGCTTGATGCTGCAGAAGCAGGACCTTCTCTGTATTCTACAAGGTGACAATCATTGGTGTAACCACAGGTAATCTTCTAGTTTGAAGAAATAACAGTTTCCTCACTTCTCACTGTTTAGCCTGGCACAGAACCAGATGAGCTGACCTATTACAAAAATATGTTTATTTGACACCACAGAAATCAGAACCCATTTCTCAGAAATTAAATGATGCATGTTTTGAAATATTTTCTTAGCCTGCAGAATTGTTTCTACAACCACTTATTTACTTTTTAAAAAACAAGTAATATTTCCAGTAATATTGTCTAATACTGTAATCAGGATGCACAGACAATGTTCTGGTTTGCCACCTGCACATCTCATGGCAGTAAAGGCGACAGTGACAACCTACTTATCAATTGCTTCCTAACCTTATATTTAAGCACTTTCCTACACACAATATCACAGTATCACAAATATCACAAATATCCTACAGGTTATAATAATACAGGACAATAATGAATAATTAATATATTAATATTTAATAATAATATGTTAATAATAAAGATATTAATTATAATAAATATATTTATATCTATATATGGGTGTAATCTTGGTATGATGCTTTTTAAGTGAACAGTAATACTTTCAATTACATTTTCACAGGCTTATACCTGCTTTTAAGAGAAATTTCTATTTGTACCTTGCCACTCTTTCCTTGTCATCCTCCCAGCTTAAAATGCTTGTCGCTATCTCAGGTTACTGGCAGTTGAAGAACTGTGCCAGAACCTCCCCTCACTTGCATCCCAGCCTCTGCAGCTGCGGTCAGATGAACAATTTTCTTAGTTGACCGAATGCAATTTATCAGAGGACACCTCAGGACAGCAAACCAGACTAGCACCTCCCCTAAGACTTAATCTAGCTGCCCCTTTTAATGGCATCAAATTTGATAAGGCATTCTGGAAAGAAACATGCAGAGTTGCACTTAGTCGTGTTCTGGCTGCATTTTAAAACTTGTTTAATGCTGCTGAGCTCTTCACAGCGACAACAGAGTTAGATTTATGCAATAAATGAATGTTTTCATTTGTTGAGGTGCAAAAAAGGGGGAGGCAAAAAACCCTGTTATAATTCAGGTCTTCCCCAAATTAAGGTGTTAAATGTTAAAATAAAGTTAAATTAAATTTAATCTCAGATTGCGGTTTTAAAATGAAAAAATTACTTGGAAAATATTGAAAAAGCCTTTCAGGTTTTCATAACTTTCTCCAGTTTGTATGTACAGCTGAAAACAACCAGCTAATTCAGCAGAAATGCAGAACCTCAATCCTGCAACTTCAGGAAACACTTTTTTTTCTGGTTCTGAAAAATATGACACAATTTAACTAGGAATAACCCATACAGAATACCTGATATAATTTTCAAATGAGCTTTATCATGGAGCTTAGGAGGACAAAAATGGGTGCACTGACACTGCAAAGGGCAAATCTCACACATCAACACAGCAGCAAGGACAGAAACCTGGTGGTGCAGGTGTATTGTAAGCATGCAGCTAACCTTCCCCCAAATATTACTTTCTTCTACTTGTCTCTATCCCGTAAAATTTACTAGAAATAACCTAGTATGCTAATATCCTAAGTTTAATGGTGATGCCAGTATAGACAAATATTGCAGATTATGTACATGTTCCTAGGGCTGCATCACAAAATAGCTCCCGTTTAAACAAGATAAACACAGAACAGAATATAGACTCATAGAGCCATAGAGCAGTTGGAAAGGACCTTTAAAGGTCATCTAGTCCTACCACATCTCCACCTGTGCAATGAGTAGGGACATCTTCAACTAGATCAGGTTGCTCAGAGCCCCAGTCCAACCTGACCTTGAATGTTTCCAGGGATGGGTCACCTACCACCTCTCTGGACAACCTGCTCCAGTGTTTTACTACCCTCATAGTAAACAATTTCTTCCTTATATCTAGTCTAAATGTTTCCTCTTTTAGTTTCAAACCATTACATTTGCCCTATTGCAACAAGTCCTGCTAAAATGTTTGTCCCCATTTTTCCTATAAGCACCCTTTAAGTACTGAAAGGCTGCAATAAGGTCTCTCTGGAGCCTCCTCTTCTCCAGGCTGAACAACCCCAACTCTCTCAGCTTGTCCTCATAAGAGAGGTGCTCCAGTCCTCAGATCATTTCTGTGGCCTTCCTCTGGACCTTCTTCAGCAGGTGCATGTCTTTCATATGCTGGGGGCTCCAGAGCTGGACACGATACTCCAGGTGAGGTCTCACCAGAGCAGAGTAGAGGGGTAGAATCACCTCCCGTGACCTGCTGGCCACTCTTCTTTTGATGCAGCCCGGGATACGGTTGGCTCTCTGGCCTGCAAGCCCACTTTGCTGACTCATGTCTAGCTTTTCAACCACCAGTACCCCCAAGTCTTTCTCAGCAAGGCTGCTCTGAATTCCTCGTTCCCCAGCCTTGGTATTGCTGTGACCCAGATACAGGACCCTGCACTTGGCCTTGTTGAACCTCATGAGTTTCACATGGGCCCACTCCTTGAGCCTGTCCAAGTCCCTCTGGACGGCATGTCAGCTACACCACTCAGCTTGGTTTCATCTACAAACTTTCTGAGGGTACGCTCAATCCCACTGTCTATGTAATCAATGAAAATACTAAACAGTACAGGTCGCCATATGGACCCTGTGGGATGCCACTTGTCACTAGTCTCCACCTGGACAGTTAGCTGTCGACAGCTCTTCTTTTGATGCAGCCCGGGATACGGTTGGCTTTCTGGGCTGCAAGCCCACTTTGCTGACTCCTGTCTAAAGAATCACCTCCCGTGACCTGCTGGCCACTCTTCTTTTGATGCAGCCCGGGATACGGTTGGCTCTCTGGCCTGCAAGCCCACTTTGCTGACTCATGTCTAGCTTTTCAACCACCAGTACCCCCAAGTCTTTCTCAGCAAGGCTGCTCTGAATTCCTCGTTCCCCAGCCTTGGTATTGCTGTGACCCAGATACAGGACCCTGCACTTGGCCTTGTTGAACCTCATGAGTTTCACATGGGCCCACTCCTTGAGCCTGTCCAAGTCCCTCTGGACGGCATGTCAGCTACACCACTCAGCTTGGTTTCATCTACAAACTTTCTGAGGGTACGCTCAATCCCACTGTCTATGTAATCAATGAAAATACTAAACAGTACAGGTCGCCATATGGACCCTGTGGGATGCCACTTGTCACTAGTCTCCACCTGGACAGTTAGCTGTCGACAGCTACCTTCTGGATGCAACCATCCAGCCAATTCCTCATCCACTGAACAGTCCACCCATCAAATCCATATCTCTCCATTTTAGAGCAGGATGTTGGGGGGGACCATGCCAAAGGCCTTACAGAGGTCCAGACAGATGATGTCCATAGGTCTTCCCTTGTCCTCTGATGTAGCCACTCCATCATAGAAGGCCACTAGGTTGGTCAGGCAGGACTTGCCCTTGGTGAAGCCATGCTGGCTGGCTGTCTTGAATCACCTCCCTGTCCTCCATGTGCCTTAGCACAGCTTTTAGGAAGATCTGTTCCATGATATTCCCAGGCACAAAGGTGAGCCTGACGTGTTGACAGTCCTCCTTTCTACCCTTTTAAAAAAATATTTTAAAATGGGTGCAAAGTTTCCTTTTTTCCAGCCACCAGGGACTTCACCTGACTGCCATTACTTTTCAAAGATGATGGAGAATATGTCACAAAACTCTTTGTTTCTGCACTAAGAGAAAAAAGCATGGAAGTGCCTGGGAACACAGTTGACACACTCCACTTGCTCTGAGAACTGGAACTGACCAAGTGGGAAAGCCAACAATGGAGCAGGATGGGAGGGGGAAAAGACAGCTTTTAAAGTTCTCTGGTACAGTTACAACTATAGCTTCTGAACATGCCTAAGTGGATTTGGACAACTTCCATGGTTATCAGTAATAAGGACAAAAGAAATAATTAGGCTTGCCTGATTTCTACATAATCCTCTGTACAGTGTTTATTCCCTTCCAAGGTGAAGTCGGTGAAGGTCAGCACAATCTGCCTGTTTATCCCCACTGTGATGGTGTATACGCACTCCGTCCGGACAGGGTAGTTGTTGGGATAGTTTGGAGATGTTAGCACACCTGTTTCAGTACTGTAGTTGTGTGAGCACACTTTAAAAAGAAAAGAAACAAATAGGAATTAACTTAATATGTATGCTAAATTAACAGGAAAATTCTATTTCCAAGAGACAGTGGAGCAAACTCTTCCTGGGCACATCTTACTGCTGAATGTCATCACTACAAACTAAAGCCAGAATCCAGCTTTTTCATGTCATTTCTTATATTTGAGTTGATTTGTTCAGCTCTTACCAGAACATTGGCCCTGTAATAAATGGGCAACAGAAGACTAATTCCAACTGCCTACATTGGCTTTGACCTAAAACCCAGGTCAGCAGAGATAGGAAACTGAAAGGGATGTCTTGATCAACACCAAAGGTGGGATTCTTGAATTTCTGAAAAGCAGTGGTGGTGGAAACTGAATGCAGTCTTCAGATATGAGGAGATGGTGTATTGTTCTCAGGCATTCCCCATGATCAAACCTGGGAGACGGGGATTTAAATCTAAATTTATTTTCCCATTTTCTGGGCCACGTGTGACAATCAGTTGGAAAATAGTGTAATCCTTAGATTGTGAAGGCAAAGCAGTTCTACTTAAGGTCTTATACTAAAATCAGATACATGACTTCTCTGTAAGCACTGCAGAAGCATCTTGGTGTTATGAGGTGGAAAGAAAAAAAAAGACGTGGACTAAAGCTGAGCCAGAACCTCATCAATAATTAAAAGGAAGATCTTTCAAAAGCACAGACATAAGGACTAGGAATGAAAATATCTTAAAAATATATTTATAACATATTTTTAAAATATTTAAAAATATAAAAATGGTAATTCTTTTGAAGATAAAATTTGCCATATATTAGTTGGTCACAGTCTGAAAAAGGTTTGTGATCTGGCTGCAAAAAAGGCAAGAAGAAATGTAATCCGTGTCAGATGTTTTCAGTCGAAACAGGGAATCTTGATACCAATGCACATGGTGACACGTCACCTGGAAAAATGTGGATTGCCATGGTCACTGATGTTCTGGAAATCAAATGAGAAGACGACAGAGGTTGAGGAAATAACAGGAAATTAGTAGATTAGTAGGCAAGGAACACTAGAGGAGCTTAATTTGTTTAGCTTAGCAAGCGCAGAAGAAAAAGAAAGAGATAAACATCAAGAAGCATGAAGAAAAGAAAAATAGAACACACTCTCTCTCAATGACAGTACAGCTCTGAAGTTAAAAATTGTCCATGAATACAGATATTCGGAAATTAGCAGAAAGTTTCTATCAGGGGGTTTCTAGAGCCAGCCAACATTAACAGATGCAGAAAGGGGAAAAAAGTCTGCTGGTTTTTAAGATACAGTTTGATAATTTTAATTAAGAGAGGGACTCCATTATGTAGCTCTTGGCAAAAAAAAAACAAAGGGGAGAGGGAGCATAAAATTGTGGACTCCTCTAGTCCTCCATTCCCCTATTTCAGGTCCTACAGGTTGCACATATAAGAAATGAAAGCAGGTTTCTCAAATGCTTTTAATCAAATAGGCAAGGTTAGACTAATTATAAAGTACAACTGAAAGAGCAAGCAAAATATTATGATTAACTTTGCACTCATTTAAGCTGACTGCCACAGATCTCTGAAACCTGTTTTCTAACATAGCACAGCTGCAGCAGTAATACTTGTGCTTATCACTTTAATATGCATAATAATTTAGGGGGAGGGGATGAAATCACAGTTCAGTCCCTCTGTGTCTGAGGCTGGTCATTTCTATGTCTGTTTTCTATCCATTCTACCCACCAAAACACTCTTGCTTATAATAGTGTCTTTTTTAATGGTTGTTTTTTCAATTCTTGGTGACCTGGAAGGCCCCTGTGGAAAATGCTTTCGGTGGGATAAATACCCTCAAAGCTGGCTACCAGGCTCATGTTCCTAATTCATCACGAGGACAACAAAGAAACGTGACATAGAAACAGGCCAATAATACCCTGCCATTGGGTTGTACATTGTATTGACAAGTCAAAAAGGTCTCAGGCACTAGTTTACCTAAAATCACAATCTATTAAAGTCTTTATCTAGAATTTTAGTCACTTGTGTGTTCATATGCTCTAATGAATGCATATAACAATCAGGTTAGTCCTGGTCATCTTAAAAACTTTATTCTGCCTTATAAATCCTCATAATGCCCTTTCTGTGCTTCCAGCTCCCGTGGAGTTTCACGGTACGTAGGGCTTATCATCAACCCGCAGATCCTCAAGTCATGTGGTTTCTTGAGAACACTGCCTGCAGGGCTAGAAATCTGACTTAGAAATGTGACCCAAGTTTTTCCTAATGGCTCATTGCACAAAAAGCAATAAAAAAATTAAAATTAAAATGTGTGTTTGTTAGATTTATTATTAGGTTTACTATTTATTAGCTTACTTATTTTTTAATTAATTTCCTCCTGATTTTTGAAGGGAAGGTGCCTGACTCATGCACATTTAGTGGTTAGAGCTGTTGCAATACTACCGTTCCTTATTCACTCAGAGGCTAGGAGAATACTAGCTTTCAGACTGGAGAATATTAAAACTGATGCACTAGATAAGGGCCCTGAGGATAAAATTAGCAACACAGAAGCTAAAATATTTTTATCACCCCTTTTAAGAACAATTTCCACAGAATTGTCCAGGTTCCCTCCCTCACCAAAGTTTGCTTTCTTGGGAGTAATCCATACAGAAACTCCTATCCAAAGTGTGCCATTTTAAACTGGATGCTGTACAGTGCTCTACACTGCACATAACAATCTTCTTTGTGAGCTAAGGGTGATAAGTGGAGCCCAGACTGCCTTAGAAATGTCAGACTTCTGGCCACAGTGAAAGAAATCCAAGTGTAGACACTGCTATGATGACTGGGGAAAGCATAAATGAACCCATGTTTTGTGTCAGCCAACTCTCTTCTGGTAACTGGATTCATTTGCTGTGTTCTGCTTTCAGCAGGAGAGCTGGCATTCCCCTCGCTAACACAGCACTTGGGGGTGTGCTTGGGCAGTAACAGTTCCTTCAGTGAAAACTGTTAGCAAAGTTAGCAGGAAAAATGTATTTTGACTGCTTTGCCAAAGTTCAGAATGCAGTCTAACTCCATAACGTGATTATTATATGCCTGAAAAAAATATGAATTCGATTTAGTTTGAAGACAGTTATCACTGCTCGTGAATTTGTGGCAGCAATTTCCAAGGACAATCGCACATCTTGACTTACCAGTGTGTCAGGTTTTGAAAGCTATTCAATCCGCTTTCTGATTTTGGTCCTAAATATGTTTGCTGTTCTGAAAAAAATGCCATAAATGGCAGTAATCCACTGTAATAGCCAACAACGGAGAAAAATGCCAGCTTTTGTACCCCTCACTCATGATTGTATACTGCAGAAAATTACGTCCGTGGTTTTTCCCATAAAGAGACATTCATCACTTGCCACAATTCTTATTAATCAAAAATAAAACTATAATGTCATATGTAAAATGGCAGTTTCTTCCTTTCGATCTCACTCTGCCAAAGGAAAACTGGGATCCCTAACAATTAGACTTTTATGCAACACTATGCATGTTTAGAAAAAAAAAGGAAGAAACTATCACATGAAGTATCCACCTCTCCACAGGCATTGGAAAAGCACATCTGTACTCCAGGGCCTTCTGGTGCTGCTGCTGGCAGATGCTAGCAGCCTTAACTTCTACCAAGGAGGCACACAAAGGTCCTTTGTACCATTTCAGACCAAAATGCCTTAGCAACACTGGGTACAGCTGTTCAAGAAGAATCTCTGACTCTCTTCTGCTGATTTACACATGAACACACATACTATAGAGCTGCATACACATATATAAGCATCTATAGGCAGACTAATACTCTGATCAAACATAACCAAGTTACAGTGGTCTAACAAGTGGCCAGTTGCCAGCTGATGGAGCCTTTTTCCTGAGACTCACCACGAGCTGAGCAGATGCCCAAGATGCCTGCAGGACTTCAGACTTTTTTTCTGTCTTAGCTCAGCCTCGTTCAACCATGCCCTGTGTCCCTGCATGCACATATTGGTCAGACATTACTTTCCATTCTTGTCTTTGCTCATTCAGCTGAAGAGAAAAGCCAGGCAACATCCTCCTAATAATTACTGGATTCAGTCAGCAAGATGGTAACTGAGATCTCGACTTGTACTCAGCTATCAAAAAAGAAGGCACAAAAATCTATACATCACTTTCATGTGCACTTTTAAGTCTATGGGTGCATGTATGTTTTTCTTCCTTTCCTCATCTTTCTCAAACTCAATGACTTCTCCAGTCAGTCGTTGTCAGCTAACATGTACCACACAATGAAGCTATTTAAAACCAAGTTACCCCTCTTGGTATAAAATATAATTCACAATTCAGGATGATAAGGAGGAAAAATATTATCTTTTACCAAAGCCAAGAAAAGACCAGGAATAAAAAACCTCTATCATCAGGAAGGCAATCTGCTAAAAACCTTGTTAAGGATGACTTTTCTCAGCAGAAAGGATGAAATGAAGCCTCCTTACTGAAACAAATAAATGAAGAAAAGGGGAAAATCCCTCCCAAAACCCCTTTTCAAAGTAAAACAAATAAATTCCCACTTACTTGTGAAGAAGTCAAGGACAATAAAATACATACTCTGACTCTAGTGCTACTCCTATTGGAAAATCGTGGCCTGCCTCTTTCAAGACCCTGAGCAACACTTGCAGGAAAGACTGAGCCCTTTGAAAGATTTTTCAGTACTTTTACACGGGTTCTTTGTGCTGTGGTCAGCCAAGATGGGCAAAAGAAAAATCCTAAAATCTATCATTTGGTATTTGAGACGTGGATTCTAGGAAATCAATCCAAACACTACCCTGCTTTCCATGTCACTTTCCCCTTGAAAAGACAGAAAGATGGCCAAGAGCTAAGCAGCTGAGGTACAGATAATTAAAGTGGGCAATATACATTTTAAACAACTGAGTATCATGTGAGCGTGTTTGACTGAGGAGCTTCCATTTGTATGGCTGCTGTATGATTTATTCACAGCTACTAGCTGGCAGGCTGCTGAAACCATTGTTTGCACTTTATGGACCCTGGCCATAGCTGTATCTCATGGCATTCGGATTTTTTGAGAGGAAATATAGCTTTGCCATTATTTTCAGACTACTTTTCAACTAATTAATATATCACAGATAAACCACGCTAGCACAAACATTGTTTGTTAAGAGGCATGGAGAAGCACATTTTTTTTTACTCCCATTTATTCTTCTTTGGGGGCCAATCTTGACCATCTTTTCAAAAGCACATTCTCTGTAAAATAACTCCAGGCAAAAGCCTATTGAAATGTCTAATATGAACCAGAACAGCTTTGACCAGTTCTGATATTGGTTACACTCTAGCTGGCTATGAAAACATAGCTCAAAAATATGAAAGATTCTTACTGCACAAGAAACATTATTAGAACCACATTTTCCTTAACAGAAAAATGGAAATAGGCAGCAGATGTAAAAATAAATAAATAAAAAAAATCCATAGCTTTGGTAAATCTCTCAGATATTATTATGCTCAGCAGTTTGCTACCATAGTGTAACTCGATATACATAAGATGAATATCAGGCCTAAACTTTTCACAGTATGAAAACTAAACTTGATATTATTTCAGGGAAGTGGGGAGTTGCTTCTCACAGCAAAGTCCACACACACATGTGTTTGCCTTCTCTCAGGCCACAGCAGCATCAAAACACTTTATTCTTAATGAAAAATGAATGTTAACAGTCCAGTATTTATGACAACTTTATATACTGTTATGCTTGTGCTGGGACAAAAAGAAACAAATCTCTGTATAGAAAACAGATCCTAGTTTCAACTTCTCAATAAGTTTATTACTCCCATTTTTAGTAGTTATCTGCTACTTTGCCATCCTTATACAACTTATAGTGGTTGAAAAGAAAAAGCATTTATTCTAGAGATCATAGTTCTAGGTCTGAGTGAGAATAAATTGAGAGTTAGCCCAGTTTAGCTGAAAAGTAGTAAATATGTCTATGTTAATTATGGGAAAAGAAAATCATACCTGTTGTCTAGACTTTGGATTAAGATATTATATAGTTCTAATTTCATATAAACATTTTATACATAGCTGTTAATAGCACTGATGAGAAACCGGAGTTGCATTTTTAAGGCATAGCTTGAAATTATTCCAGGGACGGTGTTAATGCCGTTTGAACCTCATGGGATGCGTGTGGAAGGGCTTTGGATGAAAGATGAGAAAATCCAGTCACGGTGGCAGCAGTGAAGGAGGGGAATATGGAAGAGAGGAGGCAGAGTGAAGCTGGACAGAAAATACTGGGACAGAAAAGCACTGAGATAACTAGCAAAACCAGAGAAACTGATAGGGTTACACAGAAACTGAAATACAGATTAATGTAGAATAAAGAATATTTTGATCTTGATGAACTGTGAGAAGAGCTGCTACAAGAACAGTTAGGAAGGAATCAAATCTCTACGTGAAATATTAATCTGAAGGAGAGTAAAAGAAAAATATCACAGTAACTAGCAATAATCATATTTACAAAAGTTGCAGTTTGCGGCTGCAAAAACAAGCTCATAAAAGACTTTATAAGACTGATAATTTCACGATTTCTCACTAGTAAGAACTCAGTTTCCAAACTACAGAGTCTTTCTTTAAAAGAATTTAAAAGGAGAACTTGGGGTTTGGCCTATTATTTTCTAACAAATAAAAATTTCCTCCCTGGAATAGTTCTTATTAAATCTTAATTGTTTTTACTGACTTTGGTTTCCATGCCAAGATAACTCAAGTATGAATGAAGGCAGCTGAGAAAAGGGATTATTTGGATTTATAATTTCTCTGGTAGTGAATAATAACACAGGGGCAAAATCTGTACTGGTCTCGCCCACACACATGCTTGAAAGATGAAATAATAGCCAAATCTCCAAAGCTGTCACCAAGAAAGCAGTTATTTTTCACAAGGTAGTATTTTTCACAAGGAAGTTTTGCTGGCTTTAAACAGGTTAGAGAAACTCAAAAAGTAGGAAAAATAAAATTATTAAAGAAACTAAGAGCAAACAAAGTGTAGCCATTGGCAGTTCATGGCTGCACAGGTAAGTACTATGAATTTCTGGTATTCTCTATGTCTTCTGTGGTTTAATTCTGCGAGGCAGAACCTGTCCCTCTGCCTACATAAATTCTCTTGACTACAGATCTGTGTTTAGCAGTGAGGGGAGCAATAGCAGATCCATGTCTAATTGGGTCTACGAAACTGGTAGTTATAATCTTTCACCAAAAGGCTTCTTTTTCAAGTTCAGTCACTGCTAAAATGCCCTCTGTTCTGGATTCATGTGCAAATACTGAATCACGTATGGTGGGTTCAGCATAGTTTGAAAACACAGGTGTGCCTCTACCCTGGAAAAATCTTCAAATCAATTAGAATTCTGAGTAATTTCTCAGGTTTTCTTGGCTTTAAGGGAATGAACAGTCATTGTTCTCTTCAATAGTCTTTTTCCCCATTGATATATGCCTTGGCCCCTTAAAAGAAGATACATAAAGGACAGATTTAAGGCGTACCAGGAACCTGGAACTCTGCTGGAGACAGAAACGTTGCACTCTTAATGTAAAAAAACCAGCTTGTGCTTTGAGATTATTTTGCTGCTTTATCAAATTTCATCCCATATACCTTTCTCTGCCCACCATCAATATTGCACCTAAATAGGGTGACTGAATTAATTTTTATGGCACCTGAGAGTTCAAGTGAATTGTCCATGATTGCTAAGCTTCCTAGATCATACACACTCAGATCAGAATGGACAAAGCAAATTCAGAAAATACTTTTCTTAAATAATTCATGCAGTTCTGCCATGTCAGCTCTTTCTGGCTTTTTAAAGAAAATAGCAGTGTTGCTTTCAGAAATTGCCTTCTGCTTTCCTAGATAGGAAAAAGCATGTGAGTCAAGAAGGATAAGTAATGAAGGGCAGAGGAGGCACCAGGCAGTCTTCTGCTAACACAGAAAATAATGTTTCTGTTTCTTGTAGTGGTTATTTACAGTGACAGATGAAAACACTTAATTTGCATAATGAAAAGACTGACATACTACCTTTTGAGGCGTTCAGGGAGATATAATTAGCTGAGAAGCCCTCAGATGCAATGCTGTGATCAGTCACGAAGGACAACATCATCACGTTGCCACCACTAGTGAGAGATGGTGGAACCGATCTTCCACAGTACCTGAAGCAAAAAGATGCCCCAAATTGAATAGCAGTACTTTATGAAGCATCTGTATCACTGGAAGAGGATTCAGCTTCCCCGAGTAGTTTGAACAGTTACACATACACAAATCTCTCCTTTGGGTTATAGAGATCCCAGCCACGTACCCTGTATCATGGGGCTTCAGCTTCCCCGAGTAGTTTGAACAGTTACACATACACAAATCTCTCCTTTGGGTTATAGAGATCCCAGCCATGTACCCTGTATCAAATACTACTACGTGTGCAAGGGTACAAACCTAAATTGCCTGGCAAAATCAGAGGAGAAACTGTCAAATTCTTATTGAAACTAGTCTGTGCTGCATCTACAACATATTCTGGGTTTTTGTAGCAGTTGAAGCAGCTGGCCAAAGCCTAAAGTTGCAAAACACTCTCCATTATAATAGGAGAGTCATTTGCTCCATATTTTCCAAAATACTGCCATGTCAGCCAACTACTTTACAGCCTGTAGCTGCAGCTGGATACTGTTCCTAAGTAGTCCAGACATTCTTGAATTCTAGGACAGCAAGAAAACCCTGTGTGTATCCAATTGGAGAAGGGGGAAAAAAAGGAATTATTCTTCCTTAAGATAAAGATCAGGAGAAAGTGAAAACAAAGTCATAAAATGGATACTTTGGTTTAGTTGGTGGATAGTTTGGTTTAGTTTTTGCCAAGATCCAAATGCACAATCTTTTAAGTAATCTTTTTTTCACTTCTCCAAGTGTTTCAAACCATGTCTTTACCTGGGCACAGATATATTAATGCTTTTGAACTTCATTCCCATGAGTCAAAACGTTAATGGAGCTGGAAACCCGCCCTTAAAATTGCAAACCATGTCTTTACCTGGGCACAGATATATTAATGCTTTTGAACTTAATTCCCATGAGTCAAAATGTTAACGGAGCTGGACAATGTCAGCTATTGAAACCCGCCCTTAAAATTACTGTCTCTCCTAACACAAGATAGTTTCTCTCAGTATGCTATTTATTAAATGTGGTTCTCATTCCATGGTCAAAGAAAGCAAGCTGCCTTTACTATGCTAGGCAGAAAAATTGCTACTACTGTTTCTGTAATACAGAGAAATTAAGCTATACACAAAATTTAAGAAAGCAAACTGGATGTTGAGATCTATAGAATAGCGTTCACTCTACAGTAATTCAGCTTTGTAGGACATATTCACCTTCCCAATTTTTGTGCAGTGCTGTTGTCATATATTTCAAGATAATCCTTTCTGCAATTATAATCAAATTGCAGGTTAAATGACGTGAACGTCAGGCGGATAAGGAAGCCAGATTGGACGTTGATAATCCAGGTACAGTTAATGCCATGTGGATAGACATCTGGGTGACCAGGACTTGTAATGGTTCCTTCGGGTCTGGTGAGAATTTCACCACATACTGTAGAGATTTAAAACATCATGTTAAATGATATAATTATTAAAAAATAATAAGCAGTTATAAAATTGGTTACTTTTTCTTCTGAAATGTCATAGTCTTTTTTCTTTGATGCATACTTCACTAAATGATTTAGAATTTACCTCCTATTACATGATCATAAAACTTAATGGCCAACTGGTTTCAGTGTACAGGAAAATTTGGAAAGTCTCGACACTATATAGAAAACAACAAAAAAATCCTTACCTGTATCTATTGGCCAGTACTCAGCCCTGAAGCCAAGGTTGGTAAGAGAGGAAGCTCTGAATTTGATATAGAGAACGCTCCGTGTAGATTGCACTCTAGATGGTACAGCTGTACCACAGTATTTCCCCAGAAGAGGAGAGTCTGTGTTGTTGCCATCTCTGACCTGAAGAACAGTGTATTCAAAATATCCCTTACAAATTTATATTATATAAATGTTGTAAGCATAAATGATTTCATAAGAACCGTGTAAAAGAGATCTTTAGGAAGTCGAACCCTACCCTTTCTTCAGCATGGTTTCTACTACAGGCACATACAATGCAACCTTATGATTGTCCCACCTAAGGCGCGTCAGATGGAGAAAAGCTGAGGTCTTACACCCTCAACAGTAAGCAGCACATAAACCTCCAAAACCAGGCCTGTTTATTTAAAGACACCTGCTACTTGACTCTGATTATCAAAATGGTCATATCATCTTTGGAGAACCCAAGTAAACGTTTGGGAACCCATTATGAACCTGGAAAAGCTTTTATGACTGTTGTAGGAAGTGCTTGTCTGTCAAGCAATCTGCTTTGGTGGAGATGGGTGTGAGAAGGAACATACAGATAAGAATCCATCTACTATTCATAGTATAAGTGTATTGTTCTTTACCTCAATGTAGTCTGAATCACATGTGGTTGTATTTCGAATGCCAAAGTCGATAAAGTTTAGAACCACCGCTTTGCTCTCCGGCTGGGAGATGATCCACTCACAGGTCTTTGGGTGAGGGGGCACCCTGGGGTAGTAAGGTGAATGGATAGTGCCTGCTCCAGACAAGGAGCCTCCACAGGCTGCCAAGAGACACCAACAATCAGTACTTGTGATGAATGATTTCAAGGAATGTATAACGTGATGTCTATCAAATATCACTATGAAATTACAAGAAAAAAAAAATCACTAAAAACCAATTTCCTTACTGACTCTACTACAGATCCAATTAGCATTAAGAAAGTATTTAAAAGAACATAATGCTATAAGTATAGCGTAAACATGTACATACAGAAGACCAGCCTAAGTGTGCCCATGAAAACTAATGGATTTGACTCATTTGTGTCCCAGATTTGTTGGTAATTAAGAACTAAAAGATATGAAAAATGAAAGCAAAACATTTGGGCAGAATTATAACTATATCATCTTTGGTATGTTAGCAGCAAGTGCTATATCATTAATAGAAGCAATGAGGGGTGCATTTCCAAGCATGCTAGGAGTGCCTACAACAGACCTACTGCAGGCATCATCTTCACCTGAAAGGAGCAATAAATAAACAAACTGACTCTTTTTGCTTTCTTTCCTTTCTTTGGAAGGTTGTCTTAAACCCATTATATGGATAATATAGTATGAAAATGACTGAAAGTGTCCAAATTACAGATCAGTTCACCGTGCAAGTCACCAGTTCCTCTTACCAACTTGATAAACAGCCCTGAAGCTGGCCCTTTGCACAGAAGCGTCAGACTTGAACTTGATCCAGAGACTGTTGCTGGTAGAAGTGATTGGAGACATGAGTGTACTATGACAGAACCTGCTAATAAGGGAAGACATCTCACTGTCACCATCTCGAACCTAGTCAGAAAAAAAAAAAAGAAACATATCAGATCATAAAAGTGCTGGGATCTGATATCTGGATAAAATTATAATCTCACAAGAGCTGCTAAATAACAAAAGGAGTAACTATTGTATTTATTTATAAGAGGAACAAAGAGCCATCACAGTAATTGGCACAGGCACATGATTTACAAGACCTCAGAGGGAGGATCAGATGACGGGCACAGAAGACACAGACACATGCTACTGTCACAGGACATTAAGATGATATAGACCCTCTCTATGAACCAGAGCTTTAGTACAAGTTGGGCCTATGCTTCCAAAAATGACACCTTTAGTATGAAAGAGACAGGTAAGGTGCTCACCAGTGTTAGCTAATAAATTTAGCACTAAAATCTGCTGGGGGAAAAAGTGGGTATTTGTGATTTTCTTGCTCTGGCCATGAAGCTTCTAATGAATTTTCAATGGCACTTCTCCAGAACAAGCACATGTCCCATCACACCCATACATACTTGCAGCCAGACAGCTCACTAACAGGAGGTGCAACTCTGAGCCCCCGAAGCAGCAAAGAGGTATACTGATGGCTTTCCATTACTTTATCTGAAGGGTCCAATTCACAATAATGACAGTATCAGGGAATCTCTTCCAGCTCTTACCTTCTGCACTGCCACTCTACTGACCTCAATCAATTTGCTAATCAAAGGAGAAACGTATCTTATGTGTTTTCCCAGAACTTGATTACAAATCCTGATTACCAAGGGGATTAGAAGGGAAAGAGGTATTTGGGACTCCAAACTTCAGGCCCTGAACCCACCGTCCATAAGTAAGAGTAGGTATATCCAAGGGACCAGGCAGAGCACTGCTATAGCAAAGAGCTCTGAACACCCTCTGGGGTGCCCATCCCATTCCAAGAGGGCTGCCAACAAGCTGAGGGCCAAAAAACAGAGGTGGTGGAGGCCCCATCCCTGGAGACATTCAAGGTCATGCTTAATGAGCCTCTGAGCAATTTCATGTAGAGATGTCCCTGCTTACTGCAGGGAGCTTGTACTAGATGTTCTTTAAAGGTCCCTTCCAACCCAACACATTCTATGATTCTAAGTCAGGTCCGCTGCTATTTGCCCAGGCTAAGAAAAATGCAACTTTTCTCCCAAAGATTCTTCTGAAAACAAAACAACTCTTTTCTGCTGTAAAAGTGGTGGTTGCTCATGTAGCTGGAGCTGCTTTTAAATGCATCTACATGTTGTCAACCCCCAAAAAATCATTTCAGTGAAATAACTGGCAAAGCCAGGGACATACACCTTTCAGATCCCCTCTCACATCACCTCTTCTTTCCTCTCCACGGGCTGGGAGAGAAGGCAGTGAACCCTTGTTGGTACCCTGGTGAGCAGGTAGTGGCTGGCCTGCTTGCCCAGCTTTGGCAATCTCCAGCTGGTGAGATGGTTTTCTGACTAACAGATATTTCTCCGGAACTTGAGTTTGAGGTGACAGAATTATTCTGGATTTATAGAGGAGCAAGTGAAACAGAATTTGTGCTAAAATATTTACAAAATCTTTGTAAATATTTTACAAAATCTGTTAAAGTTTCCAGAGCTTCAGGAAATGTTCACAGGAGTTTACATTTTTTCTTCTTACATTTTTGGTTTACAAAGCCCAGTGAGTAGTGATAAAAATAACCGGTTCTCTAAATCATGTCAGCAAATGTCTCCTATCGCAAGTTAGAAGGATGGCAAGGAGAAGGAGCTGCCTCGGCTAACACCTTACTTCTGCTGCACCACATCAGAGTCTTTCTTAAATAAAAAGTTTTATTGTCTCTAGTTTCTTATTGCAGATACCTGGGCCCAGGCTGTTCCTTCCTTAGTAAGAGACTAAACATCCCTCCCTGAGAAGGTGCCTGTGAGCTGTGTCTGGTCCCTGAGGTTTCCTGGTATCTCCAGGGTCAGGAATAATCTGCACCTTTTCAAAGAGACAAAACAATTGTCTGAGAGTGACTTTTAAACTAACTGGAATGCCCAAAAGCTGCCTCCCTAGCTGAACTTCATGATAAAACCCAGTGTTTTTTAGAAAAAAACATATGTGGAAAATCAGGCCTTGATTCTTTAGTTCTTTAGTTGCACTGACCGCCCTGCTCAGAAAATGTCAGTCCTGTTCCTCTGCTCTGGGCTGAGCCACCAAGTGAGAGGTTGGGAAGAAGAGGAGGACAGAAGCACAGGGAAGCTGAATGGTTTGTGACCGATCAGGGAACGGCGAGGTAAATGCCTTGCTGAACTAATACAAACTGATTGCGTTCAACAGAAATGGTTTTGTTTCTCTGGCTGCTGTGAATTTAGCTGCTGTTCTGCCAGCAATTAGGCAACAGGAGTACCAGGCCAAACAAACAAAAGCTGTCTGTTTTCATTAAATACACTTCCCCTCTCATTTCAGAAATTAATTACACTTCATTCCAACCCAAGTCTCTGAATTAGAGGAGAAGGGAAGGGAACGATGTCAGCACAATAGCATCTTTTAAAAACAGATTAACTGCATGGAGCTCACAGGGGCCTGTTCCCCGCTTGGTCAAGAAGAGATTAAGCACACAGGGGTTGCAGGGCTTGCTCCTCCCTGCTCCCACTGTGGGGGGACCTTGGCTAATCCACTGGCTGTCAGAACCCAGTTGGTTTTACTTCTGTTCACCTCTCTGTGGTGCAGCCTCAGTTTTATACAAAGAGCCATATCCGGCACTCATTCCATGTAGGATGAGGTGTTTATGACTGTAATATTGTGACGCACAGAATCACATGGGGTTGGAAGGGACCTCTGGAGATCATCCAGTCCAACCCCCTGCCAAAGCAGGTCCACCCAGAGCAGCTTGCCCAGGAACGTGTCCAGGCGGGTTTGAATGTCTCCAGAGAAGGAGACCCCACCACCTCCCTGGGCAGCCTCTGCCAGGGCTCTGCCATCCTCACAGCAAAGAAGTTCCTCCTCATGTTTAGGTGGAACTTCTTATATTCGGGTTTGTGCCCATTTCCTCTTGTCCTGTCCCTGGGCACCACTGAAAAAAGACCAGCCCCGTTCTCTTGACACCCTCCTTTTAAGTATTTATAAGCATTGATCAGATCCCCCCTCAGCCTTCTCTTCTCCAGACTAAAAAGAGCCAAGTCCCTCAGCCTCTCCTCGTAAGGGAGATGCTCCAGGCCCCTCATCATCTTTGTAGCCCTAGTGTAGACGCAGTGTGGAGGAACACAGGCCAGGCATGACAGCAGACGCCTTGAGACGTGGCGAGTCAGGACGTGGCACAGAGGAGCACAGGGGTGTCAGGAAGGGGGTACGGGCGACAAACATAAAGAGCCTGTCAGGCCCTGAGGGCACCACCAGGAGTCCCTGGCCCAGCCCTGCACCCTGCCCACGGCCCAGGCCCCCCAGGGCCATGAGGCCCTGCCCCAGTGACGCTGCAGCAGGGCCAGTCTCCAGCTCCCCACAGCCCTGCCTGGCCATGGGCTCTGCTGAGCCAAGCCCACCCACAGGCCCACGTCCCATCCTGACCCTGGCCCACACCTGTCCCCAGGGAGGTGCCCGATGCCCAGGGCTGCCCTGCTCCCTGGCCAGGCCTGTGGGATGGGCCCTGACCCTGCGGCCCTGCTCTGCCCCTCTGGGGACCCCCAGCCCATGCAGCACCATGTCAAACCTTACCCCCCGCCAGATAAAGAAATGCAGACCCGGACCTGGGCAAAACTGGGTTTAAGGATAACAAGTAGAATGATGAAATGGTATCTAGTGTACTTAAAAAGGCACCCTATAGCAGTAAATCTGGATGTAATATCGAGCTGCAGACCAATGAAGAGAGCGCAAGGTGTAGAAGCAAATACAAAAATCACTTCAAGTGAATCTCAGTTAGTATTAATATTACTATTGTATTGTTATTACATTTTCCATATAGAAACATTCTACTGTACTATTATTTTTTCTATAACAATTACATTTAGACTAGTAACAATTCTTGAATTAGACTTGTAAGATTTCAGTTAGGCTAACAATAAACTCCTGGCTTTACGTATGTACATATGTATGTGTATACTTATATGCACATATGTATGTATATATAAATGTATATATGGCATACTTTCTTTTTGTGCCAAAATCAAGATTTCCCATGTAGCTCACAGCTCCAGAAAATGCTGCAAAGTAGCCTTAGTATGATTTCTATTTTTCTTGCGTTCAGTATACATTTACTGAAGGTCCAAACTCCACCCTAATCACGAACAGCCAATAATTAATTTACTGAAGGTCCAAACTCCACCCTAATCATGAACAGCCAATTAAGAATTAGTGTTAAGCTAGACAGATTTTCTTGTTCTCTTATTTTTGCTTCATTCCAAATGTACAGTCCTGCTCTTTTAGCCCCTGTGACTTTTGGACCCTACTAATTGGTATACTTAGTCTTTTGATTAACATCTATTTCTGCAGTGGCCCCTGGGACAGAAATTATGTGGCATGGTTTTGTATACACATGTAATCAATTTTTCATATCAACTGATTAAGAGAAGTCACCTCAACATAATTTGATGAACAACCAGTGTGATTCTCCAGCTCCATATGGGTGAAGTTGAGGTAGATTTTTTCATCCTCTGGCTGCCTGATAACGTAGATACATTGTCGGTTGTTGATATAAGGGTTAGGCCAGAAAGGGGATGTGATAACCCCTTCACTACCCGTGTAATTTCCTCCACAACTAGGATCTGCTATATTAAGAAAAAAAAAAAAAACACATTAATTGAGACAGTTGCAAGTATGGTAACTCTTTCAGCTTAGCCTGCCTCTGTACAAAGGCTGCAAATCAAAGAGGATTTTTCTATTATTAAATAGCAAGTGCTAATTATATCCATTCATGTGTTGTTGGCTGTATCTTAGGAATGTCACAGACCAACCTTTAACGCTGAATTTTACTTACCAGGCGATGTTGTGTAGAGAATATGGAAGCCTTTATCAGTAACTAACTCATCAGAGTGAAAGTGAATCCATGCATATGGCCCAGTGGTTTGGAGGGGAGGTGGAGATTGAGTGCTACAGTATTTACCAAGGACAGGGTCTTGTGGAAGAAGACCGTCTCGAATCTAGACAGAACAACAGAACAGCATTTAGGATTACATGTCTGTCAACTGTGAACAGTAACAACACTCTTAAAGTTATCTTAGGAGCCCCAGGAGATATTATAGGTGGTGGGTGGAAGGAAAGCTCAAAGGAAGTTTCCTCCAAACACACAGGAATCAAGAAGCTGACCCACCAGCATAGCTGTGATGGTGCTCCTATGAGAGTCATCAAGGGCTTTGTGAAAGGGAAAGAAAGTATCAGGAGATCTACTGTTGAACTGTTTTCCTGAAATCACACTCTGCATTGCACAATTTTGGAGAGCACAGTTTCCCATTCCCATGATTGGTCACACTCTGCATTGCACAATTTTGGAGAGCAAGCTATTCCACACCAGTTTCCCGTTCCCATGATTGGGGATTGGTGAATTTTGTAATGATTACTTTGCACTTCAGAAAAAGTCCTAAACTCACACATCAAGTCATGGACTGTACTAAAATATGGATCTATTGATCTTATTCCCTCATAGTTTTCCTTAGGCTGATTAATTCTCTGTGGGTTGACATTTGACAAGGAGTTTGGAGATGGAACTTTGTAAGAAAGTGAAAGCATCCCACCAGATATTTGGCCTGAATCCCATCCTCTTTACTAGTAAGACTCCTACTGACTTCAGTGCAGTGGCATATCATCCTCTCTCTGTTATACTGCCTGTATCTGAGTGTGCATCGATGGTAGGAATAAGTAAAAATTAGCATTTCAACCCAGGATTTAATTTTAGATTTTTAATTTTTCCTTTAGCACATACAAAAAGTTTTGAAATACCTTGTTTTACAATAACATAACCATAAAACTTTGTCATAATCCACAATTAAACTTTACCTCTAAATGGTCATAACTGCAGTTTTCGTGGTGTTCTAGGCTTAGCGTGCCAAAAGCAAATGTGATGAGGAGGCCAGGACTGGTTGAGATGGTCCAGAAACAGTCTCTGTTTACAGGATAGTTACCAGGGTATCCTGGAGAGCTTATTGAGCCGTAAGTACCCGTCAGCTCACCACCACATTCTAGCAGAAAAGAAACATGGAAGAACACAGTCTTTAACACCACATGTCAGGTCAAAAGATGAATTCTCCTCTAGTGTCAAAACTAGGTACAACTTTGGGACCCAGAATGAATTCAACAACAAAGACCAAGCCAAAGAAACCAACAAGTTACTTCTTCCTTTACATTTTACAATTAATTCTGCAATTCAATTGTAAAAACAAAACTCCAAATATTTCCTGATTTGCACAGTAAAAGAAAGACTCTTTCCCAGTTATGATGGAAATGTCTTCAGGAGAATAATCAAAAGCACTGTGCTTTGGATTGGATTTACAAAATTAATCTGAATTTCTGTATTTGGTAGTCTTGTTTCATGTTTTATCCTAGCACAAGACTGTTTTCATTTAGAAAAAAAAAAGTTAATTACAGTGAACTCTGTTTATATACTTGTAATTAAAAAGAAAATAATAATCCCTCTTAGCATAACATTTGGGAATGGTAGAGGTAACTTGTGTGTTATACCTAATTTTAGTCACATTCATACCTCTCTCCTCCTTTGCTCCCCACCCCTCACCCCCCTAAAAAAAGATCTGTTTTCACTTTTCAGTATCTGTATTCATCAGTTTGTAATTATCTATCTAATAATGTCAATTGAAGGAAAAAAAAAAAAAACTACTCCAAAAATTACATTTAAAGCATTTAAATAAATATTTCTGGAAATAAACTGCTCGCCCCCTGAATTTTCCATACTTTTTTCGCTCTATGGCCCTTTCAAGACACAACCCACTGCACAATTTTGTTTCCAGACAATACACAGAACACTGTGTTGAACCAGATGATTTGGGGTTTACTTCTAGAAATACACTGCCAGGCCTCCTGGGAGAATCATACAAAGGCTGTTATCAAGAATTCAGGCAGAAATGTACAGGAAATAATTCCAAAAAATCTCACAGATAATTTAAAATCAAATTCCTAACAATCTATCATGTTTGGAAAGCACGAATCAAACTCTTTAGCCTCTTGTAAATTCAGTGGCAAATAAAAGGCAACTTGCTTGCTCAGACGCTTCTGTGAGAAATGAGAACTAATCAGAAGAACAGCATCTCCAGGAACACATGATCTTTGGGAGATTCCTCACAGGAGGTATAAAACAGCCTTAAAAAACAGCAGAACGTTATTCATGCAGAGGCCTAGAGTTGGAGTTTAAATATTTTAAAGTGACATATATGCCTACATCTCAGCCTCACTCCCTGGTAAAATACTGTCCTACTCCTCCTGATGTTTCCTAATCAAGATAAATAAGTAATTTGTTTTGCTCCAAAGCCATGAAGATGCTAAATTACTTGACATTTCATTAAACTTACCAGGATCCCGAGATTCCCATTGAACAGTAAAACCTCCAGCTGAAATGGTGTGGTTGGAATAGAACCAAAAATACAGGGAGTTGTGGGAACTGAAAAGCTCTGCCGGGGGTGAGGAGCCGCAGTATTTTCCCAGCATGTGCATGGATGCTGAAGGCCCATCGTGGATTTGAAGGAAGTCAGAGTTACACCCATTACTGGCCTCCAGTTGGAAGAGTGGGAAAGTAATACGCAGAATCTAACGGGAAGTAACAAAACAAGAAATTTCTTTTTTTTTTTTTTTTTTTCCCCATCTGCTGAAACACTGTTTATGCAGTAACTCTGTATAGAGGAGATATATCTGTTCATGCAAACTGTGAGGATCTATGAGCTTTGCAGCCACTGTGTCATTTCCCTGAAAAGTTCCAGGACAGAAGAAGATACTACAGAATCTTAAGGATCAAAAGGAAAGAGAGAAGATAGATAGGAAAAATTTGGACAGGGAAGTTTTCTGGAAAGAGCATCCAGTTTTGGGCCCCCTACCATAAAAAAAGACATCGAGGTGCTGGAGCGGGTCCAGAGAAGGGCGACAAAGCTGGTGAGGGGTCTGGAGAATAAGTCTTATGAGGAGAGGCTGAGGGAGCTGGGGTTATTCAGCCTGGAGAAGAGGAGGCTGAGGGGAGACCTTCTTGCTCTCTCCAACTCCCTGAAAGGAGGGTGTAGAGAGGTGGGGGTCGGTCTCTTTTCTCAAGTCACAGGCGACAGGACAAGAGGAAATGGCCTCAAGTTGCCCCAGGGGAGGTTCAGGCTGGATATTAGGAACAATTTTTTCACTGAAAGGGTTCTCAGCCATTGGACTGGGCTGCCCAGGGAGGTGGTTGAGGCCCCATCCCTGGAGGTGTTCAAAAGACGGGTTGATGTAGTGCTGGGAGGTCTGGTTTAGTGATGATGCTCCTTGTTTGTTGTGTGGGTGTCTATTTTTGTCAGTTAGGTTGCCGGTTGGACAAGATGATCTTTAAGGTCCCTTCCAACCTAGAAGATTCTGTGATTCTGTGATTATTTCTACAAACTAATAATCATTTGCCTTTGTCTGTTATATGAGGGAAATATATATATGCGTATATTTCAGGCCATGGGAAAATCTTGAAATACAGCATGAAATACTTTGTTGCAGGTTTCCCATGACAGTTTTCTCATCAGATAATTAACATTTCTCATCCTTGCTATGATTGACAATATTGTCATGGGAGTTAAAAAAATGGAACGAACTTTTTTTCCCACATATAAAATCAGTGTTTTGTAAACCCACTCTAGATACTTAGTGACATACACAGCTTTATGTATGTTCAGATTCTGCACTGATGTGCTTTAATATACCTCTGCTGAAGACCGTAGTGGCTTTCAAGTTTAAGTATATATCACATAAATATATATAATTCTGTGAAAACCACTAGCAACTACTGGTTTATAAAACCACTTAATTCATTCCATGAAATTTCAAAAATAGATCAAGTATTTAGATGCCATGTAAGAAGTCCCATGCTAAAGGGTGAAGCAACATATTTTGTAGTTGTTATTTATAACACAAATGAAATTGTTAGTTGCAGATATGAACCAGAATATGCATTTGAGTGCAACATTTAAAAATGAATCCTTAAAAAATTCAAATGCCATACAAAGCCATTGACAATATGAATTCAGTATTCCATATTTTTGGCACTCGGAAATCAGAAACATGCAAGTGTTCTGGAGTAACTTAGCTCACAAACCAACTTTGGAGCCCACCAGAGCAGAGCTTTTCTCATGCAGCTATTCACAGATCAAATTCTAAAGCAATGTAAAATGGGAACCTTCTCTAGGTGGTGGCAGATGGATACATTCTAATCCTTAGCTGCATTGGCAAAACCTGGAAAATATAACCCAAGCGAATTCTTAGGCTGAGGAGCCTGAAGGCTTGTAAGGATCTGAAACCTAATCTTTTTGAAAAACTGGAGGGTGGATCTAAAAGATTGGATCACAGTATTGGAATATGCGGCAGGAAGATGGTCACGTTTGCTCTGATGAGCTGAGGGGTTCTGCAGAGTGAGGGTTTCTTTAACCTGAACTCTATTTTACCTTGTTGGGGTTAGTTTGAATAACCCAAGCACAGCTGACCCCAGTGTCGTACCGCTGGCTGTTGGGGCTGTTAGGGTAACTGAAAGTCCCCCTGAGGCCTGAGAGATATCCTCCACAAGCTGCAGAAAGAGAGCAAAAATTAAATGGATTCATTTGTGCTATCACTATACAGATGTAAAAAAAATCTTAACTTTCTTGCATAGCTTTGGCTTCCTAAGTACTTAAAACAAGGGTGAAATATACTTCCATAAAAGACTCTTCAGGATTTCCTCTAAAGTGGAATGACATCACAAAAAATGAACAAAACTACTCCCTGGAAGAAAAATAGTTCCTGGAAAAAGAACAAAGATTTTCAGCAGGAATATATGGATACTGCCAGAAGATGTTGATTCTGTTTGTTTCCAGAAGGCTACCTCCAGATTGAATCTTTACATTTTTCTGCTACAATGGAATAGTATTTTGAAGCGAACATGATATAAATTATTTCTCAGTAGCGGTGCATCATAGAAGTTATCCTTCAGGTGTTTTATTTTCCTGTTTATTCTTTTTGGTCAGATTTCTGGGCCTGATAATATGTTTCATGATATACCATGGTCTCTGCTCTCTCTGAGCCATTCAATGAATGGGAGCTGTGAACTGGGAATCCCAAACAGCTACAGAAAAATATGTCCATAGAGCACCCAAAATAAAATACACACACCACTACAGTGTACAACAAGCAGCTGTAGTTTAACATTGAACTGATGCTAAAGAAACATTCAATTCTCAAACTGAAATTAAGTATTTTGTTTCAAGGAGTGGTCAAAATAATATAATTTTATTTGAAGTGTCCATCTAAAACATCTCACCATTTCTCAACCAGATTCAGAATTGTCATGTCATAAAAACATTGGTTTTCCCTTAATTAGGAACTAAACCAGAAGTTGATACATGATAACTTCTCACTGGATTAAAAAAAATGGTTTTCTATCCCTTTTATTATGAATAGTTAATTTTTTTTTTTTCCACATGTGCTTAATAATAAAACATTACTGGTTAGCTATTTAAAGAAAATTGAAAAAAGCCTGAAGTAGCTCTAAAACAGAGCAGATTTCACAGGGCCTCAGTGAAAGTTTTACATTCTGTGTCCTAGGAAAAGTTAATCATCTTCGCAGCAAGCTGCAGTAAATATAAGCCACCTGACAGATGGTTGCCACAGGGATGCTCACTGGAATGCTCTCCTGACTTTGTTTAATTAAAATTAATGACCAAAAAATCCCAAGCAAACAGAAGTGATATTAAGAAGCAACATTAAAGACAGAACCTTGCAGCCACTCTATAAAACTCAGAGTCCCCCATTCTCATGGATGAAATTTCTCTCGTTAGATTGCTGCTTGAAAACCTTTTCTGGCTTTTTGTCTTAACTGAAAACGTCAGGACTTCTCAGCTTTGCAACAGAGGAAATAGTACGCACGAAAGAGAAGCGTTGTTTCTTGTAAATCTATTCTCCTTATATCGGATCCACTTTCCCAACCAGGTTACCAGACCACTTTCTCAGGAACAGAGATCTTATTTTAGGATGTCTGGCGTCTACTCAAGGCCAGTGGGCCTGCAGATCAACTTCATTGTTACGTTCCTACTGCTAAACAAAGCAGCTAGAAACAAAACTCATGGAAAACTCCGACTCCAAGGGACTTTGGGTTGGGACCTGTAATCCACCAAGAAGGGTTTGGGCTTTCCCCCGCCCCCCGCCGTCAAACCTTGGTTCTTATTCACATATTAATCATATCTAATATCAAGTATCTCCTCGTTGAAGCCTGGGGGCCTGTTTCTCCTGGGGAGGAGGTCCCGGCCGTACCTTGCTGGGCGGTCTGGCACTGAGGTCCTGTCCAGCCACCGGTGCACTCGCAGGAGTAGCCGTTGACCCCGTCGGTGCAGCTCCCCCCATTCTGGCATGGGTTGCTAACGCATTCGTCAATGTTCTCCGTACAATTAGGGCCTGTCCAGCCCGCGTTACACAGGCAGAAATATCCAGAGATTATTGCCTACGGGTATAAGTAAATGCAATAAAATGAACAATGAGCATGGATCACCTAAAGGAATCAATGTCGTTGGCAGAAAGATTGATACTTACACTCGTTTTATGGGGTGATATCAGAGCAAAGAAATAAAACATTTGGAATTTAAGAGCCTTGATGGTCACTGGTGAATACCAAAATAAACCCAAAGCCTAATCAGATTATCTAGCTCTTTGTTTTTTCTATTAAGTTATTTCTTTGCAGGGCTCCTTCAAATTACTTTCTAAAAAGTCAGAATCTGTATTCATTTAGCCATTCGGAAAACTGTTTGCTTGGCTTTGAAACAATCACCCTAGAAACAACTCAATCATATTATCTAAACATTATAAATAGCAAGTGAAGATAACAGTGATTTATAAATCATTTCTTTCAGGCCTGTTCTCTGGGAAGTCTGCACTGCAGTTACGTGGGCTATTAACTTTCTTTTTCACCCTGAGGGATGTGAAATGGGAAAAATTTCATTGCCTTCTCTGCATTATTCCTCATTCTGTGTGTCTCTTTTCCATTTCTTCTGCCTCAACCTTTACTATTTTTCCTTATTATCAAGTCTTCTAATACCTCTAACTTAGTGGACAAAGTAAATGGTCGCTGTGCATGAGAATGAGTCCACACCACCAATCAGCAAAGGTCTAAAGCACTCAGCACCAGTAAAAACCCACCAGCACCAGTATCCCATCGCTAGCCTGGGGTACCAGCTACCACCTTTCTGGTTATTAGTGCCAAGACTGCTGCCTCCACTTCAAGCACAAAGAAATAGCTTGTGTGCCATGAAACTCACTTGGTTTTCCTTTGGTCTATCCGTTGATCTCCCATTCCTTGCTGACCTTGCCTCATTACCTTTACTGTGTCTGCACTCAGCTTTCAGTCTCCCTGCTCTCTGTGGTGTTACTGGTTATAACCATACTTGTTCAGCTCTGGGCCCCTCACCACAGGAAGGACATTGAGGGGCTGGAGCGTGTCCAGAGGAGAGCCACCAAGCTGGGGAGGGGTCTGGAGAACAAGTCACACAAGGAGAGGCTGAGGGAACTGGGCATGTTGAGTTTGGAGAAGAGGAGGCTGAGGGGAGACCTCCTTGCCCTCTCCAACTCCCTGAAAGGAGGGTGTAGAGAGGTGGGGGTTGGCCTCTTCTCCCAAGGGAATCATGACAGGAGCAGAGGAAATGGTCTGAAGTTGGGGCAGGGGAGGTTTAGATGAGATCTGAGGAAGAATGACTTTGCTGAGAGGGTGGTCAGGCCCTGGAAGGGCCTGCCCAGGGAGGTGGTGGAGTCACCATCCCTGGAGGGATTTAAGAAACGTGTAGACGTGGCACTTCAGGGCATGCTCTAGTGCCCGAGATTGCTGGCTTGTTGGGTTTTTTTTGCTTTTTTTTGGTGTGTGTGTATAGTTGGACTCGATGATCTCAAAGGTCCCTTCCAACCATCAAGATTCTGTAACTACAAAGCATTGTCATGAATTGTGAGGAGTCCAGCACTTACCAAACACTGTCCATTTGCACAAGGGTTTTGCAGCTGGCAGATATCACTGAGAGGAGAGCACCCATTTGGCCCATATCCACTTCCAGTGTACCCAGATGTGCAGGAACAAAACGGCATTGGCCCTTGGGAGATGAGACAAGATTCAGAAAATAAATTGGTCCTTGTTACAATGACAATACCAACCATGACAGTTAAGGTCCTTGACATTTTGAAACACAGCCTTTATATAATTCTAATTTATTTAATCTTTTGATACGTTCCCTGGTCAGTGTCCAGTTTGACTATGGAAAAATTCCTAGTGCTGCTTTGCTATGGGTATCTGAGAGTCCAAGGTCACCTTTGTGGGAAATGACAGAAGTACTAAAAGGGTAGTTAAGACATGAATAGTAAAAGCAGCTGAAACTGGAAAACTGCATAAAAAACATGAATTTCACCGAATTTCACTAAATTTCAGAGTTGGAAGGGACCTCTAGAGCCCATCCAGCCCAACTCCCCTGCCAAAGCAGGGTTGCCCAGAGCACATCACTCAGGAGCATCCAGGCGGGGCTTGAAGGTCTCCAGAGAAGGGGACTCCACACCCTCCCTGGGCAGCCTGTCCCAGGGCTCTGCCACCCTCACCCCAAACAAGTTCTTCCTCACATTGGAGTGGAACTTCCCATGGTCCAGCTTGTGCCCGTTGCCCCTTGTCCTGTCCCTGGGAACCACTGAGAAGAGTCTGGCTCCACCCTCCTTCAACCAGCCCTTTAGATACTTTCACCCTTTAGATCCCCATATTTTTATGATGAAATCTGCTCTTTGGTGGAGCCTAAATCTATTTCTGTCAGTGTTTGTGGAAAGACCTGCTGGCTTTAGCTAATCTGACTGTAAATTCCTTTGTGTGAGGTGAAACTGGCTGTGGAGAAGGGACTGCAATAGAAATGCAGTGCTACAAAGTGGACTCAGCCTAACCAAACCCTCCTTGAGATTCACACTGGTGTTACTCACAGTCCTTAAGAGCGCACCATACCTGGAGCTGAGGTACAAGTAGCCAAAGGATGGCACCCTCCATTATTTATTGAGCAGATATCAACCTGGGTACATGTTTGACCATCTCCCTCATAACCTGTTCAGAGGTAAATCTCAGTTAGTCTATAACAAATATGTTCTCTGAGTATCAGCAGCAAAACAATAATTTGGTGAGAAAAAGAACTAATTTATGGTGTAAAATCAGAGTCTTCTGCAGTTAGAACATTGAGATCGCCATTGGAGTATATCCTGGCATATTTATTGTGGTTCCTACACTATAGCTAAGATCAGAATCCATCTCCAAGTCCTCCCTGATTTTAGAAAAAAGGTGTATTACTATTAGGCAAATATAGGTGTGGTCAGAGCGAGGCCATAGGAGCTCAGGTCTCTCAGCCACCATGTGCTTCCCTCCCTGTGCTTCTGCACCCAGCCAGCCCCAACCTTCTCCGGGCTTCCTGCTGCACACCACATCTGCCCTTGGGTCTCAAACACAACATCCAGCTCCTCCCGGGAGGCTCAGCAGGACCAAAGCATGGCCAGAACTGAGGTCCACTGCACCACATCAAAACCTGCCTGAGGATTCATTTCCAGCACGGCGATAGCTCTTCAATGCTCAGTAACCCAGAGTCTTTTGCCATTTAAGCAGCAATTGAAAGGTGAATTAGAAACACTTTTTCCTGCTAGTATTTCTAGTATTGATAGCATGCATTTCATAAAGCACTTTAAATCAAAAACCACAAATTAGAAAGATGTAAGTCATGATTTCCACTGCTTGGCCTGTACTGCAATCGAAACATTGCCGCCTTAGACAGCATTCAGAGCATGACAAACAATTATCTAGGCTTTTTTAAGACAGACAATACAGCTGATTTACGGCACACAGGATACTCTTTCAATGAATACAGACAATGAAATTACTAGCATAATTACACAACCCTTGTTTCTCATTAATGATCTTATAAAGGAGGTACTTCGTCACATCACGGCTCTGACACTGAAAAGGGCACTGAGCACAAGAGAAACACATTTCAGAGGATCATCATTATAGACATACTCTACAGAATGTTCACTTATAGCTGAAGTAGTTTGAATATACTTGGACTCTGCAGAGCACAGCATCTGTCACTCGTTTAGTGGCCAGCCCAGCCCAAACTGCAATAGCATTCTATGTTACAGCATTGCTTTGTTTGTGTGATGCTTCTGTATATAAGACAAATCTTCAGTTTAAGTCTACCATAAAAAAGGCTTAAATGTTTTGAGTCTTCATCCTTTAGGTCTTTCTATAGTTTTACCAACAAAAACATCCATTTTACCTGGTGGACAAAGCCCACAGTGGAAGGATCCCATTGTGTTGATACATTGAACCATTGGCGCTGTGGAGCAGCCTCCATTATTACTTTCACATTCATCAATGTCCTGGCAACTGAAGCCATTTCCTTGCCAGCCTAAAAAGAACCACAGGAGAGAGAGACATTAAAATAGAAAATTCCTGGCCTTTTCATTTTCTTCTTTGACTAGATCTTTTCACAGAGCAGAAAAATATGACTTTTGAATCTCATTTCATTAACACAAGAGAAGACCTGTCCCTCTCATAAGTAATGAAAGTTAATCCTGGTCTGCAAAATAGGTTACAAACACAACAGGGTGGAGACGTGTGTGCAAGAACATTTCATTTTATTTATTTTAACGTGTGTTTAATTGAAAGCACTTTAACCTAAACAGTTCTGACCTAGTACACACACGTACAATTTGGAGCAAAGCTTTACCATAACTCCAGTTACGATACACTTTAACTTCCCCTTCTATACACACTGCCTACCCAACTCAGGAAAAGGAATCATAGGTTGTATGGCTTAAGGGGACAATTAGATGTTTATATTGCCTTAGGGCAGTAGGCATAGGGACATGAAGGTACCCCAGACCTATTACATGAAGGCAAGAGGACGTGATGGACATGAAGGTACCCCCTCCCACCCGAGAGTGTGGAAGGAGGCGATACCTGCGGGGCAGGGACCACACCAGTAGGAGCCCGGTGTGTTGTGGCACTGCACAGGTGGGTTCTGTGAGCAGGGACGATGAGGGAGGCTGCATTCATCTACGTCAGCACTGCAGGCAGGGCTGCCAGGGGGGGACATCCAGCCAGTGTCACAGATACAGTGGTACTTGGGCTGCCACGGCAAACAGCACATTGCTTATTTTAGACAGTTAGAACAGTCAAGTGTCAGGAGGAGTTCATTTTATAAAAATTTCTTTAAAATCATCGTCAGAAAGCTTTCAGAGCAATACATATTTCACATGTTCTGTTTTATAAGCTTCTTCGGTAGTTTTCTCAGTCTATTTCTTCCTCTGAATTTACCTATTTAGATTATGGAAGCAACAACAAGCTCATTCATTATGTTCATAAAAGAAACCTGTAATTTACCCCAAAGCTCCCAGAGAAAATGAACAGCAATTACGAGCTGTACATAAACATAATTAAAAGTCATCAACTCGCTTTGTAACCAGGGTAAACAGATCGGTGTAAGCAACCTGAAATCAACTTGGCTCTTTTCTTCTAAGCAAAGTGTTCAGTAATCCCTGCCATGTGCAGCGTTGACATTAAATTGCAAATATACATTTTCTTGGAGGAAAACAATTTTCTCTCTAGTAAACTTAACTAATGGCCAGATTTCAGCATTTTTCTAGCTTTGGTCCAATTAAAGCTAATGGGAGCTTTATTGTTGACCGTCACAGGAGCAGACACTGTTAAGCCAACTCTGAACCCTTTTGAAAAGCTTTTTCCACAGAAATGGGCAGAAACCAAGTGACGAGCTGTGAAAACTATAACAAATTCAGCAAAGGAATGATTTTTATAGCGTATGGTAACGAATATGTGGTGTTGTCTGGAAGAGTGCATGGGTGTACAGGAGCATCAAAGAGCACAGGCATGCCAGGGTGGGTGGTTTCGGAGGGTGGCAGCTCCCAGGCCACCATCAATAACGTTCCATGGGTATACCTTTCTCCAGGAAAAAACAGATTCATGATGTTTGTCCTTCTTAATCATTTAGGTAATAAAATAGTCTAGCAGCTTAGAACTCCCCAAATAATGAGTTCAACAGGAAGAACATTATGCTTCAAGTAAGACTGACTATTCAAAGAATATTCCCAAGATCCCTAGGGAGGTAGCAGTGGATCTGACATTGTGACAAGCACGTCTAACAAGACACAAGGCATTTTCAATTCTTTTTGCTGTTCTTTGGACAACAGAGAGGCTACGTTACGTTGTGGAGAGGAATTTCTTGCTGTTTTTTCAGCAGCAGCATGTGCTACGCAGTTTTGCGGTGTTCGGCATTATTTGGTGCTTATTCACAACTTCTGTTGTTCCTTACCTTGTTGGGCTGATCCCTGTCTGCATCTACACAGATGCCATGGCCACAGAGCACCTCAGATCCTGCCTGACAGTCATCAAACTTCGAGGCACAGCGAGGCCCGTAGGTTTCTGGAGTACAGGAGCAGCTAGAGGTGAAAGCAAGCAGAAAAATCAAAATGTTGCCTATATACAGCACTATCCCTGTCTGCATCTACACAGATGCCATGGCCACAGAGCACCTCAGATCCTGCCTGACAGTCATCAAACTTCGAGGCACAGCGAGGCCCGTAGGTTTCTGGAGTACAGGAGCAGCTAGTGGTGAAAGCAAGCAGAAAAATCAAGATGTTGCCTATATAGAATCATAGAATCATAGAATGGTCTAGGTTGGAAGAGACCCTTGGGATCATCGAGTCCAACCATCTCCCCTACTCTACAAAGTCCTCCCCTACACCATGTCCCTCAGCACTGCATCTAAACGGCCCTTAAACACAGCCAGGGATGGTGACTCCACCCCCTCCCTGGGCAGCCTGTTCCAATGCCCGACCACTCTTTCGGTGAAAAATTCCTTCCTAATGTTCAATCTAAACCTCCCCTGTTGGAGCTTGAAGCCGTTCCCTCTCGTTCTGTCACTAATTACCTGTGAGAAGAGACCAGCACCAACCTTTCTAAAGATCACATATTGCCATAGTAAGAGATCTTTCCACACCCTTCCCTCTATGTGGTGTTTCTCACGAAATCTATTTAGCAGTATTGGCAATGCCATTAATAATCATGCACAGAGGCAAAGGCTCCCATTCAGCAGAGACTCAAGAATCACACTTGTGTATATCCATGAGTGTGTGACCCTATGGGAATATATACAGCCTTCTTTTTTTTTTTTTTTACATTTGGAAGTGAAAATTCAGAAAAAAAGCAATGTCTAACACAAGACTAACAGCAGACTATGAGCCTGGAAATCTCCCCTTCAGTCAGAGCGCATGCAAACCTTGTGTTTCAGTTTATGACCCTCATATGATGCCGAGTGCCTAAACCCCTACATCTAGCAACAAGCAGAAAAGCCACATGCCAGAGCACAGGGTACCTTCACAACCACACCTCAGCATGGGGCAGCTCTTCTCCCAGCAGCAGCCCAGCTTTCGGGCAAGCGTGGCGGGCAGGAGGAGGCATCTGGGGCTGATGAGGTGGGAAGGACAAAGAAGTGGGCAGAAGGGATGCATCCCGCAGCAGGGATCTGGCTTGCAGGCTGCCAGCTGCATCACACTGCTATTTATAGGATATACCTTAGTCACAGCACCATACATATGCAGTGGAAGTGAAACGAGGAGCTTCTAAGCCATCAGGTAATATTTCCCTTTTCTCTGGCGCTTTATTTCTACATGGACCAAATCTGAGGATCTGAAACACAACTGAAAGGGACTTAAATGTGCAGAAAGGCTCCTAACAGTCCGCTAGCTTTTTATAACAATGACAGTGAGACACTTGTCTGCCTTCTAGTTACATCATGGAATTATTGGAGTTGGAAGGGACCTTCTAGAGCCCATCCAGCCCAACTCCCCTGCCAAAGCAGGGCTGCCCAGAGCACATCACTCAGGAGCATCCAGGCGGGGCTTGAAGATCTCCAGAGAAGGGGACTCCACACCCTCCCTGGGCAGCCTGTCCCAGGGCTCTGCCACCCTCACCCCAAACAAGTTCTTCCTCACATTGGAGTGGAACTTCCCATGGTCCAGCTTGTGCCCGTTGCCCCTCGTCCTGTCACTGGGAACCACTGAGAAGAGTCCGGCTCCATCCTCCCTCAACCCACCCTTTAGATACTTGTCAGCATTGATAAGGTCTCCCCTCAGCCTTCTCTTCTCCAGGCTAAAGAGTCCCAGCTCTCTCAGTCTCTCCTCATCAGGGAGCTGCTCCAATCCCTCCATCATCTTTGTTGCCCCACGCTGGACTCTCTCCAGCAGTTCCCTGTCTCTCTTGAACTGGGGAGCCCAGCACTGGACGCAGGATTCCAGTTGTGGCCTCCCCAGTGCAGAGCAGAGGGGGAGAATGACCTCCCTCCACCTCCTGGCCACACTCTTCCCTACGCAGCCCAGGATCCCACTGGCCTCTTGGCCACAAGGGCACATTGCTGGCTCATGGAGAGTTTACTGTCCACCAGGACCCCCAGATCCTTCTCCTCAGAAGTGCTTTCCAGCAGGTCCACCCCTAACCTATATTGGTGCTTGGCATTCTTCCTCCCCAGGTGCAGGACCCTACACTTGCCCTGTTGAACCTCATCAGGTATGCTGTGATGTCTGCTGATGTCTGCTCCTCACAGAGACATTCCGCAGGCAGACAGCCCCCTTTGATAGCTTTTAAGCTGGCTAATGCAAACTAGTCTGTAAAAGCATTTATCTGCAGCATTTGAATCAGGTTTTTCCAGTGCAGCTGATCTGGACCTTGGAGCAATTTATTAATAAGCTGCTCAGCTGAAAGAGCAGCTTGATAAGCCAATTGCAGGTAACTAAATGCTGCACCCAGGACAAGCAACCTGGATGAACTTAGGCTTAAAAAAACCCCAACACAATGGCTTAATGCTTAACTGCAGTCTGCAGTACTGTAAGACACATGTTGATTATTGTAAGAGAGGGCAGATAGACCAACACCATCTCGCCAGTGCGGTAGCTCAACCTGGGCAAGCACAGAGGCAGCAGCTCAGGGAACCAGATCACCTTTTTCTGTTCAAAGTACACTCAGAGCTTCATGTTCAACTCCAAAGGACGCAGCAAGGCAATCAGAACGGCTCCAACGGAGGACAACAGCACTGTCTCCTGCCTAGGCTGTCAAAGATTAATCTGCTACCCATCTAAGTTGCTCAAAGAACATCTTCAAGAAGTAGGTCATGTTGCAAGGAGCTTCAGCCAAATTGCAACGCACTGCCTTCATTCTCTCCTGTTGCTGATGCCTTATCATGATGAAGCCTCCATTATTTTGATTCTGCCACAAAAGTCTGATGGACATGGACATCTCACAGGCCTTTCACCCAAGTGATGCAATGGCCTGTTATGGTCCTGATTCAGGAAGGTATTTCCAGAATACCTGCTCGTTTTCCTGAATTATGGTTTGAAGCATGCAAGTAAAGAATCTGAGCAGGGAGTGAAGACTGCCTTATGCTCCATTTGCCAGTACTTGATCCAGTACAGCTCTTCACCTGGTATTATCACCAGGGGCTATGGAAAGTTAAATATCACCATTTTCTTCACCCACAGTCCATACTGCATATATGGGGCATATAACTACACCAGAGCAGGAATGGGGTGACCTGGGTTGCTGGGGCCTAGGAAAACTAGCAGCAATGTTCTCACAGTTGTTTAAAAGAGCCATGTCATGCTCTACCTGGGGATGGATTCGGCATCTGGGGAGCACTCAGGAGACAGACAGACAGTATGTGAAGGGAGACTGTGAAGAAAGTACAATGGGGTTGGGGAGAGGGCTCAGTAATCACTCAGTGCCCTCAATAATCCTGAGGGAATAATACAAGAGCAATAACACCAAGATATAGATGATTTGTGAAGAGGTCCATTTCAGGAAGCACTGATTCAGCAGGCACTAAGGAGGGCAAGAATTACATTGGGGAGAAAACTTTCAGGAATCACGACTGTAACTCAATGACAACACTTGTGAGAAATGCAGAGGGTTTGTCCTCTCAAACCTTAATTTAGTCACACACCCGTACACCACATCTCTGAGCACAGTAAGAAACAACAAGTGAAGGCAGGCTGCTTTGTGTGTCATTTCTTTGACAAATGTCCTTGTTGGGGACAGCTGCAGGCAAGCCACTAACATCCTTTGAAATCAAAGAAAAGCTGACAAGGAAGCACCACGCACCAATGACACCTCAGCAGGCTCCGTGTTAACGCTGAAGTGTGAGGAGCACTACAGGAGAACTTCCCTTGTGGGAGGTTCTTCCAAATACTGACAAAGCATTATAAGCACTACAAGGTAATACTTGTAGGGGCTAAGATTTTCTTGCTGAAGCAGGAGACAGAATGCTCTGCAGAAAGCTGCGGCATGTTCTCCACCCTGGCTTGTTCCCATTGCACAAGGAGAGTTTTGCATTATATCTGAAAGTTATTTATTTACCAGATTATTCCACATTTTGGAAAATAAGAGGCAGAACGTTCACAGGCTGGCTTGCCCTGTAAACAAGAGCATGTTTCCTGAGAAGCTGGGCACAGCCAGGGAAGGATATGCTTCAGGGATCTCATGTCTAGGGGGGCCCACACACGGGCAGCCCAGGCACCCTCCTGGCCAGGGGGCTGCAGACAGCATTTCTCCTCTGTTTCCACCTGGCAGCCCCGTGCATTGCCTGCTCCCCTGCAGTCTCAGCAGAGCCTGCACTTCTGGAGGGGCTGGAGGCATTGCTGAGTTATGCAGTGTGCTGGGAATGCCAGTGATCAAGGATGACCATGTATTCAAGAGGTTTCCAACAGCTCAAAGCCTTTGCTGGGCCAAAGCTATTCACCTTCATCTCCTTACTCCTCTTCAGGGGAAGGTGATAACAGAAAATCACAGAATCGTCTAGGTTGGAAGGGACCTTTAAGATCATCTGGTCCAACCATAATAATAATTTTTAAAAAAAAGGCCCTAAACAAAACACAAACACCAACACTAAACCATATTCCCAAGCACCATGTCAATTCTTTTGAACACCTCCAGGGATGGTGCCTCAACCCCTTCCCTGGGCAGCCCATTCCAATGCCCGATAACCCTTTCAGGGTAAAGATTTTTCCTAATCTCCAATCTGAACTTCCCCTGCCCCAACTTCAGACCGTTTCCTCTTGTTCTATTGCCTGTTCCCTGGGAGAAGAGATCGCACCCCCCCTGGCTACACCCTCCTTTCAGGGAGTTGGAGAGAGCCAGAAGGTCTCCCCTCAGCCTCCTCATCTCCAGGCTGAACACCCCCAGCTCCCTCAGCCTCTCCTCATAAGACTTACTCTCCAGACCCCTCCCCAGCTCCGTTGCCCTTCTCTGGACCCGCTCCAGCACCTCAATGTCTTTTTTGTGGTGAGGGGCCCCACAGCACTTGAGGTGGGGCCTCATTAGTGCCCAGTACAGGGGGACAATCACATCCTGAGTCCTTCTCACCACAGTGTTCCTGACACAGGCCAGGATGCTGGTGGCCTTCTTGGCCACCTGGGCACACTGCTGGCTCCTGTTCACCCCACAGGCCACCAACACCCCCAGGTCCTTTTCTGCCAGGCAGCTCCAGCCACTCTGCCCCCAGCCTGTAGCGCTGCAGGGGGTTGGTGGGACCCAAGGGCAGGACCCAGCACTTGGCCTTCTTGAAACTCATCCCATTGGCCTCAGCCCATCCATCCAGCCTGTCCAGATCCCTCTGCAAGGCCTCTCTACCCTCCAGCAGGTCAGCACTCCAACCCAATAGGGCTGTGCTAGGTGGGCATGCTGGTGAGTGTTGGTTACAGACCAGCATGCCATATCTCACTGCCCTGTCGGCACACCATGGTGCAGTAAATTTCCATCAAATCATCTGCACCTACAACAGAGAGCCAGGTCACCAGAAACTGTCTCCAATTTGCAGCCTCCTCCTTTCCAGCTGTGTGAAAAATCTGATTCTCGCTCCTCTTCTTGTGTCGAAGCAGGCAATGGCTTCAGGGAGCCTTCTGTGTCTGAGGTGGGCTCGAGTGTAGTGTATATTGAGGATTTTATATTCTTTCAGACTGTAGTGCACAGATATTAAACAGACTTAATCCTAGAACTTGTGCAGCGGGTATGATATTGAGTACAAAAATAGCAAAGCATTTCACATAGGGTTTTTGTGTATAGCTTTGAAAAGTTACCTGTAGCTGCCTGGTGTGTTCACACAAGTAGCTCCATTCTGGCAGCCTAGCGCTGTTCCAGCATAAATCTGGCATTCATTAACATCCAAGGAACACAGGAGGCCCTAAGATAAAATGGAAAATCAGTTTATTTTCCAAATAACTGAGAAACGAAGCAAACCATGGAGCCAATGTTTAATATAGTTTCCAAAGATATACAAACCATGGGCCACTATCAACACAGCTTCCCTTATGAAACATTATAACAAAACTCTGTATTTCAGCTGTGTTTCTGTGACCCTGGTTATCAGTCAGACGAGGGATAAAATATTTCAGATGTTTGCAGAAAGCATATGGACAGCATAATACTGTCATCCCCCCCTATTTCCCAGATTGCTAGCAAAAGGCTCAGAAAACCTTCTTTCAAACTGTTTCTATCAGGAGATGCTGTTTTATTAAGACTTGAAAGCACAGCAATTTTGACCCAATTCCTGCTGGGACAACTTTCAAGTTGAGAGCCTTTGAAAAGAAGATGTAACTTTTCCACCTCTAGCGCATGTAACAGCACCATTGAAGCCTTTGCCAGTAAAGTCTTTGGATTGAAAAATCTCAGAACGGGATTGGTTACTTACACCCCCGTTTGTCTAATTTGTTTGAGCTTGAATAAACATAATTCCCTTCCCCCAGTCTTTCTCTATCCTTGCGTAAGAGCAACAGCAAGGCATGCAGTTCAGCTCTCTCTGCTCAGCAAAAACCAGAGACTAATTCTCTGCTGTGGGAACTGCCAAGCAATCACTGCCTTCATGGGCCATCGCCCGCGGACAACAGCGCAGAGTCTGCCCGATGGCTCGGCCTGCACTTTTTTTTTGGTATATACTGATATTGTTGAGAAGCAGATGTGCTGCCCTTCAACCTAACGATGAGTAGGGAGGTGATTGTGCCCCTGTACTCGGCACTGGTGAGGCCACACCTCGAGTGTTGTGTCCAGTTTTGGGCACCTCAATACAAGAGAGATCTCGAGGTGCTGGAGCGAGTGCAGAGGAGGGCAACGGAGCTGGTGAGGGGGCTGGAAAACAAATCGTATGAGGAGCAGCTGAGGGAGTTGGGACTGTTTAGTGTGAGGAAGAGGAGGCTGAGGGGACACCTCATCACTCTCTACAACTACTTGAAAGGACACTGTAGAGAGGTTGGTGCTGGTCTCTTCTCACAAGTAATTAGTGACAGAACGAGAGGGAATGGCTTCAAGCTCCAACAGGGGAGGTTTAGATTGAACATTAGGAAAGAATTTTTCACAGAAAGAGTGGTCGGGCATTGGAACAGGC